>NC_050573.1:352297008-352608780 GCF_011100635.1 Trichosurus vulpecula
AGACCAAGGTTAGAATCTTAGGTGACACACACGTAAGGAGTAGTAGGATCATAATGAAATGATAAAAGAGATAGAGATGGATTGTTCATTCATGTAGGTAAAAAAAAGAAATCTAAGTGCAGTTTCTCAGAAGCCAGGGAATATTAGAATGCCCAAAAGGAGAGGAGTACTAATCAATGACAAATGTTGCAGAAAAGTTAAGTAGGACAAGACTAGAGGAAAATACATTGAGTTTATCCATGATGCATTGGAAAAGAGTGGTTTCAGTAGTGTGATGGAGAGAGAACACAAGTTACTACATATTAAGAAATGCCTGGGTATTGGGTTCTTTTGAAAAGTTTAAAAGTAAAGAGGAGGAAAGACATAGGATTATATCTTATTTCAGATGGCTAGGTCAATGGAAGATTTCTTAAAAGGGAGACCTGAGCATCTTCATAGAGTGAGAAACCTATAAAGAGGGAGGAAATAAAGATGAGAGAGGAAGAGGGGATGAACAAGAAAGTGATGTCACAGAGGGAGATATAAGGGAATGGAATCAAGGATGGAAGTGGAAACCATTATCTTTGATAAGGAGAGGCTAATGATCTGATAACAGAGGAAATGAATGAATGAATGGGAAAAAATATTAAGCACTATGCGAAGTGCCAGCAATGCAAATAGAAAAGGGGAAACAGTCCTTGCTCTCTAGGAGCTTATGTTGTCCTGGGAGAGACAAATCATATAGAAGACAGCAGCAGTAAGTCAGATGGGAAGGTCCCATGGTTTTGGAATGCAGTAGCAAATCACATGGTAATGCATATCATTTATTTTTTGTTTTGATCTCAAAAATCTTACATGTTTGTGGATTTGTGTTGTACTTGTGCCAAAAATTGTGGTGTCAAGAATTTTCTGTCTTCAGGAGCTGTGATTGCTGTTACCTAGGATTTTAGAAACTGAAAAAACAAGAGTCAAGCTTCATTTTCAAAGGGTTTACTTCTTGGGGTGATGGCTTCTGTGACTGGGCTGAAAACAAGAGAGGTGGTGTGGATTGGATTCAGGGTCCTGGGCTGTCTCCATCAAAGTTTAAGGGGAGACAGTGCTTGAAGTGTTGAGGATGGTTTGACTCACCTGGCCTATTCCACCTCCTTCCTCTCCCTTGGGTTGCCTTGCTGTTTAATCTACCCTTTGGGTGGCAGTTAGTTGGTAATTGGTAGGGATGGTGGGCTCTTTCTCCACACTAGTTGCTTCTCTGGATTATTGTTTCTGGGATTGAGCAGACAATAGAGTTGGTGGTCTGAAGGACAGTAGTCTTCCTGGAGTTCTTTGGTTCAGGGTCCTGGGTTGACTCCTTCCCAGTTTGAGGGGAGATAGTGGTAGTTGAGAAGAAGGAGAGAATAGATATGGATAAGGAGAATAAGCTGTAGTGTTTAAATAGGGAATCTATGACGAACCAGAGCATAAAACTGCAGAGAACATTGTCTAGTATCTTGGCCTATGCTCTATGCATGTCTATGGCAAGGGTCTCAAGATTATGCCATGTATACCATACACAGCTCACTTGAAGGAACTGCTGTGGCATGGAGGACTTACTGGAGAAATGACTTTCAAAAGCCTGTGGAAAAGGGACTAAACTTATTTTCATTGGCCCTGGAGGGCAGAATGAGGAACAATTGGTGCAAAGTACAGTAAGGAGAAATTGGTCTTCATTTAAGGATAAAGGAAATTATTTTTCTACCATATTTAAAACCAATTATTAAATTTGGGTTAAGGTTTTCTCCTTATTTCCTCATTCAAGGAACAGCCCCTGTAGGTTGATCAGCTATTTTCTGAAGGACAAGGGTGATGAATGAGATTATCGGAATCCTCTGTTTAGATTGTAAGCAGAATTTAATCTAGGTGAATTCCAGCCCCAAAACATTAAGCCTATGCCCTTGCACCCCTCCATTAGAGTTTAGGGTAACCCAGATCATGAAGGAGAAAACAAACCAGAGTGGTCTAGGTAGAGATGGATTCCTTTGTCCAGATTGCTGGAGGTGGCTGATTCTCATGAGCAAACCATGGTCTCACCAGGGGGAACTGAAGAGTTTTAGCCCACCTCCTCATTATTATGTCCATACCCTCAGTAACTGTTCACCAAAAAGGGTTGATTTCTCCTGTCAGGGCATTCCCTTTCAAAAAAATATTTAAGACATTCATAATGTCTTTTTTTACTGAAAGAAATAATTAACCATCAATTTATTATCAGTTTTCCTACTTAATAAATTGATTATTTATTACCTGGAAACTCTGTCTCTTGGGTTTTTCATTTGTCTCAAGGACAAACTTTTTAATAACTAGAAAGTCAAAGGGATTGGCTGCTTCAGGAAGTTGCTGATGGAAAATTGATGGACATATTGACTTAGAGTTGCTAACATATATTGGACATATTAAACAAAATTTTAATGACCACTTGTTACATTTGTTAGCTGTGGGAGTTATGGTCAGGTGTGAGTCAAACTATATGCCCACTGAGGCCTCTTCCAAATCTGAGGTTCTCTAACTATGTGAAAAAAGAAATTTTGAGGTGTGAAGAGGTGGGGGTATGACAAGAACAACAACAAATAGTGTTTTTATAGAAATTTAAAGTTTTCAATCTTTACAAGAGCCATGTGAATTAAGCATTACTTTTTCCCCTTTTTAGATGAGGAAACTGAGACTTTGAAAGGTTAAATAACTTGTTCAGTGTCACAAAATTATTAAGTGGTCGAGGAACGATTTCAACTCATCCTCTGGACTCAAAGTCCAACGTTCTAGCTATTAATATAAGGTTCATAGTTGAAGTTTACATAGCATTAAATGATTTGAAAAACTCTTTAATTATTGATTCATTTAATCTTTATACCAGCCCCCTTAAGTTAACACCCATACAGGTATTACCATCTGAATTTTACTTTAAGGACAGAAGTCCATATCAAACTGTTGCCTTATCAGAGATAGACTTCCCTCTACAATATATACCACAAATTACTGTCTAGCTTTGTTTGGAGACCTTTAATGAGCAGGAGTCCACTACCTTTTGGGAAGCCCATTCTACTTTTGGAAAAAAACTCTAATGGTTCAGAAGTCTTTTCTTACACCAAGTCTGAAGCTATTCCTTTAAAACTTCCACCCTTTTCCCCAGCTTGGCTTTTTAGATCCAGACCAATTTAATGCCTCTTCTAGCATGGCAAATTTTCAAATACTTTAAGTCGGTAATACTGTATCCCTCCCCAGGTTTTCTCTTCTCCAGGATAAACATCCCCAGATTTTTTCAGCTGATCTTCATACAGCATAGTGTCAGTCTTTCATCAACCTGCTTCCTTCTGGATACTCTTCGGCTCATCAAAGAAATCCTTTTTCAAATGTGGTACACAAAACTAAACACAATATTCTATACATAGTTTGACCAAGACAGAATATTGTGGGGATGTCATCTCCTAAGTATTGTACATAATTTTCCTCAATTTAGCCTAAGATGATGTGAAGTTTTTATGGTTACTAATCACATTGCTTACTCATAGTTATTTCTGGTAGAAGCCCCAAGTCTTTTTTTTTCAGATGAACTAGTGAACCATGCCTCTCCCATCTTGGACTTTTGATGTTATAAACTAAAGTAGAGGCCTTTAGATTTACCTGTATTAAATTTACTCTTATTATGTTTAATTCAATGTTGTAGCCTATTCACATAACCCTTGGGTCCTGATTCTATTTTTCAGTGTGTTAACTGTTAATTGCACATTTTATAGCAATGTGATCTATGTTTTTATTTAAATCATTAATAAAAATATTCAGTAGCACAGGCTCAAAAATAGATCTTTGGGTCATCCAAATATGGACCTCCCTACAAATTGACAGTGGACCATTAATGAGAAATATTTTTATTCCAATTCAAGCAGATCCAACCCTATTTGACTAGGCTATCAGGCTAAATTTCTCCATCATGACCACAAGACTAACATGAGAGATTTTGTTAAATGTCTTGTTAAAATCTGGAATCAAAATCAAGCTCAGTGTCCTATCTTATAATATGTAGATCCTTACTCTTCCCTCTTTTGAAAATTAGTAAAAATGTTTCCTGTTTCCAGGACTGGGGTACCTTTCCCATTACAATGACATCTCATAGATCTCTGACAATGGCTTAGTAATTACATTCATATTCTGTTGCAAAGCTTGTCTTAATCTGGTGATATATTTCTTCAAGGGTAGTTAGGTGCTCTTTTATTATTTATCCTTCCATGAGTTTATTGTACAACTGCATCAAGCTCTTTAAACAACTTCGCCTTTTCTTCTCCATTGTATCTTCAAAGTTTTGTTCGTGAGAGCTTTTTATCCATCCTAAGTTGACTTGCCCCAGCAAACTTTCAGTCATGGGATACTACCTATGCTCTCCTAAACCCTTTGACATACATTTTCCTAAAATCTCAATTTGTATCAGTCAATACCTATTTATTAAGCACCTTCTATGTGGCAGGCAGAGTGCTAGCACTAAGAATACAAATACAGAAAAGGTTGTCTCTACCCTCAAGGAGCGCCATCTATTGAAGAGGGTAATAATGACAACACAAGAAGAAGCTGAAAAGGGGATGTGGAAGGAAGGTACTCAGTTCAACTAAAGAGAATAATGGAGTTCAAAAGAATGTAGCTAAGTGGAAAATGAAAAGATGGCTGGCCCGGGAGCTCTCCCTTAAATGTTGGTTCTGGGAAGAGCTTTCTATTCCATCCTCCAATTAGAGTGACCTCAGGGGCAGAGGGCACTGAGGAGCTCTGAGTTCCAGGACTAAAGTGATACATTTCAAGATGAACAGGTTCCTAGGTATGGCATGATGGACAAGTCCAAAAGGGCACAGTCAGGTGGGAAATTCCCTAGACTCATTCTTTATCCCCTTCTCTATGACAAACTCTAAGACAGGGCAGTTATTTCATACTCCCCCATCCCCCAACAATGTCTGGATCATTTCTTCCTTCCTAATTAATCCCTTCTCATTTGTAAGAAGTATTCTTAAATAGCATTTCCTCTTGTCGCTTTTTTTTACCATTTGAGGAACAAAATGATCATCAACCAAAATCCTAACAATATTAGCTCCTCTCTTTTGGCAGATAATACCCCAAGAGATGAACAGATAATTAACATTTTAGATCTCTATTATATCAGGCCTCCCCTGCAAACCTTGCAAATAATTTATTGGACTCCTCATTCATGTCCTTCCCCCACAGGAAAAGGTCCATAGGAAAGCTGATGACAATTTTGCTTTACTGTCTTTTTTTGATCTCTTGCCAAATGTTCTTTTAGCATGTTTCCCCTCACATTCCTAGATTTCTTCATGTGAGTATATCATCTTAATATATAATGCTATTCCATCTCTGTCCACTTTACCTATCATCTTTCTTGGAATAAGGTTATATTCTAGTTGTGGTTCCTATCCATCACAACCTGAGAAATAGCTGTCATGTCTAATTTGCTTTTGTGCATTAGAACCTCTCATTAAAATTGTTTATCTATTTGATGTGTATTTTTATACTGCAGGCCATATTTTTTACTTATTTTTGTGGATAGTGTCTTCTATGAATTCATTAACCTTCCTACTTCTATCTTTCTTACATTCTCACTACTAATCATGCCACCTGAGCTTGTGGATAGGTATAGAGAGTTTTCTTCATCATTTTTTGACTGTAGAGCCCTTTTGATTACATTTGCAAGATTCTACACATATGTTTTAAGCAGTCCTTGTTCAGTGCAGTGCATGCCTGACTTGGACTCTCTCATTTCTTATTTAAGTTGTACTCCAGAAGTCCAAATCCTATTCTCAGACACTATAATTTTAGTTAGTTGCTTAATTTCCAGGTCTGCCTTTGTCATCTCAAGTATTTGTCTTCATTAGACAGCCAGGACAAAAAGACAACCCATATTCCCAAGATGCCTCATCCTTATCTATACCTAGAATATGAAATAGTTCAATCTTGGCACATAGATCAGGCTTGCATTGCTTGCTCAAAATATTCTGAACATTAACAATGCATTAGAGATTTCTTATTTTTAGTATCATTTATACCCATATGAATCATATCACAGCAAAATGGGTAGTAGTCATCTAATTTGATAATTTCCAAACCACACTCTAGGGAGTTTATAGATGACTTCTTTAATTTTTTTCTATGATGGAGTCATTTAAGTATTACATTTTCTCTTCTGTTAACATGGGTAATTTATATTTTTGTAAATATTCATCTATTTTGCTTAGATTATCAGATTTGTTGGCATATAGGCAAAATAGCTCCTAATAATTGCTTTAATTTTGTCTTCATTGATGGTGCAATCACCTTTTTCATTTTTGATACCAGTAATTTGGTTTTCTTCCCTCTTTTTAAAATCAAATTAACCAAAGGTTTACCTATTTTATTTTTCCCATAAAACTAGCTCCTAGTTTTATTTATTAATTCAATGGTTTTCTTATTTATTAGTTTCAATGGTGTTCTTTCATTTAATTAATCTTTAAACTATATTCTTTTTAATATTTAATTTCTTTATTTTCAGTTTTCAACATTTATTTCCATAAGTTTTAAATTTTCTCCCCCTCCTTCCCCAAGACGGCTTGCAATCTGATATGTGCTCTATACATACATTCCTGTTAAACACATTTTCACATTAGTCATGTTGCATAGAAGAATTATAACAAATGGGAGAAACCATGAGAAAGAAAACAAAAGAGAAAAGAATCTGCTTCACTCCACATTCCAATTCCATAGTTCTTCCTCTGGATATGAATGGCATTTTCCATGAGTACTTTGGAAAAGTTTTAGGTCCTTGAATTGCTGAGAAGGGCTAAGTATATCAAAATCAGTCCTTGGACAGTGTGGCTGTTAATGCATATAATGCTCTCCTGGTTCTGCTTGCTTCACTCAGCATCAGTTCATGTAAGTCTTTCCAGGTCTTCTCGAAATCCACCTGCTCATCATTTCTTATAGCACAATAGTATTCCACTACATTCATGTATCACATCTTGTTCAGCTATTCCCCAACTGATGAGCATCCCCTCAATTTCCATTTCTTGGCCACCCCTAAAAGAGTTGCTATAAATATTTTTGTACATGTGGGACCTTTTCCCATTTTTTGTGATTTTTTTGGGATACAGCCCTAGAACCATTATTAATGGGTCAAAGGGTATGCACATTTTTATATCCCTTTGGGCATAATTCCAAATTGCTGTACAGAATGGTTGGATCAGCTCAGAGCTCCACCAATTAGTTAAACCATATTCTAAAGGAAGATAGTAGATCTGTGTTTATAGTCATCCAATGGATGAATAGCTGGTTCAAGATCCACATTATACAGTCACCAACCACCATGCCTCAACTCTTCTTTCTCTACTTTGATATGAAGAAACTTCCTTGAATAGCTATCTTATTCCTTTGCATTCCAACTTGTTACTTTTTTCTAAAACTCATAAAAATCATGCCCTTATTTCCTTAAGGCCACATCCTTTATGTTTAATTTATGTTTCAACCCCTCAGAATACTTAAGTGAAAGTACAAATTAAACATACTGCTAATTGTTCTAAATGCATTGCTTATTGACTCTGGATAATCTCTAGTGAGTCAAAATATTTGACCATAGGACCCTTTCTCTCACAACTTAGCTCAACTTCATTCTCAAACTCTATGCCTTTCCTTCCATTTCATCATTGCAACTTTTACCCCCTTCTCTGCATCTTACATGATGCTCCAGTTTGGCATTCCCATACTACTAATGAGTTATCTGGCAAGACTTCTCTGACACAGTTGTGCACAAAGCTTTGAGCCCCAAAGTTGAAGACATGAAAGAAATTAGGTCATCAAAATGATGGAGAGTTGGAGCCAAGATGGCAGCTGGTAAGCAGGGACTAGAGTGAGCTCCGTACCTGAGTCCCTCCAAAAACCTATAAAAAATGGCTCTGAAACAATTCTAGAATGGCAGAACCCACAGAACAGCAGAGGGAAGCAGGGCTCCGGCCCAGGACAGCCTGGATGGTCTCTGGGTGAGGTCTATTCCACACGGAGCTGGGAACGGAGTGGAGCAGAGCCCAGCCTGAGCGGCGTGGACCATCCAGACCAGAAGCCGGGCGGAGGGGGCCCTAGCGCCCTGAATATGTGAGCTGCGGCAGTTACCAGACCCCTCGACCCACAAACACCAAAGACTGCGGAGAAGGTTAGTGGGAAAAGCTGCGGGAGTGGAAGGAGTTCATGGTTCGGCTTCCAGCCCCAGGAGGTGGGGCAGCTACAGCTGTTGTTACTTCTGGCTCCAGGCCCACCTGGTGGGAGGAATTAAGTGGCGGATCAGAGCAGGAGTGCAACAGCCTGCTGAAGATCCAAGTCCAGTCTGGAATGGGGGTTCTTGGGGAAGGAATAGTGAGGGTCTGACAGAGCTGGCACCTCCCCCCCAAACGTGGAACATAGAACTCGTTAGTCTACAAGCAGTCATACCCCACTGAAAAACTCAAGGGTCAAGTTAGTTGGTTGGGAATATGGCCAGGCAGCGAAAACGCGCCCAGATTCAGTCTCAGACTTTGGATTCTTTCTTTGGTGACAAAGAAGACCAAAACATACAGCCTAAAGAAGACAACAAAGTCATAGAGCCTACAACCAAAGCCTCCAAGAAAAACATGAACTGGCCCCAGGCCATAGAAGAACTCAAAAAGGATTTGGAAAAGCAAGTTAGAGAAGTAGAGGAAAAACTGGGAAGAGAAATGAGAAGGATGCGAGAAAACCATGAAAAACAAGTCAATGACTTGCTAAAGGAGACCCAAAAAAATACTGAAAAATACACTGAAGAAAACAACACCTTAAAAAACAGATTAACTCAAATGGCAAAAGAGCTCCAAAGAGCCAATGAGGAGAAGAATGCCTTGAAAGGCAGAATTAGCCAAATGGAAAAGGAGGTCCAAAAGACCACTGAAGAAAATACTAGCTTAAAAATTAGATTGGAGCAAGTGGAAGCTAGTGACTTGATGAGAAATCAAGATATTATCAAACAGAACCAAAGGAATGAAAAAATGGAAGACAATGTGAAATATCTCCTTGGAAAAACCACTGACCTAGAAAATATATCCAGGAGAGATAATTTAAAAATTATTGGACTACCTGAAAGCTATGATCAAAAAAAGAGCCTAGATATCATCTTTCAAGAAATTATCAAGGAGAACTGCCCTGATATTCTAGAGCCACAGGGCAAAATAGAAATTGAAAGAATCCATCGATTGCCTCCTCAAATAGATCCCAAAAAGAAATCTCCCAGGAATATTGTCGCCAAATTCCAGAGTTCCCAGATCAAGGAGAAAATACTGCAAGCAGCCAGAAAGAAACAATTTGAGTATTGTGGAAACCCAATCAGAATAACCCAAGATCTGGCAGCTTCTACATTAAGAGATCGAAGGGCTTGGAATACGATATTCCGGAGGTCAATGGAGCTAGGATTAAAACCTAGAATCACCTACCCAGCAAAACTGAGTATCATGCTCCAAGGCAAAATATGGATTTTCAATAAAATAGAGGACTTTCAAGCTTTCTCAGTGAAAAGACCAGAACTGAATAGAAAATTTGACTTTCAAACACAAGAATCAAGAGAAGCATGAAAAGGTAATCAAGAAAAAGAACAAGAAAAAAGAAATTTCAAGGGACTTACTAAAGTTGAACTGTTTTGTTTACATTCCTACATGGAAAGATGATGTGTATGATTCATGAGACCTCAGTATTAGGGTAGTTGAAGGGAATATGCATATATATATATATATATATATATATATATATATATATATATATATGTTTATGTGTGTGTGTATATATATATATAAGTGAATGTGTATGTATGTATATATCTATGTGTGTGTGTGTGTGTGTGTATGTAAAAGAGAGAGAGCAGACACAGGGTGAGTTGAAGATGAAGGGAAGATATCTAAAAGAAATAAAATGAAATTAAGGGATGAGAGAGGGAGATAGGGAGAGATAGAATGGGGTGGATTATCTCGCATAAAGGTGGCAAGAGGAAGCAGTTCTGTGGGAGGAGGGGAGAGGGCAGGTGAGGGGGGAATGAGTGAACATTGCTCTCATCAGATTTGACCTGAGGGGGAATACCAGACATACTCAGTTGGGTATCTTACCCCACAGGAAAGAAGAGGGAGGAAGATAAAAAAAAATAAAAGGGGGGGGGATGATGGAGGGGAGGGCAGATGGGGGTGGAGGTAATCAAAACAAACACTTTGGAAAGGGGACAGGGTCAAGGGAGAAAATTCAATAAAGCGGGATGGGTTGGGAAGGAGCAAAATGTAGTTAGTCTTTCACAACATGAGTATTGTGGAAGGATTATACATAATGATACATGTGTGGCCTAGGTTGAATTGCTTGACTTCTTAGGGAGGGTGGGTGGGAAGGGAAGAGGGGAGAGAATTTGGAACTCAAAGTTTTAAAATCAGATGTTCAAAACAAAAAAAGTTTTTGCATGCAACTAGAAAATAAGATACACAGGCAATGGGGCGTAGAAATTTATCTTGCCCTACAAGAAAGGAAGGGAAAAGGGGATGAGAGGGGAGGGGGGTGATAGAGGGGAGGGCTGACTGGGGAACAGGGCAACCAGAATATAAGCCATCTTGGAGTGGGGGGGAGGGTAGAAATGGGAAGAAAATTTGTAATTCAAACTGTTGTGAAAATCAATGCTGAAAACCAAATATGTTAAATAAATAAATTTAAATTTAAATTAAAAAATAATAATAAATAAATATAAGCCAAAAAAATAAAATAAAATAAAACCAAAAAAAATGATGGAGGGTTGTCATTTTAATTTAAAAATATTAACACAGTAATCTTCAAAGTTCAAGTCGTAGTCATCCCCGATAACAAGAATGGAAATATCCCCATGCAACATTATATAACCAGGGCTCTCTTCTGCATAGTTCAGTGAAGTTTCCAAGAACCTTCTTCCTAAGAAGCCTATGCGGTATATATGTAGCTCAAGCATCATAACCATCATCTTACATATAGGGAAACTGATTGGAGAAGTTAGGTGACTGATTCTAAGTTATGTTGGTAAATCAGTGAAGAACTAGTACTGGAAATCAGGTCTACTGACTATAATTCCTCTTTGATCTTCTTTGCGCTAGTGTTCCAAATGCTGGTCTATATCAAGTTGTTATCAGTCTCACAAAGCTTTCACAATTAAAAGTCCTTACTCCTTAGGATCTGTACATTAAAAATGAACTCCTTTATTTCCTTCTACCTAATTCTGTTCCTCTTCCCCACAGGATCACATAGTCTTAGAATGGAAAGAACCTCAAGTTATCTGGTCCCCCATATCCCTGAGTACTCTAACACTATCACACTTTTTCTCTGGGTTCTAGTCCCCACTACCAAAATAACCAAGGGCTGTTGTGCTGTAGTCCTGGAGGGCAGGGTTGTATTAGGTAGAAAAATTAGTTATTTTGCCAGTCTGATATATTTTTAGTTGGGGAACACTCTGCTCCACCACAGTGTGATTGAGAGACTGAAGGTAACATGATCAGTGTAGCATCTTCAGTCTGTTTCTGCTCACAGGAACTTTCCAGAGTATTCACTCACCATCACGTAGCGTACAGAAAAGTCAAGTTGTCTAGAATAAGGACACATTCCTAAAACTTTCTTCAGTTTCCCAAGTCTTTATGCCCTATAGGCAGTAAAGTTTGGTGGGTACATCCAGCCCAGCCATCTTACACAATTTATTCCGTCTCCAACTTCTTACTCAGAGACTTAATCATAAAAAATAGACTGCCCACGAGGAGGGGCTTTAGAAATTATTCAGATTATCTAGTCCCATATACTTTTTCCAGATGAAAAACTATAGTTCAAGAAATTAGACATCTTTTTCTTGTGTCCTTTCCTGCCCTGCCCTTTCATTTTCTTTCCTTCTTCCCTCCCTTGAGGGTTTCATCTACTCCCAAGCTTCATGTTCACCCTTCATGCAGGTGCCTGACAAATCTGTATCCCTAGTATTGGGACCTCCCTCACCTCTAGTCCCATGCACCCACATGTCTGCTATTTCCATCTCAATATCCTGTCAGAATCTCAAAATCATAGTGTAGAAAATTGAACTTCTTATCATATCATCAAAACCCAACCTCCTCTCACCTTCCCTGTTTCCATTAGTGGAACCAACATCTTCCAAATCAACTGGCTCAAGACTTCAGAATCATTTATGACACTTCACTCTCCTTTGCTCTCTATATCCAAGCAGTCATGGCCAAATTCTATTGATTCTACCTCTATCTACTTTCTCTTGCATCTATCTCCTATCTACTCACAATACCCTAACTCTGATTTAGCCTCTTATCATAACTCACTTTGTCTATTGTAGTATCATAGTAGCCTTCTAACTGCTTCCCTCACCTCTAATCTCTGCAATTCATCCTTCACATAGCTGCTCAGGTACCTGGGTCTGACCTCATTACGCTTCCTCCCCACCTGCCTTTAGAAATTTTCATTGCCAAGATGAAAAACAAACTCCTTACATTGGCATTTAAGACCTCTCCATAAACTCATGTTCTTAGGCTTATTGAACCTTGGGTCTCATCATACCCTTTTTCTATAAAAGTCAAACTTAACTACTAGCCATCCTTCCATGATGCCCTGCCTTCCACCTACGAATTCACAAACGTCAAAATTTGTTCCCCATGCCAGGGAAGTATTCATTTTACATTTGTCTGTTGAAAGTCTTGTTTTACTTCAAAGCCTAGCTCTCATGTGAACCCCTCTTATAATCCCATCCATGATGGTATCCATCAGATGAAGATGTTCTCTACTTCCTAATATTTCTGATTCCATCTTGTCTAGTCTCCTTATCTTCATTACATTCTTCCTTGTATCAGACATATTTTTGAATGTGGTTCATTTCTGGTATTTGATTGCTGTTCTCTATATGCATCCCCCTCTCTCTCCTGCCTCCATCTATCTCTCTCCCTCCCCCCTTCTTCATATCTATATTCCTGACACCTACCACAGTGCTTTGAAGATAGTAGGTGCTTGCTTAATATATGTTTGCTGAGTTGTTTGATTTTTATACACATAGAATAGAAACCACATCTCTGAACTCCCAGTTGAAATGTTTCTACCATTCCATGTGTTCTCTCAAGTCCTACTTTTTTGTATTCCCTGCAGTTATTACAGCATCTTACACCCGTGATTGATCAATAAATATTTGTTGATTGAACTTGACACTAGGAATGCTCCAAGAGAATTACTCCCACACAGAAATGGAATATCTCCCCAAAATAGTCAGCCCAATGTGATTTAGGAGAATTTTTAAGCTGTCTTCCACGTAGTGAAGGAGAGAAGACAGCAAAATTTTTATTACTTGCCTTTGCTAAGAGAAAGAGCCATTGTGGAAAGAAGGAAAGAAAGAAGTTGGTGTGCCAGAGAAGAAATAAAAAAGGAAAAGATGTGGAGGGCAGTTGGGGTGCAGAGTATTTGGGATTTCTTTACAGCAGGAAAGGAAAAAAAGGAAGAGCATGAACTGACTACAATGTGTTATTCCCACAGACCCCTTCAACCCAAATCTTCTGTTACTGTCTCCTGGGCCAGGTCTGATATTCCTGTCACCTCACCTCCTTCTGATTACCACGTGCATGAATACCACCTATCACCTCCATAAGTGTTCTGCACTGGACCAAAGTCCCATTTGCTCCATCCTGGGTATGGTTCAAGTTTTAATTTACTGAAAACCAGCTACATACAAAAGGATTGCATATGGGAGGAGTAAGCTGAGGATTCCAGCAGGTTACTGCTCTTTAATTTGTTTTATTGTTCCACAATTTCCTGCTAAAAAGAGAGATGTCAGAAGATCTGTGTATTTATGAATTTGTGTGGATTCATGTTGTGTAGTTATTGATAAAAGTAAAAGTAGAAGACAAATGTTTTTGGATGGTTCTTAGGCACAGCTGTGTATTAAAAAAAAAACACCCTACAGATGGAGGCCAGATGAAATCATGATATTAAAATGAGTTATGGATAAAAATAAGGGGAAAAGTCTTTTAAGTACATAATTTAGGTTATTAATGTCACAGGGTTAAAAGTCATGTCCTTCTCTTACAAAGATGTTGGGAAGGTTAAGAAGCTGATAAAACCACTTGAAGGTTGCTATCCTTGAATGACTTGTTCACATTCACGTTATGGATTCATACAACCTACGACAAAACAATAAGCCATTTTCACCAGGTTAACTTAGAGCCCATTTAATCTATAGCCATTGCTGAACTCTGGTAATCATTGTGTAGATGTTAGAGTTTGTCAAAGAAACAGGAGTTCTCTCCATTTGTTTAGATGTCTAAATTTATTCAGGAACCTCCTTGAACTTTTTATTTTACATATTAGCTAGAAAATATGCTTTAGCACTTGACTGCAATTCCAGATAGTCCTTGTAGGTACACTCTTCAGGCAGCTGTGAAGAAAACTACCTCTGATAAAGGCTAGGTCAGGGGTGGGGAATCTGTGGCCTCAAGTCCACATGTGGCACTCTAGATCCTCAAGTCCGGCCTTTTGACTGAATCCAAACTTCATAGAATAAATCCCCTTAATAAAAGGCTTTGTCGTATAAAACTTCAACTCAGTCAAAAGGCCACACCCAAGGACCTAGAAGGCCACATGTGGTCTTAACGCTGCAGATTCCCCATCACCGGGCTAGGTATTTCTAGGAGTTGTCACTAAGAACCCTAGATGATTTGATTAGCTACAGAATTCAGTGTAAATTGGACCTTTGTGGGACCTAAATAGTTCAGATCAGGAGAGCAATCATTTTGGACAGGAATCCTGACCCTTACTTTGAAAGACAGAGAGCCAACAAGACAAACATGAGGTGTCTCTTCTCCAATCTGCTAGTGGAGTCAGTGTTACATTTTCCCCTATACCCCAGAGCAGAAGTTATGCTCCAAAGGGGATAATATTGAGTGACTCCACTCTGGTTCATCTGGATTTGCAAAAAGCAGAAAATACCCAAAGAGAAAGTCATCACAGATCAGGTACTTTGCTACTGAAAATATGAACCCTTTCAGAATCACTGTGAACACTGAACAGATCATCTATTTCCTAAACACATTTTGAGACACTCTTATTTTTATATAGCTTCATGTGATAGTAAACAATCCATCTGAAGATGTCCAGTAGACCACTGGAAATGGGAATATGGAGCTTTGGAGAGAACTGTGAGCTAGAGATGCAGACTTGGGAGTTGTCCACATAGAGGTGATAGTTGAAGCTGTGGGAGTGAATGAGCTCACCAAGGGAGAGGGTGTAGAGAGAGAGAAGAGAAGAGGGCCAAGGACAGAGTCTTCTGCGAGTCCTGGCAAGACCAAGGGGTAAAATACCTTAGTTATGTTTCTCCCTTCCAGCATCAATTCCTCAATCTTTCCTCCTTCTGACTCAGAACAAAAGATGGAGGAAAAGGTCCACATGGTCTCCTTCCCCAATGGTCTATAAACCTGGTTAAACTCCATGGCATTTTCCTCCCAATTGGAATCAGAGTTTACCTCCATTGCCATGGTGACCAGCTGTTTTTTAAGTTGTTCATACTCCTCCCTTGTTTTCAATTGAAAATCTGCAGTTCACCAATTCTTCAGCTCCAGTCTCCCAGCTTTCAGCATAATCAGGTTCTTTTATTGATGAAAATTGCCTCATTTTGTTTTTAAAGGAACTAAAACTTTTCTGAACAATTTTCAATTCACGCAACAGGATAGATTTTTCTGCAATGTGCCAATAAGATTTGGAGTGTATGGACCAAGCTGTTTCTGCCACTTTGCCAACAGGGTGAGGGAAAGGGAGGAGGAATGGAAAGTTTGTCAAAAAGTTACAGTTTGTGGAGTGGCATTGACCAGAGACACGAAATACCTTTAATATACCCAACTGAGTGCCTATACAAACTTTAAAACCGAACTCAAATTCTACTTTGAATAGGAAGCCTTACTTGAGTCCCCAAGTTGATAATGGAATTTCCTGTCTTGCATTTCACTTAGTATTTTGAGTCTTTGTAATTCAATTAATCAAAATATTATTTTCTACTATGTGCCAAGCACTGTGCTAGGTTCTGAGCATACAGATAAAAAAAATGAAACAATCACTACTCACAAGAGGTTTGTATTCTAACAGGGAGAAAAGAAGTACATATTTAAGTGCAGTTATCTCTTCCACATGGGGTTAGTAACATGGCACCCCCAGCAATCTGGAAAATCTGCATAAAATTTTAGCCCTCCCTTCATACCAGAAAAGAAGTCTGAATTACTATGGTATTAAACAATAAAATATATTGATATTACACAATATTATACATATATTTTATACATTTCCGAGTTTCTAAACTTTTTTCTGGGTCATCTGTTGGCCTTAATGTGTCATCTGCAGCTTCTGCAAAACTCCCCCCAAATTCCCATTTAATTTCTTATGTTGACCCATGATATATTGAAACCATTATGGGGAAAGTCATGATGTAGAAGGGATAACTATACATACAGAATAAATATTAAGAGAATGAGTACAAACATAAAGTAGATAAGGACAAAGCAGTGAGTGAGACAGGGCACTAGCAGTTGAGGCTGAGGATGGAGATGAGCAAAGGTTTCATGGGGAAGAGAATCTTGAGCTTTGTCTTGAAGGCAAAGAGTGATTCCACAAGGTGGAGATGAGGAAGGCGTCCATGTAAGGCGTGAGGGATAACCAGTGCAAAGGCAGGGTGACGAGAAACTGCGTAACACATTAAATGATTCCAAATTGATTGCTGCCAGAAATGCCCATATTTTTCAACCTTACTGTTTTTCTAATGTTTTTGTCCACAAACATGTGCAAAATAGGTAGTGTTTATTGTCTATACCAGTACATTCCCATTCTGTCATTTGCCTAGTTTGCCTGAAGAGATTCTTAGCATTTGGAGGGACATCAGACAACAGATGCTGACATTAGAGGTAGGATGGGGGAAAATTTGAAAAGTGAAGGAGGGGTTTGAAAAGGGATTCAGATTCCCAGAACCTTGCCTACTTAATACATCCTCCATAATTGGCCTTATATTTGTGACAGTCAGTTCTTGCTACATAGGCTTAACCTCTGGATAATACTTGTTTTCAATATTGGGGATGTAGGGACAGACTGAAGCCCCATGAAATTTCAAATTCTAGAGAGTGCAGTCTTGAGATCCTGATCTATCATGGCATGGTCTTCTTTTCTGTACATCTGCAAACATGAGAGGGTCACATTTCCCAAGTGCCATCTAAACTGTGAGTTTGTTGACGTAGCCAGCTCTAGTCTTATTGTAAGCTGGGATATTTATGACAAGATACTGATTCCTTTCCATCTTGTGACACAGACTTATTGTAGGGGTCTGTAGCTGGGGGATAGGGGTGGTGGAGGAGGTAAGGAAATAAATGTCAACCTTAAATGAGTTTTCCCTTGGGGGCTGCAGAGGCTGGGTAGGCATTGCTATTAAAATGCTTCTGTAATGGGAGCAAACAGTTGAGGTTCCCTGATTTGTAGGACCTACATGTGCTCTGTCTCAGAGATAAAGTGTGCTTTGGGATGATGAACCAAATAGTAAGTCTCTCTGTCTCTGTCTGTCTCTCTCTGTCTCTCTCTCTCTCTGTCTCTCTCTCTCTGTCTGTCTCTCTCTCTGTCTCTCTCTCTGTCTCTCTCTCTGTCTCTCTCTGTCTCTCTCTCTGTCTCTGTCTCTCTCTGTCTCTCTGTCTCTCTATCTCTCTGTCTCTCTCTCTCTGTCTCTCTCTCTGTCTCTCTCTCTCTCTCTCTCTGTCTCTCTCTCTCTCTTGTATTTCTGTTTCTGTCTCTCTTTGTCTTTCCCTCTCTCTGCCTCTCTGTCTTACTCTGAATGACATGGGTAAACATGGCACAGGATGAAAAAGCATGCTGGTGATCTGCCCTCATGGAGGAGTTCTCAGATAAATGAGACAGTGGAGCCATCAAAATTTTATTGACATTATTTGTGTCTTTTATTTCTCAGAGACTATAACCCTCATGAAGACAGATACTGTCTTATCTAAATCTTCCCCAGTGTTTGACCCAGTATACCATATATGATGGGCATTTAATGTGCCTCAATTACATAGAATTGAGTCTTCCAAGTAAAAGGCCTGCTATTTCCCCATCCTTGAACACATCCGTTATTTTGGAATCCCATCATAATGACCTAAGAAATACTTATTTACTGAATTCAAATCCACTATTTAAGATGTTCCATGGCCTCCATGTTGCAAGGGAAACATCAGTGTTTCTTGAGATAGCCTACAGAAACCGAGCCAAGTATATGAGAGGTCTTAGTTTCCCAGGGGAAGCCCTAGGATGCCATTTGGCTCATTTTCTCAGCAACCCCTGCTGGCTGCTGGCCAGTTCTTGGGAAAGCTGCAGAAGCCTCGCTTGGCTGTCAAGGGATGAGGAAGATAAAACTTGAATAAGCCAATAACAAATACTTGTGAGGGAAAAGAAGTGTAATTCAATAAAAAAGTGGGGCAATTCAAATAAAGCTCGGGAAGATATCACATGTACCTCAGATGGTGAATGCAGGATAATTTTGTGGGCACAACACTGAGATTTACCTCTTCCAGTTTTCTCTCCCCACACAGGAATCACAGTGACTTCAGTCCTGAAGAGTTCAAGTTTGAGCCTGCTTCTCAATTTGACTTACCGTCCCAGTCATGTTGGATGTTTTCTAATTCTTTGCCTGAATGCTCTGGACTGTATGGCCACAACTATGTGCTGCTGGGTATTGGAAGCTGATTCCTGCTGCCTTAAGGCCTTTAGAGGTCTGATATTGGATTGGTCACACTCCTCCCACCTTTCATTTTGAAAATTGATGTGCAGTAATGAGCATGAAATCCTCTAAGATAAGGTTTACCATGTGACCATCAGCCAGGGAACATTTACATTTATGGAAAGCAAAGAATGTGTAAGTATCACATGTTGAAATCAAGTTCACATGGATGCTACTGGATTAACAGAAAGTCAATGTTTAAAATGGTACACCTTTATTTCATTTCTTATTCCAAGAAGATGCTGCACTCTGAGGTTTGGACTTGTCAAAGAACACTTTGTACTATAGGAACGAGAAGACTTTGCGCTGTTATTTATAGCTATCCTCACTTATAGGTGAAAGTCACCAAAACAGAACAGTTTGAGGGTTGCAGAAAAGTCAATCTCCAAAAAAGGGGGGAAGTCCTCCCTTAATGTTTATCCTTATAGATTCCTTCATTCAAATTAAATATTTAAAATCTATATGTGATTTTGGACAATGTCCTTGAATTACTCTAGATCTCACTTTCTCCATCTATCAAGTAATGGGTCGAATTGCCATATATCTAAAGCCCCTTATAGCTCTAAATTTATAAAATCTAAACACTCCAGAGGGTTAACATGTGAAGGTCATTATTTCTTCAAGTCAGCTGATTAGCTATATGATCTGGAAAAGGTAATAGGATTTAAATCATTCTCACTGAAGTGTGTATAATTAATATCGTCACACTATCAACATCATGACTAGCATTTTATATAATACTTTCAGTCTTTTATGTATGGTCTTTCGTGTATTAATACCATGTCCATATTGATTTCCTGATAGCCCCTATCAGTCTCCAATTGATAAGAAATTATTGAAACAAAACACCCATTTTCAAGCAAGATGATGAGAGTGGAGGGGTGATGGTGATTGTATTTCTTTAACATGGATGGGAGAAGAATGGAATTACCTTGTAGGCAGGCCAGCCATGACTGAGAGACATCCTCCTGGGTCAGCTCCCCAAAACTGTTTTTGTCTGTTTTCTTTTTCATTTTCTTAAATCTACAGATACACAAAATACCTCAACTATTTTGATAACTCCCTTTTTCTGAAAATCCAACTTGTAGGACATCACCAAGCCCCCTCTCTGCCACAAGGTACCCATCCTGACATTCCAGATTATAGTTTATAAACTATATAGGGTAGAGGTATCAGAGGAGGGATGGTCAGAGATTCTAGCTAGGACCTAGAGAGCCCTAAATTCCCTAGGAGCTTTGGGTCCCACCAGGCTTTGCATTCAAGGGATGCATAAAATGCAGAGTGGGTATGCTGTGGGGAGGGGGAAGCAAGGCCCCAATGGCATTGCTACCATAGCATTGCTCCCTACTTAAATTATGCTGTATGTATGTTCAGCTCCCTGTGAACATGTATAGTCACTCTTCAGTGGAGTGAAATTCCTATAAGGCAGAGACTGGTTTCCTTTTATATTTGTATCACCAATATCTTGCACATAGCAGGTGATTAATAAATAATTGCTCTGAAGTGAGTGCACATGTACTAATTGTGGTTTAAGTTTTTCCAAGTTGGAGTAGCATGAATTTTGTGAAGCCACGAGGTCATGAAAGGCAGGGATTATCTTTTCCATGTTTTTGTGTCCCCAGCACTTAGCACAGTCCCGGACACACAATACCATTAATAAATATTTATTAACTGAGTTCATTTCAAAAGATATTTTGAGTGTGTTGGATATGGCTGTTAATTTTTTTTGGTGCTGGTTGATATATGGCCTTTGTTCCCTTCAGAGACATCATAACTTTATAACACTGTTGATTATGCTACATGGTCAATGGTGTGAAGTCTTACTTCTCTGTAACATTTACAAAATTTAGTTATTTGCATGCAAATATCCAAGATGATGGTTTTGAATGTTTTCCATGATGTAAAGGAGTTGAAGGTATTTCCTAGAGGCTCTTCTTTGTTTTGCTACCTATGTTTTCAAAGACCCTTCCCCATGCATGGAAGATTACCTCCTCACCTGTCTCTCTTAGATGTATGACTCTAATTCCATTCAAAGTTCACTGCCTATACGAAGCCTTTTCATATCCCTTCCCCCCATTAGTAGGTTTCTCTCTGTGCACCCCCCACAAAATTTATTTTGTACATATTCCTATCACAGTGCCTGGCATTTAATAGGCACTTAATAAACAATTGTTGAATTTAATGAAGTTGAATTGATTTAAACCAAATTGATTTGAACAGAACTGAACAGTCTCCCTCCAACTGACAGGTTCTTTTTAAGAGACTGACTGAAGATAAACTTTCTCTATACTACTGCTTCAGGATCTTGGGGATGTAAGCAGGACTAGGTACCAACTTTCAAGTATCCTAATTGGGTGTTCCATGGTTCTATTAGATCCTTAACTCTGTTGCTGAACTGTGTTGAGATGATATGGGGAGACATAATTGGCTATGCTAACAAAGAAACAAGGATGTAGTCTCTGTGGGTGTCTCAGGAGAGCAAACTCATTCTACACATCTCAGAAGAGAGGCTGACATAGTGTCAAAACTTTATTTTCTTCAGACGGCTTCATAGTGTATAGAGACATTGATCTTATTCTCCCTGCTTCAGAATCTGCTGTACCTCATTGGCTGTGCTTTAAACCCACTTTGTGAATTCCATCATGTCATCTATACACTTGGAGATTATAGACCTCTGAATTAATTACATATATTCCATTATTAAGCTCAGTTAAATCTTCCACCTGTTAGAATGCATGCGATGACACAGTGTGAGAGAATAAAATGAGAGTGCTCTGCAACTTTCAAAGTATTTTTCTGGATCAAGAGTTATCCTTTGAATCATCTGGCAGCAGTTTATCAGATTAGGTAATTCCTGAAAAGAGCAATCTCTATCTCTAACTGCAGCCTGCAAAGGGTTTATTGGAAAGGAAGATGCAATTATTAAGTGAAATAAATTTGGGATTAAACCCGACTGCATTCAACAGGAATCATGATGACAAAGTACATTGCATGTCTCAGAATCTCCCTAGAGGTTACCAGTAACTGGAACTTAAACAAGCCATTTGATTAAAAGAACAAAATGGACCCATTAGGATTATAAGCATTGACATTGATTTAAGCTTAAAGTAGCTAAAGTGGTGCACAGAACAGTTGATGTCATTTGCTTTTGCATTTGCTTTTGCAGATGACCACATGCCAATGTGTAGAGCACATTTAACCAACCACATTAAAAAGAATGACTAGAGGAGTCAGCATGACAGTGTGCATCGTGGTGAAGAATCTTCATTTTCCCCGGATAATGCAAATCTGACGTTAATACAAAAGTCCATAAAATTGGATTTACTTTGACCTTTTTTGCCACAGAATGCAATTTCTCAAATTGCATAGAAAAAAAAGAAGAGGCAAATATATATGTATATATACACATATATACACATATGTATATACATACACATGCACACATGCATGTGCATGTACACATGCATGTATGCATGTGTGTATGTGCATGTGTATTTCACTCTAATAGAATATAAGCTCCCTGATGGTTGGCAGGACTGTTTTTTGTTTTGTTTTGGTATCCTCACTCCTAACACAATATGTTACACATAGCACGTGATTAACAAATTAACATGATGGTGGCTTTTATTTAACTCTAGTTCTCTCTGTTTTGGCAGAGTCCTTTCCATGTGCAATTATTTTGGAATAAACCTTCCTTTTGAGAGGGGTAGCTCATTTTATTTTTTCCTTTCCTTTTTTTAATCTTTGTTGTTGCTGTTTTTGCTACTAACAAAATCCAGTCATCTATTGCTTTATCTCTATGTGGCCAATAAGTAATTGCCATCTGCCTAGCTATAAACTTCCCACTGTCCATTCTCTCATTTCTATTTTGCTCAATCATGTCCCTCTATATCCCATTACAACTTTAGCTATCTCTTCCAAGTGCTCTCTGGAATTCCCATTATGTAATGAACAAATTGTTTTTGTTTCTAAATTGTAGACTTCTACCTCTTATGCTATTTCCATCTAAAAACTCAGAGCCCTGGCTTCACTCAGGTCACACTAATTCGTGGCTACCCTTTCTAGTACTGATTGTGCCCATTCTCATATGCCTGAGAAAATGGTGAGACTACTCTTTGTTCCCCACTATCAAGTCCAGGCTCTCTCTTTGCCACCCAAACTCAGAAATCTTCTCTCCTCTGAAGTTCAATCTAAGAGAATGTGTACTGCTTCCCACGTTATTCTATGTCCTTTCATGAGGAATTCAGTGCCTGAATCACAGTACTCCCCTCCTCCCAATATCTGCCCTTATAACAGGGGACTTTACTGTTCAGGATCTTCTCTCAAATAACCTACCTTCCCAGTTTCTCCTCCTCAAAAATTTTGACCCAGTTTCTCCTCCACTCCACCTCAGTGACCCACAGAGGTGACCACATCTTGACCATTACCTACAAATGTTCTTTTTTTATCAAAAACTCTTACATTCTTCTATCTGACAATGACCCCCTCATTCCTCCTCCCCTAAGACTCACTTCTTCTAAATATATGCTTTATCTACATCATGATTTTTGATCTCTTTATCTTTCAGCATTTTCTCTGGCCATTAAGCTTGCCCTGATTTCACTTTACTCTGTACTAAACTTATAGCAAACTATTTCAAATCCACATTGTCCTCTATTCTCATATCCTTTGTCCTCTTGTCCTATTGCTTCTCATATCTTGCAAAATACAGCACTGGATTAATCTCTCATCTTGTTTCCATTAATCCAGCTCACATACTGCTGAATGAAGCTGGATGAAGACACGATGAAGCTAACTGGGAATAGAAAGAAAAAATAATGTTGTCTAATATCAACTGGTCTGTCTTTGATACAGGAAAATCCTTTTACTTCTCTGTAATTGATTCCTCATGCCTGGTCTTTACTTCTCATGTGAGGTGTTCCAAATCTGCTCTTCTCTCTTCCCAATTTCTCCCTCCTCCTAGCTGAGATGATCACCTCTTTACTGGAAAAAAATGAAGCCACTTGCAGTGAATTCCCATTCTCTTCTTCTCAACTCACCTTAACAGCATTCCACTACTTTCTCCTCTTTTCCTTAAGTCTTAGGCACTTAGGTGGTCTTTCTCCTTACTGACTGATCCCTCTACATGTGCTCTTGATGCTATCGCATCCCATCTTTTCCATAAGATTCCCTCCTCGATCACTCCCTCTTTCCAATAATCTTCGATCTCTCCCTGTCTACTACTTCCTCCCCTACTGTCTTCAAAGGCCCAAGTCTCCTCCATCCTTAAACAAAGCCCTTAATTAGGCCCTTCCTTCCCTTCAATCTAGAAGATTGAATCCTCCCCACCTCATCCAAGCTCCAATAAAAAGCTGTGTACACTTGTTGCCCATACTTCCTCTTTTCTTCCTCTCTCTTTAACACTTTATAATCTCGCGTCCCAACTAATTCAAGTGAAACTCTCTCCACAAAGTTACCAATGATCTCTAAATTGTCAAATATGGTAATTTTTAAATTCATCCTCATCCTTCTTGCATTTTCTGCTGACTTTCACACTGTTGACCAATCTCTCCTTCTGGACACTCTCTCCTCTCTGGGTATTCATTACATTGCTCTCTCCTGTTTTTCTTCCTACCCATCTGACTTCTCATTCTTGGTGTTCTTTGTTTCTCATTTTTGTATCATTCGTATGTGTGTGTTTATATGTGTAGAAAGTTTGCTTTATCACTCTGTCTCAAATTTCTTACCACTGCAATCCTTCTTCCATAATTGCAAAAGTGATTTTTATAAACGCAGATATTACTTTTCTACTCCACAAACTTCAGTGGTCCTTTATTATTTACATAATATAATATAATATAATATAATATAATATAATATAATATAATATAATATAATATAATATAATATAATATATGTATATTCATCTGCTCCAGCTCCTATCTCTATGCATTTGTTCTGTCCATTATGCTTAAAATGCATTCCCTCTTTCATCATGCCCACCTCATGGAATCCGTCTTACTTCAAAGTATGGTGCAAGCACCATCTCTTACATGAAGCTTTCCTGATCTGTACAATTTCTTTTTCCCACTCTCTATGACTACTTTGTAATTAACTTTATTGTACTTGTATATTTATGATGATGTCACATATATGTACATACTATCTCTTCTAAGGCTATAAAAACCTCTGAGAGCAGGGATTGTTTTATTTTTTGTATTTGTATCCATAATGCTCACCAGGTTTGACACTGGTAGACACTTAAATGTTGACTAATTTGTTTTTTGTTGACTAATTTGTTGACTGATTTTAATTTTGTTCATTTCTAATTGTTTTGGCTTGGGACAAATCATGCTTATAAGCATCATTTACAAGTACCAAGGGAAATAAGAAATTTGTGAAATAGTATTTGTTTGTTGAATTTGTGTAACTATATTTGGGAGTGAGTGTAATCTCCAAACCAACCAACACTGATAGGTCTGACCCTTCACAAAAGACTGTTAACTTGGGGGTTAAGAACTGTGGTGAATGAATTTTGTTGGGATTCTTTGCATGACTCTTAGGAGACTATTAAGAACTGTACCAAGTGAACTTGACTGAGACTTTTTTTAGTGCAAGGAACTTGAGGGAATTTGAAGTGAAGATAACCATGATTGAGTCACCCCCCCCCCAAACCAGTTTCCCAGAAAGCCATCTAGAATTGGGGTTATGGACTCATGAAAACAGTACTCTTGTTAGATTTGATGTGATAGAAAATATTTTGCTGGGGGTGGGGAGAGTATAACAGAGGATTAATCTGGGAAACCTCTAATCAGTTTATTGCCTCCAATATACTGCATGACATGATAGGGCATCTCGCATGGAGCTCATCATGCTCTGCAGCTCCACCGTGAGGGAAATTTGCTTTTCTGTGTATAACAGACCAACTCCTGCTAGGTTCTATGACTGGAGGGTTGGACCAATGATGACTTGTTATAGGCTATAAGAAAAAAGATAAGAAATGACTCTGCCTCTCTTTTGGAATCTTCTCCTAATATTCTAATAAAGGAGTTGGAAGAATTTCTCATCTCTCTCACCTACTTTCATCTGCAATAATGATTTGTTTAAAAAATATGGGTGATCTATTTGTAATTGCCTAGGGGAGCCAGAGACAAGCCCTTGAGTCCCTGACTTCTGCTGTTTTCTGTCTTTACCTGAGCATGCAGAAATGACCAGTAATACAGAGAAATGAGTATTTCCATTATTGGTGACTAACCCAAGAGTTCTTGGTACCAGCTACCACAGGAGAAGGTGATTTCTGTCAGAGCAGGAATATGGGGATGTGGGAGAGTGGTGGTGTGGGGGGAGGGGAGATTGGTACAGTATGTCTACCACTAGGAGCACCCTGCAGCTAAAGAAAACAACCTAAAAAAAAAAGCCTTGATATGGTTGGCCATGTTATTTGAACCTTGTGAGATGCTCAAACAGTTCAGGCCAGAATATATGTCTGAACATATATCCAGCTGGCCTACAGTTTTCTTTATCTTTGGGGATGAAGGGAATATAGTGAGTGTAATAGGTTAATTGAGTGTTTTAATTTTCCTGTATATATTTTTTGAATCTTTTCTATATTTCACTATTGGTGAAATATGTTTTTATATCTATATCTATATCTATCTGAATGTGAAGGTCTGCCCTCCCTTCTATCTCCAATCCCTTCCAACCTGACAGACCTTCACATTCAGAGATATATAGCTATATATATCTATATCTATATACAGAGAGAGAGAGAGAGAGAGAGAGAGAGAGAGAGAGAGAGAGAATGAACCTTTTCTTAATTCTGCTACCCATGCTTTGGGTTGTCCTTAGAGCCATATTCAAGCTTTGCTTCAGAGATTTCCCAAGTTACCTTAGGTGCAAGGTCAAGAAACTCAATTTTTTTCTCAAAAGAGAGAGATAGAAGTCTGACAGCCAAACCCTCTTTAAGGGAGAGACCCTCCAAAATGAATCCCTTTCTGTGTGAACTCAGAGCATAGTGCCTTCATAAAGACCTCAGCTTTAAAAGACCAAGGTTTCCCACTTCATCTGGGGCCATCTGAAGTTGTCCTGATCTATATCTAGCTGCTGGACTCAGATGGCTCTGGAGGAAAAAAGAGAGACTGGTGACTTTGCACAGCCCTACCTCACTTAAGTCCAATTGATTTATAAGTCATGTCATCATCTTCCTGATGTCACAGTCCTCTTTGATAATGAAGGATAAAATACACAATCTTGTGGGAAGGGAGCTCTGTGGCCAGGTGTCAGGGGTACACATCAGGGGATATCTGATTGAGTCCTCCACTAATCCCCTTGATAAAGTCTTAGGATATCAGAACAGGTAATAGAGACAACAACATGTAACTCTGCATCCCTTTTAGTAAAGGGTGAGTAATTTTGCCTAAGATCAGGAAAGAATTCTAGGGACTAGTTCTTATGTCTCTTATGGCTTTTAAAAATCAAGTTAACTAGTTATTGATGACCTTATATTTATATATCTATATAACTACACATAGAGACATATAAACACACCCACATATGTGTGTGTGTGTGTGTGTATACACATACACACAATTGGGGAGAGAGGGAGGTGGTTTGGGTCAGTATGGAATGGTGGATGGATCACTGATATTGTAGTTAGAAAGACCTTGAGTTAAAATCCTGTCAGTTATGCTCATTACCTGGGTGACTTTTGTCAAGTCACTCAACCTCTATGTGCCTTAGAAACTCCTTAGGTCTTGTGACCTTTCCTGACTAGATCATGTATCCTTTTCAAGATATATATCTTGCTGTGTCTCATATACATATGTTTATTATTCTGTTTTGTTTCTACTAGATAATTTGCCCAGGTAATTTTTGGTTGGTTGTGGCTATTTTGGGTTTTTGGCTATGGTTCCTGAGATTGCTAGCCTATTTTACTCTAAATAAACTGTGCAGTTTTTAACTTAAATAGTTTTTCAAGGAAAAAAATCACATCATCTATAAGAACAAGTCTTTCCCATAGGATCATTAATTTACAAAGGCAGAGGGCAAAATAACTAGTTTCACATGCACATATTTAAGGACATTCCCACAATACTATATAGCTTAGATGGAATATGCTAAATAAAGCATTTGTGCATCTGTTTGATCCCTCATCCAGTCCTAGTTCTATTTATTAACTGTGAATGACTTCCTCACAAGACAAAGCTCTAGCTGGATGTTGCCATTAAAAGGTCTGTTCACATTTTATCATTTTTGACCTGCAGCAGCCTTGGAAACAATAATTTTCCCATTCTGAAGCAAAGAAGAATATAATGTATCAGGCCTAAAGAGGAATGATATTACAGTGGGAAAAACACTGACTGCACTCAGAGGATTGGGATTCGAATCCTGCCTCTGATATTTACTATCAATATGACCTTGGACAAGTCACTTCTCTATCTCTTCAACAGCTCCCGCATCCCCCTCCAGTGGAGTTCTTGCTACCTTTGAATTCCCCATTAAATGTTATCATCTTCCATTAGAATGTAAGAATAATAGGGATTGACTTTTTTTTTCTTTAGGGTAGGGTTGGTGTATCTCCAGTTCTTAGGGAGATGTCTGGCACAGAATAATTGGTTAATAAATATTCTATCTATCTATCTATTCTACCTAATCTATGAGGAGACTTTTCAGAAAATCAAATTCTGGTACATTATATGAGAAACCCAGATTCCCGACATGTTCAGTATTTTCTTCTGGTTTCATGGCCGATTTTGAATGCCACACACTCAGTTCTGGTTTTGTGGAATTGGAATATTGCTCAAAGAAGAAAAGTAACCAAGACAAGCCATAAACATGGCTTATACTGTGTCTTCATCTAACATGGACACAAAACTAGAGCTAATATATT
This sequence comes from Trichosurus vulpecula, assembly GCF_011100635.1. NCBI lineage: Eukaryota > Metazoa > Chordata > Mammalia > Diprotodontia > Phalangeridae > Trichosurus > Trichosurus vulpecula. The sequence continues at coordinate 352,325,664 of NC_050573.1, forward strand.
ATCTTAGAAAAAAAATTAACAAGTGTCAATACTCCAAGCACTCCCTCTACTGATATAGACTGCAACCCTCCCTGTAACTTAGTAGATCAGCTTTGGGAGTTGTAGTTGAAAAATTCACCCTTTAGGAGTCACCCTGGTGAAGAGCCATTGCAAAATGAGGCTAGCGCTCAGGTGATAACCTACTCTCCATCCTTGATCACATACTTGAAATCTTTCCAGCTCGTTAGGACCTAGCCAGATCCTTCTCTTCATTGCCATAGTAATAATCCACCTCTTCATCTCTGTCCTCCACCCATGCTAGGAAGAGTTATCGTCGTAGAACTATAGTGGAAGATTTGCTTAAATTTTAATGCAGTTAGTGTAGAACTTTATCAATTTAAAACAAGGGTTTTGACCTTGGCATCTGTGGACCCCCAAAGGTCAGTGGATAGCTTTCAGGGGGACATACATTTGAATGGGATAGAATGGCCATGCCTTGAGTCAGGAATATCTAAGTTCAAATCTGGCCTCAGACACTTACTAAATGTATGACCTGGGCAAGTCACTTAACATGTTTGCTTCAGTTTTTACATCTATAAGATGGGGATAATAACAGCACCTACAATGCAGAGTTGTTATGAGGATAAAATGAGATGATCATTATAAATGCTTAGCGGAGTGCCTGGCACATAATAGCTAACACTTATATCTTGCTTACTATTACTATTATTATTATTATTATTATTATTATTATTATTATTATTATTATTATTATCATTCACTAACCTCTAACTAAAGTTTAGAATTTCCTTCAATTATTAAAACAAAAAATATTACACCAAGGGATCATCCATAGGCTTCACTGGATTGCTAAAGGAGTCTATGAAATTTAAAAAAAAAATGGAAGAACCCCTGTCCTAGAGTTTAATCATCCCAATCCACTGTTTAGTGGCATGTTTATTCTTAGAACGTCTTGAACCAGGAGGCCCACCTATCCATCATATTTATTGCTTTAATCTTAACCTAGGATTAGACATTCTAACTGTCTAAGGAACTGTTATTTATCATTGAAACAAATAATTTGATACTCCTATTCAAGGTGCCCTACTGAAACCAAGAAAAAAAAAACGGACAGTGCCAGATTTTTCTTATGTATACAAAGCCATGAATGGGAGGCACTGCATATTTTTTAAAAAGAATACTCTTCTTAGTCAAATGCTGAGTTTGGGTTGAAACAATTTGCATTTTTGTGCAGGGCATGAGTCACCAAAGTCCATTGCATTGACCTTCCTGAAATAACAAAGGGGCAGTGAACTGTTCAGTGTAATTTCATCTAATCACTTCTCCTTATAGTCCTAGTAAGGGACCTCGGTAGACTTGCTGACCTTTGCTGATTCACACATTTCCCTCACCTTTAGCTGAACAAAGGACACTTTAGATAAACAGAGGGGAACCTTGACACTTTAGTAAAGGTCAAACTTGAGCAATAAGAGAATCTATTCCCATCAGGTTGTTGTTCATCAGGTGAAGAATTAACTGGAATCTCAGAATCATGAGTGCTGTCCAGCCGCAGATTCTTTGGCATGGAATGTGCTGCTGATGTAAGGGTCACACTTTTTTAAATGAGTACCTAACTTATAAAGTATAATGGAAATTATTTAATTAAATGAAACTGAGAAATAGAGATGTAAAATGTTAAGCATACAAATAAATACATTTATTGAATGCTATACTTTTTGGAGAGATAAAGATACATAAAATATCTTTGCATTTTTATTATACATATATGCAAAGATGTTTTGGCCTTCATTGGATCTTCATTATTTATGTTTTTGTTTATTCATTTATTCATTCAGTCATTTATCTATTTTTATTAGATTTTATTTGTAATTTCATTGGCATACTCTCAGTGAGAAAATTCCCTCAGCAACTTTTTCCTTAATTTGTCATCTTAGAGAGCTAACTGGGGTTCTGAAGCATTAAGTGACTTGCCCAGGGTCACAAATCCAGTATCTACTAGAGATGTGATTTGAACCTAAGATTACTTGATGCCAAGCCTTGTTACCAATTGATCAGTTAATTCATTAATAAGCATTTGTCAATATCCTACTATGTGATAGGCCACTGGAATTATGGATCCAAAAACAACAAAAAAGGAATAATCCTTATTTTTCAAGAAAGTTTTATTCTATGAGGGGAAATAACAGGTGCCCATACAAGTATATAGAGAAAAATAAACAAAAATACATGGAGTTAAATATAAAATTTACCTGTAACACAGAGTGTGGGAAAGGAAGTAATGTATAATGAGGCTGGAAAGAGATTTTGGTTAGATTGTAAAGAGCTTTCAAAAACAAACAGAAAAATTTATAAATGATCCTAAATGCAATAGGTGCCTATTGGATGCCTCTGGTAAAAATGAAGAATTATGCTGGGGGAAGATTGGGGAGAAGGGGCATAATGGTTAGTTGGAGATGTTTAATAGGTATTTGGAGATGTGGGACAAGAGTTAAGGAGAGAGAGTAGGGCTGGTTATACATGACTGTGAATCCTATGAATAAAGATGACAATTTTTATTTATTGTTAAATCTTTCTTTTTTCACCAAATATATTTTATTGATTTCAATACTTCATATTTACATGTAAAAATTTAACATTAGCTTTTTAAAATTTTGAGTTTCAAAATCTTTCCCTTTCTCCTTCCTCTCCCCCCTTCTTCAGAAAGCAAGTATTTTGATTATATGTGTAAAGTGATATAAAATATATTTCCATATTAGCCATATTGCCAAAGAAAATAAAGACAAAATCAGCCCAAGAAAAATAAAGTAAAAAAGTATGCTCCAATCCTCTTTCAGACTCTATCAGTTCTTTCTTTGGAGGCAGATAGTATTTTTCATCATTAGTCCTTCAAAATAGTCTTGGATCATTGTACTGATCAGAAAAGCTAAGTCATTCACAGTTGATCATCACACAATATTTGTGTTACTGTGTACAATGTTCTTCACTTCACATCAGTTCAGAGACGTCTTTCCAGATTTTTCTGAAACCATCCTGCTCATCGTTTCTTATGGCACAATAGTATTCCATTACAATAATACACTATAACTTGTTCACTCATTCTCCAACTGATGGCATCCCCTTGGTTTCCTATTCTTAGCCAACACAAAGAGAGCTGCTATAAATATTTTTGTATATGTAGGTATTGTTCTTCATTCTTTGATCTCTTTGGGATATAGACCTAGTAGTGATATTGTTGGTTAAAGGGTATGCACAGGTTTATAGCCCTTTGGCCACAATTCCAAATTGCTGTCCAGGATAGTTGGATCAGTTCATAACTCCACCAACAGTACATTAGTAAACCATTTTTTTTCATATACCCTCCAACATTTATGATTTTCCTTTTCTGACATACGAGCCAATTTGGTAGGCATGAAGTTGTACCTCAAAGTGGTTTTAGTTTGCATGTCTCTAATCAATAGTCATTTAGAGCTTTTTTCATGAGACTATAGCTTTGATTTCTTCTTCTGAAAACTTCTCATTTATATCCTTTGATGATTTATTAATTGGGGAGTGACTTGCAATTTTTTAAATTTGAGCCTGCTCTCTGTATATTTGAGATATTAGACCTTTATAAGAGTAACTTGCTGTAAATTTTTTTCCAGCTTTTCTTCTAATCTTAGCTGCATTGGCTTTGCTTTTTGGAAAATAATTTTTTAGTTTCATGTGATCAAAATTATCCACTTTACATCTTGTAATGCTCTCTATCTCTTGTTTGGACAAAAGTTCTCCTCTTATCCATTGGTCTGGCAGGTCAGATATACCACGTTCCCCTAAATTGCCCATGTTACCACCTTTGATGTCTACATCATGTATCTATTTTGACCTTGCATACAATATGAAATGGTGGCCTATGTCAAACTGCTTTCCAATTTTCCCAGCCATTTTTGTCAAATAGTGGGTTCCTGCCCCAAAAACTTGGATGTTTGGGTGTATCAGACATTAGATTATTATGGTTATTTACTATTGTGTATTGTGAACTAATTCATTTCACTGATTCACTACTCTATTTTTTAGCCAGTACCATATGGTTTTGATGGTTACCATTTTGAATTACAGTGAAATCTGGTACAGCTAGGTCATCTTCCTTCATTATTTTTTTTACAGTGATCCTCTTCATATTCTTAATCTTTTGTTCTTCCAGATGAATTTCGTTATTATTTTTAGCTCTGTAAAATACTATTTTGGTAGCTTGATTGGTATGGTACCAAATGAGCAAATTAATTTAGGTAGAATTGTCACTTTTATTATATTGATTGGGCCTACCCACGAGCAATTTATATTTCTTCAGTTGTTTAGATTTGACTCTATTTGTGTGAAAATTGTTTTGTAATGGTAGTTCACGGCTTTGTCTTGGCAAGTAGAGTCCCAAGTATTTTGTATTGCCTACAGTTATTTTAAATGGAATTTCTCTGTCTCTTGCTGCTGTACTTTTTTGGCAATACATAGAAATGCTGATGATTTATATGGATTTATTTTGTGTCCTTCCACTTTCCTAAAGTTGTTGGTTATTTCAACTAGTTTTTTAGTTGATTCTCTTGGATTCTCCAGACATACCATTATATCATCTTCAAAAGCTATAGTTTTGTTTTCCTCACTGCCTATTCTAATTCATTTGATTTTCTCTAATTTCTAAAATTTCTAATACAATATTGAAAAATTGTGGTGTTAGAGGGCATCCTTGCTTCACCCTGGATCTCAGTAGGAAAGCTTCTCACTTATCCCTATTACAGATAAAGCTTGCTGCTGGTTTTAGAAAGATACTAATCATTTTAAAGAAAGCTCCATTCATTCCTATGGCTTCTAGCATTTTAATAGGAATAGGTGTTGTATTTTATCAAAATTTTTTTCTGCCTCTATTGGAACAAATGAGTGATTTCTATTGGTTTTGTTATTGATATGGTCAATTATATTGTTAGTTTTTTTTTCATAATATTGAACCATCCCTGCATTCCTGATATAAATTCCACTTGGTCATTGTATATGATTTTTGTGATATATTGTTTTAATCTCCTCGCAAATATTTCATTTAAAATTTATTTATTTAAAATTTTTGCAACAATATTCATTAGAGAAATTAACCTACAGTTTTCTTTCTCTATTTTTGCTGTCTGGTTTAGGTATCATCACCATATTTGTGTCAAAAAAGGAATTTGTTAGGACTACTTTCTTATCTATTTTTTCCAAATAGTTTATAGTATTAGAATTAATTGTTCTTTATATATTTGGTAGAATTCACTTGTAAATCCACCTGGTCCTGGAGATTTTTTTTTCTTAGGGAACTCATTGATGGTTTGTTCAATTTATTTTTTGAAAATAGGGCTATTTATGTATTCTATTTCCTCTTCTGTTAATCTGGGTAATTTATATATTTGAAATATTCATCTGTTCCTCTAAGATTGTCAGATTTATTGGCATATATTTGGGCAAGATAGATCCTAATAACTGTTCATTGGTGGTGAATTCCCCTTTTTCATTTTTGATACTGGTAAGTTTTTTTTTTTCTTTTAAAAATCAAATTAGTTAATGATTTATCTATTTTGTTAGTTTTTTTTGATAAAACCAGCTCCTAGTTTTGTTTATTAGTTGAATGATTTTCTTACTTTTAATTTTATTCATCTTTCCTTGATTTTAATTTGGAATTAATTGGGGATTTTAATGGTTTTCTAGAACAAATTTTTAAATTATTTCTAATTTTTAAAAAATTGTTTGCCCAATTGGTTGATCTAGTCTTTCCTTGTTTTATTGATGTACATTTTTGATGATATTATTGATGTAAATTTTCCCCTAAGTATTGCTTTGACCACATCCTATAAATTTTGGTTTGTTGTCTCATTGTTATCATTCTCTTCGGTCAAATTATTATTTCTGTGATTTGTTCTTTTACCCACTATTTAGAATTAGATTATTTAGTTTCCAATTAATTTTTAATCAGTGTTTCCACAGCCCTATACTGAATGTATTTTTTTTATTGCATTATGTTCCAGAAAGGGTCGATTTGATAGTTCTGCTTTCCTGGTTTTGGTTTTGAGGTTTTTAGGGTTCAAATTTTGTGACAGCTGAGTAAAAGATACTCTCTTTTCTATTACCATTTTTTTTTCTCCAGAGGTCTATCCTATTTCATTTTTTTAAAAAATTCTATTCATCTTCTTAACTTCTTTCTTGTTTATTTTATGGTTAAATCTATTTAGTTATGAGAAGGGCAAGTTGAATTCCCTCTACTAGTATGATTTTACTATTTCCTAATGTAACTCATTTCACTTTTCCTTTAAACATTTGGATGTTATGCTATTTGGTGTATTGTTCATTTTTAATATTGATACTTCATTGTCTATGGTATCTTTTAGCAAAATGTAGTTTCTTTACTTATTTCTTTTAATTAGGTCTCTTGCTTTGTCTTTTTCTGATATCATGATTGCTACTTCTGTTTTTTTTTTTTGGCTTAGCTACTTGAGCCCCTTATTTTTACTCCCTGTGTATGCCTCTGATTTAACTGTGTTTCCTGTAAACATATTGTTTCTTCTGGTTTTTAATCCATTCTATGTGCTTCCATTTTATGGTCAAGTTTATCTTATTCACATTCACAGTTACGACTCTTGACTGGGCATTTCCTTGCATTCTATTTTTCCCTGTTCATCCTTCTCTTTCTCCCTTTTTACCCTGTCCCTCCTCCCAAGCCTGTTTTGCTTCTGACCACTGCTTCCTTTAATCAGTCTTCCCTTCTTTCAGCCCCAATCTCCTTTTCTTATAATCTTCCCCTCCTGATTCCTTGTAAAGTAAGATGTATTTCTATACCCCCAAGTATTTATGTTATTTCCTCTTTGAATCAGTTTTAATGAGAGTAAGTTCAAGTATTGCTTGCTACTCCTCTTATTTCCCCTCCATTATAAAAGCTTTTCTATTTTTCCTGTTCTTGCTCTCCCTTCCTCCTTTTTCCATTGCATCCCTCTTTTTCACCCTTAAACTTTTTTAAATCATCCCATCATAACCAACTCACCCCCCATGACTTCTGTGTATGAACACTCCTCCTAATTGCCGTAATAATGAAAAAGTTCTTAGGAGTTACAAGTATCACCTCTCCATTTAGGAAAGTTAACAGTTTAATCTTATTGAGTCCCCTATGATTTCTATTTCATGTTTACCTTGTTTCTTTTCAGTCATATTTGAAAGTCAAATTTTATATTCAGCTCAGGTCTTTTTATCAGTAATGTTTTAAAGTCCTCTATTTCATTAAATATCCATTTTTCTCCTGGTTATTCAACAAAATAACACAAATCAACATACAGGGCTTCTAACTATCTGTCCATAGCAATACATACATAGTTACCACAGAGAGAAGCACCAACATCTGGGTTTTCAAAGCCAGGGGACTCCTTGGTGGCTACCCAGAGTCTCCTCTGGTGAGTTTTGCTGGGTAGATTATTCTTGGTTGTAATCCTAGCTCCTTTGCCTTTCAGAATATCATGTTATAAGCCCTCCAATCTTTTAAGGTAGAAGCTGCTGTATCTGTGTGATCCTGACTATGGCTCCACAATATTTGAATTGGTTCTTTCTAGCTTCTTGTTATGGAATTGAAAATTGATACCTAACTTTACTTTGTATTATTTATTGATTGAGAATTGTATCTAATCACTGGAATCAGTACTTATGGCTTAGAGTTAGATTTAATTTTATAGACCTTAGTATTAGTGTTTCTAATTGCTTAACTTCCCATTTCTCTAGGAAACTGCCTAGATTCAATCTATCTTACTCCAGAAGGGAGTAGGGAGGATGAATTGATGTTCTGCCTGGTCATAAGCCTAGTACCAGGCCACTTTTGCATAGGGAGGGGTGCCTGACATGGGACTGTCCAGAGGGTGTTACTCAACTCTGTGTTTCCCAAATGCCATGGGTCCTGAAGATCCCTTCTTGTGAGTCAGGTAAAATGTAAGCCCTTTACCTCTTAGTTTAGTTTTCATCACAGAACTATGTTGGCAACTCTTCTAACTTATTAGATTTTCAATATATAAAAGTTACTGTGGTTGTCAGCTACATCTGGGGGTATTAGAGAGGTCATAGATCCTATTTGTTGGCAAGTGCTAGCTATGCTAATAAATTGATCATGCTCAGACCTTTGTGCCTCAGGTTTTCTTTATTACAGGTTTTGTTCTGTTTTTACCAAAAATAGTTGTCATATTTTCCCCTTGATCTGGGAGCTATGGAATTTGGCTGTAATTTTGCTGAAGTTTTCATTTTGAGATCTCTTTCAGAAGGTTATTGATGGATTCTTTCAATTTCTATTTTAGTTTCTGGTTCTAGGATATCAGGGTAGTTTTCCTTGACAATTTTTTTTTGAAATATGATGTCTAGGATACATTTTTTTTGATCATGGCTTTCAGGTAGTCTAATAATTCTTAAATTATCTCTCCTTAATCCATTTTCTAGGTCATTTGTTTTTCCAATGAGATATTTCACATTTTCTTCTATATTTTCAGTCTTTTGATTTTGTTTTATTGTTTATCCATGTCTCATGGAGTCATTAGCTTCCATTTGCCCAATTCTAATTTTTTAATAAATTATCTTCTTCAGTGAGCTTTTGTATCTCTCACCTGTAATGGCAAGCAAAGTGGGACTTTTCACTGTTTTTTGTTTATTTTGGAATGCTGTTTAGCACTAAAGTGCCTTTGATTGAGCCTTGCCTTCGATTGAATCAAGAGTCTTTGATGATCTGCTTAAGTCACAAGAAAGCCTAAGTCACATGAGTTTGAGTCACAGGGTTGTAATGCCCTCTGACCCTGGAGAAGTATATATGTGCTCTGAGGTTAGCATTCTGCTTTGGGGCTCACTCACTGGAAGAGTGTCATGTGATTTGACCAGAGGAGACTCTGGGTAGCTATTAAGGAGGCCTCTGGCTTTGAAAACCCAGATGTTGGTGCTTCTCTCTGTGGTAACTATGTATGTATTGCTATGGATAGATAGTTAGAAGCCCTGTATGCTGATTTGTGTTATTTTGCTCTGTTTAATATGATTTCGGCTTGTAATTTCTGTTTGTGTTTTCTCTGAAGTTCAGGGTGCTGATTTTTTCCCCTGAACTAAGTGAATGATATATGTATGTTTAAATAAAGTGAGATTGTAAACCCCTTAAAGTTGCTTTCCTTAGAAAAGCAGATCAAAGAACCTGTGCTAGTAGCCCTCCTGTGTGCTGGCATTATTGGCCTTACACCTCCACAGCAGCTGCAAGCAGCATTGTTGTTACATCCTCCACCCCCAACCTGGCCAATCCTACTTTTTTAATGAGTTTTTTTCTTCAGTGAATCTTTGTATCTATCCCCTGCCCCATTCATCCAATTCTGCTTTTTAAGGAGTTATTCTCTTCAGTGGATTTTTATGCCTCTTTTACCATTTGACTAATTATGCTTCATAAGTTATTATTTTCTTCAGTATTTTTCTGTCCCTCTTACCACACCGTTGACTTTCTTTTCATAATTTTCTTCCATTGCTCTCATTTCTCTACCCAATTTTCCCTCTACCTCTTTTATTCAGTTTTTAAAATCCTTTTTAAGATCTTCCCAGAATTCTTAGGTTTGTTTGCCATTCACTTTTTTTTCTTTGAAGCTTTTCTTGTGGCTGTTTTGACATCATTGTCTTTTTCTGAGTTAATGTCTTGGTCTTCCTTATCATCATAATGACATTTTCATTGTCAAGTTCTTTTCTGTTGAGGTCAAGAAGGATGAGGACTGAGAAAAGACCACTAACCCACACTGCCTCTTATGATATAAAGACCTGATATGAAAGCAAAAATTAATGCGGGGATGAAACTAGACCTGTGATTTCATTGGTAACAGGGACTTATGATAAAGAAACTCCCTCTATGCACACCCCTGAATCTCCATCAGCATCTTGTTTGAAGTTCTATAATCCTAGGGAGTTGTTTGAGGCTGTGAGTGGTTAAGTGACTTGTCCAGAGTCACACAACCAGCATATGACAGAGGACTTGAACCCATGTCTTTCTGAATCCTAGGCCAAGTCTCTATACTCTATGCTGTGCAGCAATGAATTAATTTAATTGATATAATAAATTGAGCAGCAATGACCAAAATGTTAAAATGAACAAAACATCACATTAAATATTTTTATCTCCTTTCTGGTCAAGAGGAATGAGTGCTACAAAATCTGGTACCTTTCATCTGTTTAGGTGGCCAAATGCTTATTGACTCACATGGTTCCATTCCCATCCTAGAAGACAATTGCATTACTGAGGACAAGATCTGCCTCAGGTGCTGATGTTCAGAAACAACACAAACATCTCTAGCAGAATACTTACTTAATATGAAGAGCCTGTCTCTTTAATGAAATACTTATGCTAAGAATGTGTATCTGGAGAAAAGATTATTTACCTTCAAGGGCACTGGTGCATCCAGAGTCAGCCAGGCTTTTTTTAAGGTCAGAAGATTCCCCCGGGAGGACAAATATGAGTGATGAGCCCATGAGCTGACTAAAACCTGATGAAATGCATCAAAGTAAATGTTTTTATTTTCCTGAGCAATCTTTGTAGTGCAATCATCTTTAACGTGTTTTGTCTTGCCTAACTTTCAGCAATGGAAGAAGGCTGCTTAGATGGCTTCTAAGGTACCCTTCCAGCTCTAAATTTATGATTCTCTTAACTGCCAATATCCTACCAAAGCATAATGACATGGGAGTTTTGGGGAGTATAAATGCTTTGGACTGATTGATTGTTCAGGACCAGGAAATAATATATGGTCTCCAATTCTCCCTTTGTGCTCTCACAGCAAAGTCTCTAGGCTGATATTCCCAATTTACAGGCCTACATATTACTAGGTAAGTAATTTCTTCTGGGCAAAACAGTGAGAATGACAAGACAGAGATTCATTGGGTCCATGTGGCTTCATCAAAGATCACTTTCCCTCTTAATATGTCCCAGCCTACTGTTATTTCTTTTTCTTTTTGTTTCTCCTCTTCTCTCTCCCCTTTTTCTTCTTCCTTCTCTCTGTAGAGATTCTCCCAGAATTCCACATCCTGCATGTAGTTTGTTTTGTGCGACTAATTGCAGACATGTATACAAAAACTAGATTGCAATTAGTGCCGTTCTTCCAATTCCAGGAGGGACGGAGCAATCAGGATTAGTTAGCTCAATTAAATCAATTGATAGATTGGTCAACAAGCAGTCATTAAGTATTATGTAGCTATATAGACTAGGAACTGTGCTAGATGCTGAGGATGCAAATAGAAAGAAGGAAGAAAAAAACTTTCTCTTTTGAATTTACATTAATAGATCTTAAATTAGGCTCCCAGACTGTCTATTATACCAGATTCTATTTCATAACAATGCCCCATACGCTGAAAGGGGTCAGAAAATCCTGATGCCATGAGACTCCAAATGGCTGGGCCAGTAGAGTTTTATTCCCATTGAGAGGCAAATCATAGGATCAGATCATAGATTTAGAGCTGGAAGGAGCCTGGAGATAATTTCGAACAATCCTCTCATTTTACAGATGGTAGATCAGAGCCCCAGAGAAGTTAAGGAACATACTGAAAGTCACACAAACAGTAAACAAGGATACCAGAATTAAAATCTGCATCTTATGATTCTAAGCTTTTCTACCATACCACATTCCTACAAAAATGATAATTCCCACATCATTTACTCTTAAAGTATTTACAATCTAATAGAAAGGGGGAGATAATCCAAGAAAGGGGAGATCCAATGTGCTGGAGGCCTTTCTCATTTTCTCCTGACATCTCAGGGACACCAATGGAGCACTCTCTATGTTATCAGCCCATCTCATAGCAATTCTTTGATGACATACTTGCCTCCTTTTTTCCTTATAATTCTGCATTGATCATATTTTATGACCTACTCAGGCCTACCATGTATTTTCCCTTTGCTTTCTTTGAGATGCACATTTTTGGTTCTTAGGAGGGAGTGGTATTACTGGCATAAAGAAACGCTACTTTAAAGTCCCATACAGGACTTTCAGACATACAAACAATAGTTCTAAATGATTATAGTAACATTCTTTTTGACAAATGTAAAGATGCAAGCTTTTAGGATAAGAATTCACTATTTGGTAACAATTTTTGAGAAAACTGGAAAGCAGTCTGCCAGAAACTAGGTATAGACCAATATCTTACATCATTTGCCAGCAAAAGGTCAAAATGGATGCATATGCTAGACATAAAGGGAGATATGATAAGTAAATTAGGAGATCATGCATTCAGATTTATAGAACAGAGAAAAATTTATGAATAAACAAGAGTTAGAGAGCATTGTGAGACATAAAATGGGTAATTTGATTACATTCAATCAAAAAGGTATTGTACAAATATGACCAATGTAGTCAAGATTAGGAGGAAAGCAGAAGATTTGGGGAATTTTTTTAAAGACTGTTCCTCAGATAAAGATCTCATATCTCAAATATATAGAGAACTGTCAAGTTTGTAAGAATGAGTCGTTCTCCAATTGATAAATGGTCAAAGGATATGAACAGACAGTATTTTGATGAAGATATCAAAGCAATATATAGTCATATTAAATGTTCTAAATCATTATTGCCTTGAGAAATGTAAATTAAAACAACTTTCAGAAAGTATCACACACTTAACAAATTAGCTAAAATGATAAAAGTGGAAAATGACATGTTGGAGATGTGGGAAAATTGGGACATTTGATATACTGTTGGTGGAACTGAGAAATGATCCAACCATTTAGGAAAGCAATCTGGTATTATGCCCAAAGAGTCATAAAACTGTGTATACCATTTAACCCAGGATGAACACTATTAGGTCTGCTTCTCAAAGTAAACAGGAAAAAGGAAAAGAATCTATATGTTCTAAATTATTTATAACACTTCTCTTTGTGTTGACAAAGAATTGGAAATTGAAAGGATGGCCATCAACTGGGGAGTGGCTGAACAAGCTGTGGTATATAAATGTGATGGAATACTACTGTACTATAAGAAATTATAAAGAGATTGATTTTTGAAAAAAAATGGAAAGACTTGCATGAAATAATGAAGAGTGAAATGAGCAGAACCAGGAGAGCTTTATATATTGTAACTGCAATATTTTTCAAAGAATAACTGTGAATGACTAAGCTATTTAGAGTTTTATAAATATTAAAATAAACCACAAAGAATCTATGAAGGAAAATGCTATCCACCTCCAGAGAAAGAACTGATAATAGAAGTGTGCATAATATAGTTTTACATGCATACACACGTGCGCACACACACACACAGATATTTGTGTATGTATTGTGTGTCTCTCCTTCTCTCCCTACCTTGCACTATAGGCTATCATTTGAAATTTTCCTAGTGCATGGTGGAGTGAAAGGGAGGGAGATGTCTGTGTGTGTGTGTGTGTGTGTGTTTCAAATGATGGCCTTCTCTGTGTAGGGTGGAACAAGAGGAAGGGCAAGAGTTCAGAACTTAAAATGTAACAAAAAATTAAATTAAATTAAAAGGAAATATGGGTCTTTGATGCTATAGAAACCTTAGGGTCAGTAAAATTGCTTTACAGTTTCCTAAAATAAATCCAACCCACTTTCCCCATCTTTTTTCAACTCAAGGCCCACCTCATTATCCCTGTGCAGTCTGTCCCAGATATATGTGCTGTTGGAAGCCCTATAGAGTACCCATTCAAATGTATCATGATGTCTAGGCAATAGATATTCTTCATCCATTTGGTCTTTCCTATGTAGGTAGACAGGCCAAACACCTTTCATTATTTCCAAATTGAGGAGGTTCTGAAATAGTTTCCCTTTTGATGCTACTAACAAAATATCAAAATTAGGAGGAACATTTGGAAGACCTTATTGTCCACAAGGATTAAAATGTCCTCAATCACAGTGTAGAATATTTTTGAAAGAATATCTGCCTGTTTTATGTCTCACTTGATGTTCATTATCAGCAGGACACCAAACAGGATTATTTCTGTTGTTATATATTCTACTAAATCTTGACTGATCATTATAGGAGACACCTTTTTTTTCATAAAGGATACTACAAAATAGCATTTTGTGTACCAAGTCTATTTTTTGTAATCAATAAACAATAAATAAAATGGGACTTTATATTCTTTACGTATTTCCATCACCTGTGAAATTGCAAAGATGTCCATTATCTTCCTTCCTTCCTTCCTTCCTCTTTCTTTCTTTCTCTCTCTCTTTTCTCTCTTCTCTTTCTCTCTTTCTTCATTTATTTTATTTTTAAATTTATTTTTAGTTTTCAACATTCATTTTCCCACAATTTTGAATTACAAATTTTCTCCCCATCTCTACCCTTCCCCAACCCCAAAATGTCATGCATTCTGATCTTCCCTTCCACCAGTCTGCCCTCCCTTCTATCACTGAAATCCACCCACCATCCCTTTTCCTCTTACCTTCTTGTAGGGCAAGATGGATTTCTATACCCCATTGCTTGTACATCTTATTTCCCAGCTGCATGTAAAAACAATTTTTTAGCATTTATTTTTAGAACTTTGGGTTCCAAATTCTCTCCCTTCTTCCCTCCCCACCCACCCTCCCTGAGAAGGCAAGCAATTCAACATAGGTTATATGTATTGCTATGTATTGCTACATGTATTGTACATGTATTGCTATGCAAGACAAATTATATTTCCCTTCATCCTATCCTGTCCACCTTCGACTTTCTCCTTTGACCCTGTCCGTTTTCAAAAGTGTTTGCTTTTGACTCCCCCAATCGTCCATTCCTTCTGTTATCCCCCTCTCTTATTCCCTTCCCCCCTACTTTCCTGTAGGGTAAGATACACAATTGAGTGTGTATGTTATTCCTTCCCTAAGCCAAATCTGATGATTCTCTCATCAAGATTCACTCATTCCCCCTCACCTACCCCTTCTTCTCTTCCATTATAACAGCTTTTCCCTGTCACTTTATGTGAGATAATCTACATCATTCTATCTCTCCCTTTCTCCCTCTCTCAATATATTCCTCTCTCACCCCTTAATTTTATTTTTTTAGATATCATCCCTTCATATTCAATTCACCCTGTGCCCTCTGTCTATATGTGTGTGTATACATATTATGTATATATATATATACATATACATATACATATATATATATATATGTATATATATATATATATGTATATTCCCTTCAAATACCCCAATTGAGCAAGGTCTCATGAGTTACAAATATCATCTTTCCATGTAGCAATGTAAGCAAAAGCAGTTCAAATTTAGCAAGTCCCTTATGATCTCTCCTTCCTGTTTACCTTTTCATTCTTCTCTGGATTCTAGCATTGAAAGTCAAATTTTCTATTCAATTCTGGTTTTTTTCATCGAGAAAGCTTGAAAGTCCTCTATTTCATTGAAAGTCTATATTTTGCCCTGAAGTATTATATGTACTTTTGCTGGGTAGGTGATTCTTGGTTTCAATCCTAGCTCCTTTGTCCTCCAGAGTATCATATTCCAAGCCCTTCAATCCCTTAATGTAGAAGCTGCTAGATCTTCTGTTATCCTGATTGTGTTTCCACAATACTCTATAATTGTTTCCTTCTAGCTGCTTGCAGTATTTTCTCCTTAACCTGGGAACTCTGGAATTTGGCTGCAATATTACTAGGAGTTTTCTTTTGGGGATCATTTTCAAGGGGCAATGGGCGGATTCTTTTAATTTCTATTTTACCTTCTGTTTCTATAATGTCAAGGCAGTTTTCCTTGATAATTTCTTGAAAGATGATGTCTAGGCTCTTTTTTGATCTTGTTTTTCAGGTAGTCCAATAAATTTTAAATTATCTCTCCTGGATCTATTCTCTAGGTCAGTGGTTTTTCCAATGAGATATTTCACATTGTCTTACATTTTTTCATTTCTTTGGTTCTCTTTTATAATTTCTTGATTTTTCACAAAGTCACTATCTTCCACTTGCTCCATTCTAATTTTCAAGGCACTATTTTCTTCAGTGGTCTTTTGGACCTCCTTTTCCATTTTCTGCCTTTTAAGGCATTCTTCTCCTCATTGGCTTTTCGGAGCTCTTTTGTCATTTGGGTTAGTCTATTTTTAAGGTGTTATTTTATCCAGTATTTTTGGGTTTTTTTTTAGCAATTTGTTGACTCATTTTTCATGATTTTCTCACATCACTCTCATTTCTCTTCCCAAATTTTCCTCTACTTCTCTTACTTGATTTTCCAATTCTTTTTTGAGTTCTTCCATGTCCTGAGACCAATTCATATTTTTCTTGGAGGCTTTTGATGTAGGATCTTTGACTTTGTTGTCTTCTGGCCATATGTTTTGATCTTCTTTGTCACCAAAGAAAGATTCTATAGTCTGATTCCTTTTACATTGCCTGCTCATTTTCCCAGCCAATTACTTGATGTCAGAGGTTTTTGTCAGGGTATGACTGCTTGCAGAGAAGAGAGTGTTTTGTCCCAAGTTTCAGGGGTTTTCTGCTGCTGTTTTCAGAGCTACGTCTATTCTGAGGTTGTATGATACTCCTCTCCTGGCCTGTGCTGTGATCTGTGAGTGCAAGCCTCCTTTCTCTTGTGTAACTACCTGGAAGACTCCCTGTCCACAGTCACCCTATGCTCAGCCACACCAGTGCTCCTCCTCCCCCAAGGACCGCCAATTCAGGGCTGTGACCTAGATCTAAGTGGGTCAAATCAAGAGAACACTGCCTTAGTCTCAGCAAAGAGATCCCTGAAGTCATGCTCTGGTCTGCCTCCTGATTCCCCCCACTGTCTTGTGGGTCTACCATAGCTCAGTGATTCAGGGCCTGCTCCACCCCGTCCATTCTGGCCTTGTCTCTTATGGTGTGGCCCAAGACCCTTCTCAATGACCATCCAGGCCATCTTGGGCTGGAGACTTATTTCACTCTGTCATTTCATGTGTTCTGTAGTTCTAGAATTTGTTTAGAGTAATTTTCACAGGTATTTGGAGGGATTTGGGGGAGAACTCAAGCAAGTACCTGTTTTCAAGCCTCCATCTTGGCTCTGCCCCTTGGTCCATTATTGAATATCATTTCAGAAAACCTATTTATTCCCATGTCGCTCATTGTTATTCAGACATTTGTCATGTCTGACTCTTCATGACTCTATCTGCAGTTTTCTTGGCAAAGTAACTATAGTGGTTTCTATTTCCTTCTACAGCTCATTTTACACATGAGGAAACTGAGGTAAACAGTGTTAATTGACTTGCCCAGGGCCACACAGGTAATAAGTGTCTGAGGCCAGATTTGAACTCAGGAAGTTGAGTCTTTCTGACTTCAGGCTCAGCATTCTATTTACTGTACCACCTTGCTGCCCTTGTTCCCTATTATACTCTCACTGAGGATGCTTTCGATTTGTATGTCGATGACCCTCATAGAGATTTTGTATAGATGGGAAAGTAAGAAGATAGATCAATAGTTATTGAAGAATCAAATATGTCAAAATAAGTCCCAGTAAATTCTCTACTAATGCCTCATTTCTTTCAAACAACATTTATTTTCAAAAAAATTACAATTTTATTTATATGCAAGTGATAACCTACATCAAGTCATTAACTCAGTCAAATAAAACATGTAGCATAAAATGGCACACAGGAAATAGCTTTATATTGATATTATGGTTCAGTGGATAGTGAAGTGTCAAGAAGATATGGATTCAAATCCTACCACCAGAATGAAAGCTATATGACTAGGCAAGTAATCCAAACTCAATAACCCTTTATTTTATCTGTAAAATGGAAATAATAACACTTCTATTTATATCACAGATTGAGACTAAACTGAAATAAGCTATATAAAATACTTTTGAACCTTGAAACTTTAAACTTATCAAGCTCAGGTTAATGTCAGTTATTATAATTTAAATCTTTTAATTTATATCTCTGGTGATCATCTGATCAATGTAATCCCCTCAAACTATGCCTCCTTTTCCTTTTATACCAAACTCCAGTAAAGAGCCATATGCATGCCTTTCATCCTCCCCATAGCCACCAAAATAATTTTCCTAGATCAGAGATGTGACCATATTAGTCCCCTGTCCAAGAATCTTCAGATGTTGCACATTGTCTCTAGGATTAAGGGCAAACTTTTAAGTTTAGTAGTTAAATATCTTAACAGTATAGCTCTTGCTTATTTTTTCCTGGCTTCTTTAATATTAATTACCCTCCCAAACTCTGCAGTCCAACCAAACTGTCCTATTGAGTCTTCCTTCTACCTGATGTTCTACCTGCCACTTCACTTGGCAAAGACTATACTTGGCCTTTTCTAATCCACTAGTTATTAGTATCCCTCCCTGAAATTGTTCACATATACTTTTCATGAACTTGTCTGCATATTTATTCTAGTCACCAAATTAAAATTAAGCTCTTCTAGGAAGAGGGGTGTTTCATTTTTGTCTTCCTATCTTCTTTGCCTACTATGTCTCAAGACACATTAGCCATTTGTTAAATTGAATTGCTGAATAAATGAAGCAATTTAAGCAGGCTGTTTATAGCATGATTATCATATTTAGTTGTTAAATATTGTTGATTTTGTTGCTAACAAGGATGTTCGGGCAGTGTAATGTGGGGCATGGCTGTATTTTGACCAGTCTTGAAGTCTACTGTAATAACATTTTGACCCATGCTATATAAGTTATATACTAGATGCCATTTTGTTGTTTGTTCTTCTTGTTCTTGTTTTCCGTTAAGATTTCTCAGTTTGAGCCTTAAAGTATCAGAGTCCTGGATAATTTGTTCCTTTTGTTTTTCCTTCTTTATAGCCTTTATTCCCTTCTGTCATACTATGAAGTAAGGACTGCTTAAGCTGTCAAGACAAAGCCTTCATTTGGGATATGGACAGGTAAAACAGCAGAAATTTGGTGTTGAAGTTAGATATTATTGCTATTGTCCTTTGTTTTTGAAGAGGACCAATGACATCACAATGTTATCAGTGATGTCTTGACTTGTGCATGAATTGGATTTAAGTGAGGAAGAATTGCACAAAGTTGTCAGCCTCACTGTCTCAAACATTTATCAAAATCCAGTGGCAGGACAAAAGTCAAAATGACTGGTGATGGCCCAGAATGTAGTGGATGACCTTGGTGTTTTTGATGTCTAACCAAACTCTAAGTACTCCACAGTTCCTTCTTTAGCTTCCTTTGTGACAATTGGAACAAATTGTTCTCATTTACCCATTCTACTAGGGGAAGTCTTCATGTGCTTGGGGTAGATATCCCCTTAACTCATTGCTGGGTTCGAGGCCTGTCAGTTACTTTCAACCTGGTTTAGCCCATCTGCTGAGATCGTGACTATCTATACTGGATGAGAGTTCTTCACTAAGACCTTCAGCACTAAAATAGGTATATTCCCTGAATCATAGAATTTCAGAGTTTGATGCAACTTCAATGATGATCAAGTACAACTTAACCCCAAGGAATGATCTCTTTTCCAAAAATGCTAACAATTAGCCATCTAGTCTTTGTCTGGAGATCTCCAAAGAGAGGGATGCCATAACCTCGTGAGGTTGCCCTTTCCTCTTCAAGGTTTAACCTTCATCTACAAACACTCGTATGGTGTTATCTGGGAGTGCTAGATCTTGGGTGACAGGGGAAGACTTCAGTGACATGGAGCTTATATGGTAGCTGAGAATACTGATAGAAGCAAAGTGTAGCTTGTAGTGCTGAAGTACCTTAAAAATGGTTTGAAGATGGAGGCAAAAGAGGTGTGGGAACTCACAATGTACATTGAAAGAGGACAGGTGATACGCTTTTTCAGTGAAACTTGCTCACCATCTTTCCACCATGGTTTTCAGTGGTTGAGTCACCATGATGTCTCAATTATTTGTAATTTCTACAACTTGAATTTTCCCTCTATCTGTTGCAAAGGAAGTAGCCAGTGATTAGAATTGCTGGAACTACCCTGAAATGAGAAATAATATCTGCCTTACACACACACACACACACACACACACACACACACACGCACATACACACACACACACACACACACACACACATACACACTCAAACTCACACCCACACTCATACTCACCCAAAAAACAAACCAAAAATAACATTAAGGATTCCTAGATTTGTTGAGATTCCTTACAGTTTCCATTTCCCTGAACTTAGTATTTTGCTGTCAACTGAATTCCAGAGCACCTGTATCAGAGGGTGGTGTGTTGCAGTTATGAGGGATTTTTGTTGTGCGAGGCCTTTTAGCCCCAAAGGAGGACATGTGCATGTGACATATAGACAATAACAGTCTGGGCCACATTAGTGGTGCTTCAAAAGACTGAGGGAAATGAGCCAATCCCTCTGTACATCCTTAGCTCGTTGATCTCTGCTTGGTGTATTCAAAGGTGGTTTGGGTGCTTCTTCCTTTCATTGGCTCTAACTCCCTTCATGTACATCTTAGCATTAAACATTTGGCAAACTCTTAGGCTAACTCGTGGTTGAACCTCATGTGTACTGTGTTATGTCTGAATTCAGGACATAAGGGACCCAGGTGGCTACAATCACAGACTAGTGTGTATTCTCCATTTTCTGTGGTTTTGATATCAATAAATTTTAACTTGGTAAGTTCCCTTTGAGTGCCAGCTGTATTTCTCTTCCTCCAATTCTGAATGTGACTGAAATAAACAAAAAGAACACTGAATCTGGACAAGTCCCATTTTTCTGAGCTTCAGTTTTTTCATCTATAAAATGAGAACAGCAATATAATTATCTACCCAATAAGGTTGTTTTAGAGATCAAATGAAGTTTATATATGTGAGTGTGTGAGTATAATGTGTGTATGCTTATATGTGTGTATGTGTATCTATATATATATAATGTATATATGCATGTATGTGTATATGTGTAGGTAAGTGCGTGTATGTGTGTGTGTGTGTGTGTATAAAGCTTTCATTGAACTACCTTTGGAATATGTTCTAGGCCCTGTGCTCTTTAATACAGCATCATTATATCCTAGATTTTAAGCAGGAAGGGAACTCAAAGGTCATCTCATCCAAGACCTGAAGGAGAAAACGGAAGCTCAGATGAGTTAAATGGCTTGCTTGGGGTCAAAGAGTAGTATATATCAAAGGAGAATTTTAACCCAGGTCCCCTGGTTTTATAACTGGTGATACTGTAAGGTGCATAGATAACATAATCATGACACATTCACAGATGACATAATTCTGGGATGCTAGCATACCAGATGACACATTATGGATGCAAAAAAAAAAGATTTTGGCCGCTATAGCAGGCTGAAACTAAAAATATAAAAATTGGCAAGGCTGCTACATCTACAGTCTTAGACTTGTTCAAAAAATCAATTTCATCCTTCTCCTCATCATCATCACCATCACTAACATTTACTTTATGCTATAAGGTAGGCCAAGTAATTTCATATGTTTTGTCATTTGATGCTCATAAGCCTCGTGGATTGCAATCATTACACCCATTTTACAGACGAGGGAAATAAAACTGAAAAGTTAAAAGATTTACCCATTGTTTGACAATAAGTATCTAAGGAAGGATTTGAGACTTTCTGACTCTAAATCCAATACTGTATCTGGCACATCCTAGTTTCCTGGGGGGAAAAAGAGATCTAGGCTCATGAAAGGATCAAAAGCTCAAAAATAAGAACTCCAGCTTCATTGAGAGGCCCAGATTCCAGGAATAGCAAGGAGATAGTTTCTTTGCCCTAGTTAGATCTCACCTGGAATACCATATTTAGTTCTGATAGCTACATTTTAATAAAGACATTGATAAGTGAAAGGGCATGCAATGATTTTTTTTGGAGGGGGGAAGGCAGGGCAATTGAGGCTAAGTGACTTGCCCAAGGTCACACAGCTAGTAAGTGTGTCAAGTGTCTGAGGCCCCATTGGAACTCAGGTCCTCCTGACTCCAGGGCTGGTGCTCTACTCACTGCACCACCTAGCTGCCTCAAAGGGCATGCAGTGAAGAATAACCCAGATGGTTAAAGCCTTGAGTCTTTGCCATGTGAGAATCATTTGAAGGAATTGTGTTTATACTGTAAAAGAGAATATTCAGGGAAGGATATGACAGATATATTAAATCATTTGCCGTGTTGTCATGTTAATATTATTATCAGATAATATGTGAATAATAATATATTGATAATACTAACTTCATAATGATCTTTATAAATAATAAAACTATGCTAACAATTACTATTTTAATAAATAATTTTGCTAAGTTAATAATATTAACTTACTGAGCGCTTTACAATTATTACCTCATTTGATCTTTATAACAGCTCTGGGGGGTAGGTACTATTATCATCCCCATTTTATACATGAGGACGCTGAGGTTAAAAAGAGGGCAAGTGACTTACCTTGGATCACACCACAACTAGACATCTGAGGAAGGATTTGAACTCAGGTTTTCCTGATTCCAGGCCCAGAATGCTATCCATTGCACCACCTAGCTGCTATATGTGGGAGAAGGATGAGACTTTTTCTCTTTGTCCTTAAAGGGCAGAACCATTGTCAAAGGAGGGAAATTTTGAGAGGTAAAAAATTTCCTAACAATTAGAGCTGTCCAAAAGTATTAGGTGCTGCTTCAAGAGGTACTGAAAAGTTCTCCCTTCATTTGTAGGTCTTCAAGCAGAGTTTGCATGATCATTTGTTGAGATTCCTTTTAGGTTAGGGATTGGACTAGATGGCCACTGAGGTGCCTTTCAAATCCCAAATTCTGTGAAGGACTTTCTAAAACTTAATATACTATATAAATGTTGGCTATTATCATTACATATTTACTATTACATTAGATCAGAAGATGATGGTCATCTGAGATTTCCCAGGGGAAAAAATAAACATGGAAAAGAAGTTGAAATTCATTTAGCTGTCAGCCTCTCCCACTGATGCCCTGGAAATTTCTATGTGAAGAAGAAAGGGCGGAGGGTACATTATGTAATGACTACCAGGCCCCTAGTGCTATCAACATCTGCAATCAATGCCCCCTCCCACTAATCTCTGACCTGTTAGACCAACTCCAGGCATCCAGAATCTCTACCAAACTCTCCAGGGTTCCTGGAATCTGGTTCACATTAAGGAAGTACATGCATGTAAGATGGCTTTCCAGATCCACTATAGGCGTTTCAAATATGTGACTGTGCTTTCAACCTCTGTAATACCCCTCCCACTATTTTGTGATTCACGAATACTAGATGGTGAACTCTGAGAAATTTGGAGTGTTGAGGAATTAGGTCAGGTAGGCTCCAGTCCTCCCTTCCAACTCCCATTCAATATCACATTCATTATGTTATTGCACTGGATTTTTTTTTGGTAAGTATACTGATAGATTGGTGAGGTCAGGAGCCAAATTGAATGAGCCTCTCTCCTCTTTTACAGAGTCAACATGCAGAGATGCTCTCTCCCCAGGAAGTTGAGTAGAGTGTATGCTCTGGGAAGGCAGGGGTTGTTTTGTTTCTTTCTTTATCTGTGCCTTTAATGTAAATGTTTGATGAACTGAATTGAATTTGTTGGATTGAAATAAAACACAGTCTATCTAAGAAGAGATTTCCCAAGGATATGTTGTCATGGTAATAAAGAAGAAATGTTTTCTTCAAACTTCCTCTTGGAAAGTTATGACCCAGGGGCTTTTATATAGCAAGCATTTATTGATTTTAAAGATTTCAACAGAGGAATTTATTCAGTGAATATCACAGAATTCATTACAGATCTGGGGATTGTTGGCCCTAAGAAATAGTCATAAGTGTTTTGCTAATGCTGATTTTTCCTTCCATAGAGCTCGTCACATCACCTGAGAGACTGTTGCTATTTGCTGCCATACACCAATGCCCCATATACATACACAGCATTCAGGTTACCATACATTTATTACCCTCTATATGTTTGCCTTGAAGGATCAGCTAGGTGGTGTGGTGGATAGAGTGCCAGGCCTAGAGTCAAGAAGAATCCTCTTCCTGAGCTCAAATCTGGCCTCAGATCCTGGGCAAATCACTTAACCATGTTTGCCTCAGTTTCCTCATCTGTAAAGTGAGCTGGAGTATGAAATGGCAAACTGCCCATGTATCTTTGCCAAGAAAACCCAAACGGGTTCATGAAAGTCAGACACTAACGAACGACAGCAGCAAGCTGATCATTATCAACTGATTGGAAAATCTAATTGTCAAATCGTCCTTCCCCCCTTAGCCCTTACCACCACACACCCCAATCTCAAAGTCAAAGAAATTAGTTGATTCTTAGTTTGCAAATTCTTTATTCTGCAACATTTTACACCAATCCATGTACTCTACTAGCACCATACCTATTCAGGTTCAGTCCTTCTAGAGAATCAATAACACCAGGGACTTAATCTTCATTAATTCCCCGTAACCCTCCATGGTGAAAGCTGTTACAAAGAAAATAGCAATTAAGATGGCAATATATTCACCTAAAAGCAATTATTCCCTTCTATACCTCTTGTGGAGTTCTTGTGCAATTCCACTACAAAATTTGGGAAGAATAATTGCCATTATAAAGACTACATTCATGTACTGGCATAGCGGAACATTCATTCTCCTGGCAGTCACTGACATTTGTTAGCTCTGTGACCTTGGACAAGTAATGAGAATTTTTTAACTTCAGTTTTCTTATCTCTATAAATCCTAAGGTTGTTGTGAGGATCACATGAGATGCTAATTGTAAAGTGTTAGCACCATATAACTGTTATCTATTATAGTGGAAAGTTCAGTATTCTAGAAGTCTCTGACACATATTGGCTGTGTGGCCTTGGGCAAGTCATGACATTTCTCAACTTTAACTTCCTCATCTATAAAATAGAGAAACTACTTAAACTTCCTGACTTTTGTTTGTTGTTAGGATCAAACCTTTCTAACTGTAATTTGCTAAGCAAATTGAACTTAGTACAGGATATAACATCTCTTATATATATATATATATACACACACATATATATACATATATATATATATATATACACATATATAAAACATCACTTATTTATAAAATTAAACATGGGATTAGTTTTGATAACTCTATGAATCAACCTGGAATGGATCTAAAACCTTAGCATTCTCCATGCTGACCAGTATAACCTACAACACCTGCGAATCACTGAGCACATCATTAATGACAACAGAGATTCTGACCCTTGATGTGTTCTCAATTTAAATTTTGAATCTGGTATAGCTTAAGTTCACAGAACAACATACAAAAAATCCTAGTCCAATTCATTATTATGTCATGTCAGTGACCCTTATGTGCCAAAGACTTGCTACTCAAAAACCAATAGTTGAATACCAGCATTCTCCCTCATAATGTGCAAATCATAAAGCACTACAATTCTAGACAACTTGCCTTTGCAAGTGAGCCAAAGACACTTAACATGTTTAAATAGATTATAGCATGTTACCCAGGAAGTCTTGCCCAAAATAAATCATACAATAGATATCATTAAAGAAGGATAAGGACTGATAACATACAAAAAAGATGAACTTAACTAAGTGTTGTTGTTCAGTCATTCAGTCATGTCCAACTCTTTGTGACCCCATGGACCATAGTACACCAGGCCCTCCTATCCTCTGCTATCTCTCTTTTTTTATATGGGAGAGACAAGGAAATGGCTAGTCTTTTATTGGAGGGAAGAAAACAACACATCTCTAGTAAACCAGTTCAGGGGCTCAGTGGCTAAAGTGGTGGGGTACCAGCTTGTAATGGGTTCCACAGTTAGGGCAATGCTGTGTCTTGCCTTTGTGAAACCAGAACCAGATGACTCCACTGTTGTCCTCTTCACAGATACAGCCCACTATTTGCTTGTCAATGCTGGAAGGGACCAGGTTGGGCTCCTCCTTAGTCTCTGGAGCTGCCTTTGGGGCTAGCATATCATGTGGATCCAAATCATTCCTTGCAGCCATCACAATCTCTCTCTCTCCAAGCCAGTAGCCTGCTCCTCATCAGAAGGAATACCTCCTCCAGTCGCCATGGAGTGAACGGCCACCCGAGCAGGGCCAGAGGCTCTCGAGGCCTGGACCACCAGTGCCGGCTCCCCCTCCACTATCTCTTAAAGTCTGTCCAGGTTCATGTTCGTTGTTCCCATTATACTATGTATCCATCTAATCTCTGCTATTCTCTTTTCCTTTTGTCTTCAATTTTTCCCAACATCAAGGTCTTTTTTCAAATGAGTCCCATCTTCTCATTATATGTTCAAAGTATTTAAGTCTTAGTATCAATATTTGACCTTCCACCTAATAACCTGAATTAATTTCTTTAAGTATTGACTGATTTGATCTCTTGCTGTCCAAGGGACTCTCAAAAATCTTCCACAGCATCACAATTCAAAAGCCCTACTTTCCTTGTAGTCTAACTCTCCCAGGCATACGTTGCTACTGGTTAAACCATAGATTTGACTATATGGACCTTTGTCGACAAGGTGAAGTCTCTGCTTTTTAGTCACAGTTTCGTTCCAAGGATTAAGAATCTTTTAATTTAATGGCTGCAATCACTGTCAGCAGTGACCTTGGAGCCCAAGAACACAAAATCTGACACTGCATCCATTCTTCCCTTTATTTTCTAGGAAGTGATAAGATCAGTTGCCAAGATCTTAGTTTATTTTAATGTTAAGTTTCCAGCCAGTTTTTATGATCTCCTCTTTCACCCTTATCAAGAACCTTCTCAATTCTACTTCACTTTCTGCCATCAGAAGTATCATCACTGTATCTGAGATTGTAATTATTTCTCCCAAAAACCTTAATTCCAATTTTTGATTCATCCAGCCCAGCATTTTGCATGATGTACCATGCATATAAGTTCAATAAATAAGGTGACAATATAAAGCCTTGTCACATTCCTTTTCCAATATTAAATCGGTTATTCCATATTCATTTCTAACTGTTGCTTCTTGGCCCACGTACAAGTTCCTCAGGAGACAAGGAAGATGATCTGGTAATTTCTTCATCTAATTTCTTCATCTGAAAACTGCTTGTTCATATCATGTGACCATTTATCAATTGGGGAATGACTTGTATTCTTATAAATTTGACTTCTCTATATGAATCTTGGCAATTTGTTCTCTAGTTCTTCTGCCTGTTCAACATTCAGGCTGCTCTTCTAGTGATTCTTAGTTCAGATATTGCTAAAGCCTAGTTTGCAGAATCTTAGGTATAACTATGCTGGCAAGTGAAATAGTGCAGTTGTTCTTTACCTTGATCATTCTTTGGCATCACCCTTCTTTAGGATTGGGACATAAACCGATCTTTTCTAATCCAGTGGCTACTGTTGTGTTTTCCAAATTTGTTGGCATATTGAACACAGTACTTTAAGAGTTTCCACCATCTTTTAGGATTTTAAATAGCTTAGATGGAATGCTATCACCTCTACTAGATTTATTAGCAGTGCTTCCTAAGGCCCACTTGACTTTATTCTCCTGGACATCTTGCTCTGAATCAGTAACTACACCACGGTAGTTATTGGTGATGTTAAGATCTTTCATCCATGTGTGTGTATACATACATATGTGTATATATGTATATATATACACATCCATACATATATGTGTATACATATATTTGTTTATTTTTGCCATCTCTTCTTAATCTGTTCTGCTTCTTTTAAATCCCTATGATTTTTGTCTTTTATCATGTCTGTTTTTTATGAAACATTCCTTTGATATCTCTAATTTTCTTGAAGAGTTCTCTTGTCTTTCCCATTCCATTGTTTTCTATTTTTTGCATTGCCCATATAAGAAAACCTTATTTCTCCTTGCTGTTCTCTGGAATTCTAAATTCAGTTGGGTATATCTTTCTCTTTCTTCTTTACTTTTCAATGTGTACCACATTATATACATTAGAGAATTTATTGATAGTCATAGATGTGAATCACAAAGGAAGAAAAGTTAGGCAGATGTTACAATCTGTACTGATGGAAGCAGTACTCACACTGCTAATGCCAAAATATCTTGGAAGAAATCAATACCGATACCTTAATGTCTACTTTCACCACAGGAGACAGCTTTTATGCTCTGCTGCTAATATCATATGGCCATGCATCTCGACCTGAGATAACAGAAGTGAGAACAGAAAATTAGAATATTCTCTAGGAAATATATCTGTGTCCTTCAACAAAATACTCCCGATCCACTAAGGATTCTTTTCTGATGAAGGTGGCAAGGTTCATAGTTGAAAGAAGGTTCTGCAATTTAAGTATTAGGATATGCTGGGCATAATGCCTGACAAGTGGTAAGCACTTAATAAATACTTGTTGAGTGACTGACAAGTGTTACCTGGCAATAAAAGCTATTTAAAATGAGCCCCTAATTGTGAGCCTCTTCGGCAAAGATTTGAGATGTTTAACTAAAATGATTTATTTATGTGGATGTACCTAAATATAGGAGATATAAACAAATATCCTGTCTTTCATAAATAAGGAAAAATGCTAATGGATGGAAATGGATTTTGAGCAATGTATGTTTCAGTGTGAAGGCTGAGGAAGGGTTAACATTAGTTATACAAGGAAAATCACTGTTGTTTTTTTATTTAAAGAATTGGATGAAGTCATAATGTTTGAATTTATGGACTAACCCAGGAATATCAGGAGACTTTTAAAAAATTGGAGTCTTTCATATACTGATCTCAAAGAAATCAGTTCCCATCAGAAAACATGAAAACAAAACTGGATGAAAAATAGAAAAAATAGAGCAGTACACATATACTTATACATATATACATACATATAAATATTATATATACATACATACGTACATATATACGTATATATACATATATATACATATACATATATATATATATCATCAAAGGCATATACCGGATTTGATAAATCCAACATCATATAACATTAGAGAAGGGAATAATTATTCAATATAATTTTGGAGGGATACTGGAAGTATGGCAAAATATGTATTAGGCCTCCAGCTCCCATCACAAATTGGAGTAAGTAATAAGTGGTTCAGTCATCTAAATATTTTGAAAACAAACAAAAAGAATAAAATGTTGTAATGTGATACTGCTGCTATGGTAAGGAGAAAATGTTATCCATTCATCCAATAAAATAAATTGTAGAAAATAAAACTGCTGGATTTGATTATAAATTTATTTTGTAAAAAATAGCAAGGCACCTAGAATTAAAGGGAAAGTATCATATTGAAGGGAAAATCTTGGTTTATAGCTATTTCTGCTAATAATCTAACTTTTAATGTTGATAAGACGTTGATCTCAAATCTATCAAAGACCAATTGCTCATTGCTCAGCTGATACATGGACTAAGGATATAGTTAGTTCTTAAGTATATCTATCTATGTATCTATCTGTCTTTCTATCTATCTATCCATCTATCTATCTATATGTGTGTGTGTATCCAGCTGAAAAATAATTTAAATTTAAGTATAGATTATATATTTTCATGTATATGCATACATATACATATATTTAATATGTATGTATACACGTTTGTACACACAGGTGTATACTCAATATATAATCACACATTTATATCTATCTATACATATACACATGTGTATGTACATGCATGTATGTGTAGCTGTGTGTTTATACTCTGTAACAACAATGCTACTTGCTGCTACTGTGTCTGTGTAAGACCAACAACACCAGCGCACAGGAAGACTGCTAGCACAGGTTCTTTGATCTGCTTGTCTAAAGAAAGCAACTTTAAGGGGTTAACAATCTCACTTTGATTAAGCATACATATATCATTCACTTAGTTCAGAGGAAAAACTCAGCACCTTGAACTTCAGAGAGAACATAAACAGAAATTACAAGCAGAAGTTATATAAACAGAGCAAAATAACACAAATCAGCAGACAGGCTTCTAACTGTCTGTCCAAGCAACACATAAATCATTACCAGAGGGAGAAGCACCAACATCTGGCTTTTCGAAGCTGAGGGGCTCCTTAAGAGTGGCTACCCAGAGTCTTGTCTGGTCAAATCACATGACACTCTTCCAGTGAGTGAGCCCCAAGCAAAATGCTGACTTCAGAGTATATGTACACCTCTTCAAGATCAGAGGGCATCACTACCATGTGATTCAAACTCATGCAACTTAGGCTTTCTTTGTGACTTAAGCAGGTCATCAAAGACTCCCAATTCAATCAAAGACTCTTGATTGAAACAAAGGCAAGACTCAGTCAAAGCCACTCCATTGCCTTCCGGCTGAGAAGCACTCAAACAAAAAACAGGAAAAAGTCCCACCCTGCTTGGGATTACATGCTCATATTCATATGTATGTGTGCATGTAAGAACCTCAAGATATTTTACCCTGCCAAACAAGGAAAAGTAAATAAACACAAATTTCAATGATTAGGGAGGAATTATTGGAATGGGGCGGGGAGGGAGATACACTATGACTTTGCTGAAGGAGCTATAAATTTGTACAATCTTTCTTTAAAGGAATATGGAAACATACAGTAACAGCTATAAATCACAGGACCATAGATTCAGATCTAGAACAAACCTTAAATATAATTTAGTTAACCCATTTGTTTTACATATTAAAAAAAAAAGCTGAGGAACACAGATGTTAGAGGAAATTGTGACGGCAAGTAACAGATAAGAATTTTACCTCAGTTACTATAACTTCAGTGATTTTTCTCTCCATACCACATTTAACCAATGATCCCACAACTAAGGTTGCACCCTATGTTTGCAGTATGTTGTATGCATGTATATATGTGTCTGCTTTGTAGTTTAGGGTTTTGTGAGTTTGGTGCTTTTTTGTTTGTTTCTAGTTTTATTTGTTTTGTTTTGTCCATATTTCCTTGTGATTTCATTGACATGGGGGCCTCCTAGTGAGGAAATTCCTACCATTAATGCAACTGTTCTGCAATTATAATCAGTTGTTTAGAGCACTGTGAGGGCAAGTGACTTGCCCAGGAACATTGAGTCAATACATTTCAGAATAAAGACTGTTATGTTTTTCAAAAGTATGTTATTGAAAGAAAAAATCAACAAAGAAAACTTAAGGTATCCACAGCAATTTTATTTATTCTAGTAATGAAAACTGGGCATTAAGATTCAATGATTGAGAAATAGCTGAATGAATTATAACATATATTAGCATAACAGAATATTGTTCCAAGAAAAGGAAAAATACTAAAAATACAGGAAGAGATAAGAGATGTAGTTAGAAGAAAGCAGAATATATACTGTCCATAAACATGTAAAAATAATATTAAAAGCAGCAATATCTGAAGAAATATTCAAAGGTAAAAGACATTAGACAAAAGGATGAAAACTAACGAGATGCTTTCGTTATTTAGTTTATTATTTTTAAAGGAAAAATGCTAAACAATGGAATTCATGGTTTAGTTTGATATATTTTACATCTAGTTGCTGGGTTTGTTAGTGTTGTTTGTTGCCATTTAGAACAATAAAGAAAATCTTCATTCCCCCACACCTCATGAAAATACCAAAGAGCTGATGTTAACATCATAGAAATTATTTTATAAATGTGAATATGAGTGTAATATTCCAACTGTGGTATTTGAACTTTTATAATCTTTTGGGAGGTTAGTAATGTACTACCCACCAAAGATAAACTGATGGATTAATTTTCCATCCAGCTAATTAATTGGCTGAACCAAGTGGGATATCCATATATGAATCTCATGAACTCTGGCTATCACCTGAAGAATTTCTAAGACAAAAATGATGAATAAATTCTATTTGCACCATTAATCCTATATCCTCTGGAGAGACAGCTAAGCATGTGATTTTAAAATTAAATACCCCTACTTTATAAGTAACTGGAACTACTTTTTATCTAGCTAATACAAGTTCCTTTGTCCATAGATCAGGCTTTCTTAACGTGGGCTCTGTGAACTTTTTTATTTTTTAAATTTTGATGACTCTATCTATTTCAATATAATTTGTTTCCTTTGGATCTCTATGGGTTTTATTTTATCCATTTAAAAAGCATTATTCTGCAAAGGGGTCCAAGGCTTCGCTAGATTGTCGACAGGATCCAGGACATAGAAAAAAGTTTAAGACACCTCAGCCATAGATTCTAGATTTAGATTTGGAAGGTAATCAAGTCCAACTTTATCATCTAACAAATGAGGAAACTGATGCTCTGCCTGTAATGAACTCCTTTCTTATATCTACCTTTTGGCTTCTTTGGTTTCTTTCCATACTCAGTTTAAACCCCATTCATTCATCAAGTACTCCCTCTCCCAAACCTGTCTTTTGTTCAGTCTGTATATATTCTGTATATATTAACATGTACATATTATTTCCCCCATGGGAATTCAAGCTCCTTGAAGGCAGGAACCTCTTCTTTTTTGTCTTTGTATTCCAACGATCTAAAGTAGTGGATGCGACTTTGTAAGCATTTCATACATGCTTATTGATTGGCCAAGGTAGATGCTAAAGTTCAGATTTGAACCCATGTCCCCTGATGCCACATTTAGCTTCCCCCCACCAACCATACATACACTGTTGTTGTCCTTCTGTAAATTGTTCTTGTTCTGCTCTCTTCTGCATTGGTTCTTAAGAGCCAAATTTCTCTGAAGCCATATTATTTCATCATTTGTACTGACTAATAATATTCAATTTCAATAATGTACCACAGTTTATTCAGTCATTCTCCAAATGATGAGTGTTCTCTTATATTCTAGTTATTTGCTTTCCTCTCTCCACTCCTATTCTAATTTGTTTTTCAACATCAGGAAGTTTGTTTTGCTTACTGCTATTTCCTTCTAGCTACTGTTGTTTTTTCCTTCATTCTCCAAGAGGACCAATGACATCAGGAAGGTGATGTCTTGACTGGCAAGTGAATTAGATTTAAGGGATGTGGGGCTGTGCAAAGTCACAAGCCTCACTCTCTCCTCTAGAGCCACTTGCTTCTAGTAACAAGATTTAGACTGGGATGACTGAGGTGGCCCTAGATGCAGCAGAAGACCTTGGCCTTTTTTAAGCTAAGGTCTTTCTCAGGTCTCAGATTGTCTAAGGCAACACCCATTCAGTGATTAAGGCTAGGTAAGAAATGAGGCAAAAAAAGTGCCTTCTCTTACCTACTCAAAAAAAATCAATTTGGGAGAGGAACACCATCAGGGTTTCTGGCCAGAACAGAAGCAATTGCTATTTACAGTCACTTTGGGCCAATGAAACCCAAATAATGACTAACTGAGGCTTGGGTTAGGGCCCATTATAGGCCAATCAGTGAGAGCCAGAGTGATTTGGGTTGAAGGCATAGACCAGTAGCTCCATTTGAATCCCAGTGAATTTACCAATGACTGGTTTTCAGAACTGTATTTCAAGAAATTTATTCTGTTCTTTGAGGGGGGAAGACAGGGCAATTGGGGTTAAGTGACTTGCCCAAGGTCACACAGCTAGTAAGTGTGTCAAGTGTCTGAGGCCAGATTTGAACTCAGGTCCTCCTGACTCCAGGGCCAGTGCACTACTCACTACTCCACCTAGCTGTCCCAAGAAATTTATGTGTTCTCTCTCTCTCTCTCTCTCTCTCTCTCTCTCTCTCTCTCTCTCTCTCTCTCTCTCTCTCTCTCTCTCTCTCTCTCTCTCTCTCTCTCTCTCTCTCTCTCTCTCTCTCTCTCTGTCTCTCTCTCTCTCCCTCCCTCCCTCCCTCCCTCCCTCCCTCCCTCCCTATATATATATATATAGTGATTTAAAGTTGGGTAAGAAATGAAGCAAAAGATCATCTCACTTTCCCATTAAGAAAAAAAAAATTCAATTTGGGAGGGGAAGACCCTCAGGGTTTCTGTCCAGAACAGAAAAAAAAATTGCTATTTACACTCTGAGCCATCAAAACCCAAACAAATATATAACAAACTGTGTGTTTTCAATATTATTTTATCTGTTTCAGATAAGAATGAGGTTTGTGTAATATCTATTTCCAAATCCCTTCCTCTATCTTTATTTAAGCATCTTGATTATGAGAATTAATGATTCAGCCCCTTTCTTCCTTATTTTTATACTAGTATATTCCTTGTATTCAACCTTCTCTTTCTTTTCTTCAAACCTTCAGAATAGAACTAATGTACCTCTCTCTCTCCCCAACCAGGTTCTCTATTTTTTCTTACATCATTCAGTCTTTTCTAGTCTTTGAAATGAATTTAACTTGTAGATTTCTCTTGGACGTTTTGTAACTTTAAAATCCATTTTTGCCCTATAATATTATGTTCATCTTTGCAGAGTAAGTTATTCTCAGTTTGAAGTCTGTATCTTTTACCTTTTAGGACACTATAGTACAAGATCTCTTGTTTTTAGTAGAATCTGCCAGGTCTCGTGTCTCTCTGACTATGGTCCCATGGTACTTGAACTACTTCTTTCTGGATGCTTATAGATTTTTTTATTTGTTGTGAAAGCTCTGAATTTTGGCTATAGCATTCCTGGGACTTTTGTTTGATGTTCATTTTTTTTTGAGGAAGTCAGTGAATTTTATTTACATTCTTGTTGCCATATAGTTCTTATAGATTTGTGGACATTTCATTTTTTATTCCTTTAAATATAGTATCCAGGATTTCTTTTAAATTATAATTTTCAGGGAGTTCAATTAGACTTAAATTGTCTCTCCTTGACTGTTTTTCCAGGTCAGTTGTTTCTCATAGCAGATATTTTACATTTTCTCCTGCTTTTTAATCTGCTAACTTTGTTCTAATATGCCTGGTTGCCTCATGAAGTTATTGACTTTTGTTTGATCTCTTCTAGGTTTCTGGAAGCAGCTAATTTGGTAGGTTTTACTATATGCTTTTCTAAGCTATTTATGATCCTTCTAGTTCTATCCTCAAGAACTGCAATTTCACTTTTTATCTCATACTTCATCGAGTCCTTGAGGAAAATCCCTTTTTCCTTTGTGTATATACTTGCAGGTTTCATGAAGTTACTTTCTCCTTTTGGGAAATCTCCATATTTGCAAAAACATTTGGTACTGGTTGATGTCTTTGGTATTCTCATCTCTCCAACTTCAATTTCTAAATTTGGATTTTGTCTCTTACTCATCCCCTCCTAGGCTTTTGACTAGTGTGATTGGTTCTATTTGACCTTGTGCTGGATATCTACTTTCTGTACTCAACCTCTTCAAGTTTAGGTCACCTTGGATCTCTGAGGTACTGAGTTCTGGATCTTTTGGGCCCTCTATAGCATTTTATAATAGGGTGCTAGGGAACTGTGAGACTAGGTGTGGGGAAGCTATTCTCTTTGAGCAGTGCTCTCATTAGTCACCGTTCTTCTTTCATTGTTGCTGCTCCCATGTGCTTCCAAGAGACATCCTTGCCTGGGTTTACCATAACCCCCCTCCGGGGGTATCTGGGGCAATCCATGATTCATGCTGCCCCCCAAACAAATAGCCCTTCAGGGTATATACATCTCTGACCCTTCTCTGGTAACTCTGGGAATCTAGGGCCTAATCTGCCTATGCTGTTGTTAGCTTTGTGGGTGGCTTCTTTTCCATGAACTAGTGGCTAATATTTTGTGCATTTTTCAGGTAGAAAAAATTCCTTGCTGTAGCTTCTCAATGTATTTCTTGATTTTTAATTGGTCTGGTGCAAGTGTCAAGCTTTTGCTGAAACAGGTGTATGGAATCTGACCAAGCTGCCTCTTAATTAATACCATACTTACAGACCAGGCATTTCATTTTACTTTAAAAATAATTCTCATATCAGTCACCAAAATTAATCAATAAATATAAAAACTAATATTTGAATATCACTTTAAGGTTTTCAAATTGCTTTATACAATTTCATGTGAGTCTCATAATAATATGATGATATATTCATTTAACAATAATGTATTAAATACTTATGTCTGAAGCATTGGACCAAGTACTAGGGATACAAATCAAAACAAATCAAAATTGTGTACATTTCATAGATGGGGAAATTCAGGCTCAGGGAAAATCAGTGATTTGCTAAGATTCACGTAATTAATCAGGGTCACACAGCTAATAATTGTCTCAGGCTGGATTTGAATTTAGGTCTTCCTGATTCCAGAATCAGTGTTCTATCCATTGTACCACCTAGCTACCTTGTGTTAGACAGTAAGTATAATAGAAGTTTAAAGAAGAGCATGTTCAGGATGTCCTGGGTTGGAGAAGCAGTATTGATTTGGGCATTGAATGGAGTTTAGATAGATATCCATGAGGAAGAAGGCACCTCAGTGGAACAATAATGGTATTAGTAAAAGAATTAAGGATGGAACTAGCAAGATGTGTATTGGAAAGATTGATGAATTCTTGCGACCTGCAATAAGAGATTTTATGAGGAGTAGTTGGCTTTTTGGATGGAGAGACAGCCAACCCCACTATTTGATAGAGGTGAAATGATCTCCTAGTTAGTGCCAATTCCAGGGCTAGGCTGTAGTACTAGCTTTCCATTATACCACAGGCAGTGAGATTCCTCTGTTCCCTGTTGCATTATAGTTCACATTAACATATTTCCAAATCATATTATCAACAACCACATTTTGATAGAGCATTAAGGTTTGCAGAGCACATTCCTTAAAATAATCAGATTTGCGGATAGTCCAAATAACTTTAATCTCCTTTTTATATAGAGAAACTGAGGCTCAGAGAAAATCAGAGATCATGCATGACTTGTTCATAATCATTAAGCTGATGAGTGAAATTGAATCTAAGCTTTTTGGCTCCGGATCTGTCTTTTCAGTCTATCATTTTATGACTTTAAAACAATTTAATGCTTTATGACAGAGCCCTTTTCTTACAAATTTGACAATAATAACTTTTATTGGACTAAGGGGACTAAGGGTGCTTTGTGTTCTTTCCAATAAGGCTCATCTCTCAGCTCTGGACTCATGTGCACTGACGATGTTCAGTCCTAGAACTACCTGACCACCTACAAGAAGAATCAGACTCCTCTTCTCAAACTTTTTTGGCTCTTCCCATTTCGACCCTAAAAGCTAAGGAGAAACTACTTAAAGCTTAGATTGGGGTTCATAGCTAAGTTCTCCCCCAAAATGGAAGCGTAGAAAGAGACACACTACATAATAGAATTAGGTATAGAACAGTTCTTTATTTTTCTCCACACAAAGACTCATAAGTACTCATTGAAACCAACAAAACAAACCATGAAGCAGTAACCTACCCCATAATATATGCCTGTTTTACTCTCCAGGTGATGTTTGTGAAAATTATTGGCTCAACTCAATGCCATATGACTGTAACAAGGCCTATGAGTGCATGAAGGGAAGGAACCTATTTGGAGTGCCTCCCTAACTGCCCGGAAGAGGTTTATCAGTGATGAGGGAGTAGTAGCTAAACAACTGGACAGCTTTGCTGAAACTCATCCATGGATTTGAAGTACTTAGATAATCAGATCTCATTCAAGGGTGATTGATTTAAATGCTTACTTTGTCCAAGAGACTGTGTCAGTTTCTGGAGTACAAACGTTCAAATTGTTTTCATTTTTTTTGCTTAAAAGTCTACATTCTTAAGAAGTCAAATACCTGGGTATTTGGGGTAAGGGTGGTGGTATGCAAAAGTTTGCATTCTATCTGAACTCAGTCATTCATTTGTAGCATACTTATTAAGCAAAAATGAGCTGATCAGATATGATGTAAAGAAGTAAATACAGTTACCAATAACCTTAAGGTTATGAATGTAGGTGAGGGCATAGAGCATGGAAAAGATGTCAGAATATGGTGGCATATTCTGAGGGAGCATTCCTCCTTACCCTTCCCTTTCTTTTCAGGAATAAAATAAGGAAACAATCATTTATTAAGCTCTTACTATGTGCCAGGCATTACACTAAGCATTTGATAAATATTGTTGAACAACGGGAAACCAACCAGGTACATAGCAATGCCACAGCTAGAAATAGTAAAGCCAGAAGGAAGTGCAGATTTAGGGGTAGAAATAACTAGCTTTATTTTGGATATAGTGACTTTGATATGCTGGTGATATATCCAATTAGATATTCCCTTGGATAGTTGGACAAACGGATCTTGAACTTGGAAGAGAGATCAAGACTGGAGAAACTTATTTAGAAGTTATATTTCTGGACTTTACAATTAAAACTATGGGAGTGAATCAGAGTGATAAGGGAGAGATTGTACTGGAAGAAGAAAACCAAGAAACCTGCCTAAAGGGGTCATTAAGAAAGGAAGATATCAACAAAGCCTTAAGCATTCTTTCAGATATTCAAATAGACATTCTACAACCTCGCTACTTAAGAAAACCAAGTTAGATTATCTCTCAGTTGAAAACGAGGACAAGGCAAATTTCTCCATAGCATGCAATTGCAATTCCAGGGTAGACTTTTAAGTAGTCTATCTAATAAATTCTGGAAATGAGTATTCACTTGCAAAGCTTATTTTTTTCTACAAAAATGCATGACCAGTATGGAGGTCTTTCACTTTCCAAAACACTTCTGAGTCATCAAAGAAAGTTTATGTTGTGTTCAGTACAGTTTTAGTCCAGTGCATTTTATTGTTTTCTATTTCTTTGAAAGTTAATCATCCATACATGGTGTATTTATAGTAGCTTTTTTATTAAGCAGGGTATTTGATCCTCAGTGGCAGTGTGGAGAAGGTAATGGGAAAAGAACACTTGACTTGGAATCAAGAGGGAAGCTGATTTGAAGCATACTTCTCCCACTTAGAGGGCTGGACTTGGAATCAGGAAGGCCGAAGTCCAAAACTTACCTCAGACATTCACTATCTAGGTGACCCTCTGATACTCACTGAATCTCCTTGTGTGCCATGGCTTCCTCCTCTGTAAAATAGAAATAATCATAGCATCTCTCTTGGAGGGTCTTTGTGAGCATTAAATGAGATATTGTATGTAAAGAGTTTTGCAGACCTTGAAGAGAGATTATAAATATGACGGATTGTTATTGTTAGTTGAGATCCTGGGAACGTAGTTTCAATCATTTCAACTCCTTCAGCTTCAGTTTCCCCATCTTTAAAATGGGAATAATACTCCTGCAGCATCTACTTTGCGGGGTAATTTTGGGGATCAAACAAAATGTATCTAAAGGGCCTTGAAACTGCTAACGCATCATATAGATGTCAGCACCATCCAGGCTCCCTAGCATGCCTAATACAAATTTAGAATTTACTGTGATTGTTATAAAAGTTTTTTTTTGTGAAAAGATTTAAGTGGCACAGAAGGTTATAGATCCTCAAATTAGATAGGGGAATTAGCTGGGAGAATATCTAAAGAAAACCTCACAAGCTGGAGAGCAGATGTATTTATGGGGTGAATTGTACTTCACCAGAGAGAATGAACACAGGGAAGAGTGGTGAACTGTGCTTTATAAACAATCCTCTCAGCATCAATTCAGCATAAGAATGTTTTTATTTCTTCATTAAGTTAGTCTAATATAGCATGCTTAGACCACACATTTGGAAAGGAGAACACAGGAGAGAAGAGGGAGAGATGAAGGAGGAAGTTTCATTTGAGATGTGAAAGTTAGAATTAATTTGAGATTTTCCATTATATATTGAAATGTGATATGCAGTCGATGCCTTTTTGTGACCTTTGGCAGGTCAATTTATCTCCTCGAGTCTTCTCACCTATAAAATAGGGATGAAAACAACTTATGTATCACCTACCTTACGTAGTTGCCAAGGGGAAAGTGTTTTAAAAAGTTCAGATTCCAATAGAAATATGAGTTATTATTCTGGGGTTAAAAATTATTTGTATAAAAAGTGTGTGTAAGAGATAGCTGATAGTATCTCAGACACCAGATTTCTACTGCAAAAAATGGATTTAATACAGAAATTTCTCAATAGTTTGCTCTCTTGCAAATTATTGTGGGGAGTATCTCCTACACACACACACACACACACACACACACACACACACACACACACACACACAAAACCATTCAGTGTAGGGAATTAAAAAAGGGAGGGGGAGTAAAATGCTAGATTTGGAGTCTGACATGTATTGGCTGTGTGACCCTAAGTTGCTTTACTGTTCAGTGTTCTAGAATGACCTGCAATGGTCTAGAGAGTCTCGTCATTCAAGAGTTGCCTCTGCCATTGAGATCCCCAGTCCAGTCCCCATCTCCAGTCACATAGCTACTGAGTATCAGAGGCAAAACAAAACCCCAGATCTCCTGACACAAGGGTCAGTGATTTCTTTGCAATGCTTTCTGAGTCTTATTTCTTGTTTCCTTCAGGTTTGCTTAATCACTATCCTGTAACACTGAGCAAGGCAGAGAGTACTCAGAAGCCCTGTTTAATTCTTGATGTTTTGCCATGCCTAGAGACAAAAGTCAATAAATAATTGTTTAATTAGAGAGACACCAGCTGAGCCTATTGGTTTTATAATATCAGGCCTTGTGTTTGTCCAATGAGTAAAGTTATATACTCAGAAATGGATTTTTTTTCAAACATTTGCCCTCTGTCTTTGGCCACCCACCTAAATTTCAACTGTGTAGTCTTCAGAATAGATATACAAGCCAAACATTCCTGACAATAATAATAAGCTCAGCGCTAATGTACTCCAGAATTGTCAAATAATGCAGTTCTCTGATCTTTGAAGAAATGACAACACAACAGTTTAACACTGGTATTTGTGGGATTCCAAACCCAGGATTCACTGACTAGCTCTCTTTCAATTAACAATGGGATAACTCTAGCTCTCATCAAAATGCAACCTCTCTGACAAAACTCCTGCATTTTCACTTTCAAAAGGGCTATTGTCGATAGTGGAATGACCTAATGGAAACATGGCTTTCCTTCCATGATAATCCCATGTGGTAATATTTATTTGCTTCATGATGTGAGTAAGAAGTTTTCAACTTTTCTTTTTGGAGTATGGAACAATGTAATATTAGTGTATTGGAATTAGATTATCGCTGTTTTTCTCTGGGAAAATATTAGGATGAGTTTACAGTTTTGGGGTTGGGGAACATATATTAAAATTACTACTTTGACTTTTGACCTTTTGTAGTATGTGTTACCAGAATGAAAACGCAAAACCCAAATAATCCCTCTGCTGCCTCAGCAGGAAGAATTTAACATAAGTTTAACATGGAGCCAAACTAAATAAATCATTTAGTTGAGAGGAAAAGATGCGTGGACAGTTAAAGTCAAATGAAAATTTTAGGGTCATGAGTACATAGTTATTACTGTTTGGTATATAATAAAAACTCAATTATTCAGTACCCACCCCCCATCAATTGGAAGCCTCATAAAAACATACCATGTATTTGTGTGTGTCTGTGGGTCTGTGTGTGTGTGTTTTACCAGACCTTTGATTTTATCAGTGTAGAAGTCTCTTATTAGGAATGTCAATGTAGATCAGCAGCTTCTCTGAGGCAACAAGCCTTCAAGAGTTGTCTGGGACACCAAGAGGTTATACTATCTTACATCTACATATGGGTGTATATTTTAACAAAAGAAGGAGATGTATTTACTGATCTCTTCCCCTGGACATAGATTATTCCCTAAAATTAGTTGGTGTGCAGCTTTGTTTCAATCTCCTTTAAATTTACATTATTGTGGTGGTTGTTTTCATTGTTTGCCTATTCTTTTTTTTTTATTCCAATTGTTTGTTTTTTAATTAATTTATTTAATATATTTCATTTTCATCATTGATTGGTCTGTTTTTTGATTATCTTTTCATGCTTCTCTTGATTCTTGTGTGTGAAAGTCAAATTTTCTGTTTAGCCCTGGTCTTTTCACTGAGAAAGCTTGAAAGTCCTCTATTTTATTGAAAATCTATATTTTGCCTTGGAGCATGATACTCAGTTTTGCTGGGTAGGTGATTCTTGGTTTTAATCCTAGATCCATTGGAATATCATATTCCAAGCCCTTTGATCCCTTAATGTAGAAGCTGCTAGATTTTGTATTATTCTGATTGTGTTTCCACAATACTCTAATTGTTTCTTTCTGGCTGTTTGCAGTATTTTCTCCTTGATCTGGGAGCTCTGGAATTTGGTGACAATATTCCTG
Source organism: Trichosurus vulpecula (assembly GCF_011100635.1). NCBI lineage: Eukaryota > Metazoa > Chordata > Mammalia > Diprotodontia > Phalangeridae > Trichosurus > Trichosurus vulpecula. Next base: position 352,367,498 of record NC_050573.1, read on the forward strand.
GGAGATTTCTTTTTGGGATCTTTTTCAGGAGGTGATTGGTGGATTATTTCAATTTCTATTTTTCCTTCTGGCTCTAGAATATCAGGGCAGTTCTCCTTGATAATTTCTTGAAAGATGATATCTAGGATCTTTTTTGATCATGGCTTTCAGGTAGTCCAATCATTTTAAAGTTATCTCTCCTGGATCTATTTTGCAGATCAGTGGTTTTTCCAATGAGATATTTCACATTTTCTTCCACTTTTTCATTCCTTTGGTTCTGTTTGATAATATCTTGATTTCTCATCATGTCACTAGCTTCCACTTGCTCTAATCTAATTTTTAAGGTAGTATTTTTTTCAGTGGTCTTTTGGACCTCCTTTTCCATTTGGCTAATTCTGCCTTTCAAGGCATTCTTCTCCTCATTGGCTTTTTGGAGCTCTTTTGACATTTGAGTTAGTCTATTTTTTAAGGTGTTGTTTTCTTCAGTATTTTTTGGGTCTCCTTTAGCAAATCATTGACTTGTTTTTCATGGTTTTCTCACGTCATTCTCGTTTCTCTTCCCAATTTTTCCTCTACTTCTCTAACTTGCTTTTCCAAATTCTTTTTGAGTTCTTCCATGGCCTGAAACCAGTTCATGTTTTTCTTGGAGACTTTTGATGTAGGCTCTTTGACTTTGTTGACTTCTTTAGGCTTTATGTTTTGGTCTTCTTTGACACCAAAGAAAGATTCCAAAGTCTGAGTCTGAATCTGAGTGTGTTTTTGCTGCCTGGCCATGTTCCCAACCAACTACTTGACCCTTGAGTTTTTCGTCAGGGTATGACAGCTTGTAGAGTAGAGAGTACTTTGTTCCAAGCTTGAGGGGATGTGCTGTTGTTTTCAGAGCTATTTCTCTATAGCCAGTTCTGCTACACCAGAGCTCCTCCGCCCCCAAGAACCACAAACCTGGACCTGACTCAGATCTTCAGCAGGCTGTGCACTCCTGCTCTCATCTGCCACTTAATTCCTCCCACCAGGTGAGCCTGGGGCTGGAAGCAACTGCAGCTGTAGTTCTGTAGCTGCACCAACCTCCCTGTCTCTGGGGCAGTGGCTGAACTCCTTTCACTCTATCCCTGAAGCTGTTCCCACTAACCTTCTCTGTTGTCTTTGGTATTTGTGGGTTGAGAAGCCTGGTAACTGCCACAGCTCACTGATTCAGGGAGCTAGGGCCTGTTCTACCTGGCTCCTGGTCTGGTTGGTCCTGCTGCCACCCATGCTGGGCTCTCCTCAGCTTTGTTCCCAGCTCCATGTGTGCGATAAACCTTACCCAGTGACCATCCAGGCTGTCCTGGGCTGGAGCCCTGCTTTCCTCTGCTGTTTCGTGGGTTCTGCAGTTCTTCTCTGTTGTCTTTGGTGTTTGTGGGTTGAGAAGTCTGGGAACTGCCACAGCTCACTGATTCAGGATGCTAGGGCCTGTTCTGCTGGGCACCTGGTCTGGTTGGTCCAGGCGCAGCTCACGCTGGGCTCTGCTCCACTCTGCTCCCAGTTCTGTGCGATATACCTTACCCAGTGACCATCCAGGCTGAACTGGGCTAGAGCCATGTTTCCCTCCGCTATTTTGTGGGTTCTGCAGTTCTGGAATTTGTTCAGAGCCATTTTTAGAGGTTTTTGGAGGGACCTGGGGGGAGCTCACGCAGGTCCCTGCTTTCCAGCCACCATCTTCTTGTCTATTTCTTCTAATTTCATTTGACATCAGTTCATATAATTCTCCCCATAGGTTTGTTTCTTTTTTCTGAACTCCTCATACATAGTTTCTGATAGTACATTAATTTTATTTTTTAAATAATTGTTTTTAATTATTAAAACCTTTACAATCTATCTCTTTGACTGCCCCTGGGTAGTTGGAGCAGATGGCAGTGCAGTGGAGAGAGCACTGGGCCTGAAGTCAGCAAGGCCTCAGTTCAAATACAGCCTCAGATGCTTACTAGCTGTGTGATCCTGAACAAGTCATTTAACTTCTGCTTGCCTCAGTTTCCACAACTACAAAGTTGCTATAATAAATAAACATGTACCTCACAGGATTGTTGTGAGGATCAAATAAGATAATATTTGTGAAAAGTTCTTAGCACAGTACCTGGCACATAGTAGGCATCATATATATTTTCCCTTCCCTTTCCTGGACCAATTTAGCAATTTTTTTTTAAAATTTATTTATTTAACATATTTAGTTTTCAGCACTGATTTTCACAAGAGTTTGAATTACAAATTTTCTCCCCATTTCTACCCTCCCCCCCACTCCAAGATGGCGTATATACTGGTTGCCCTCTTCCCCAGTCAGCCCTCCCTTCTGTCACCCCACTCCCCTCCCATTCCCTTTTCCCTTCCTTTCTTGTAGGGCAAGATAAATTTCTACACCCCATTGCCTGTGTATCTTATTTTCTAGTTGCATGCAAAAATTTTTTTTTGAACATCTTTTTTAAAACTTTGAGTTCCAAATTCTCTCCCCTCTTCCCTTCCCACCCACCCTCCCTAAGAAGTCAAGCAATTCAACATAGGCCACATGTGTATCATTATGTATAATCCTTCCACAATACTCATGTTGTGAAAGACTAACTATATTTTGCTCCTTCCCAACCCATCCCCCTTTATTGAATTTTCTCCCTTGACCCTGTCCCCTTTTGAAAGTATTTGTTTTTGACTATGTCCACCCCCATCAGCCCTCCCCTCCATCATCTCCCCCCTTTTTTATCTTCTTCCCTCTTCTTTCCTATGGGGTGAGATTCCCAATTGGGTATGTATGGTATTCCCTCCTTAGGCCAAATCTGATGAGAGCAAGGTTCATTCATTCCCCACTCACCTGCCCTCTTCCCTCTTCCCACAGAACTGCTTCCTCTTGCCACCTTTATGCAAGATGATCCACCCCATTCTATCTCTCCTTATCTCCCTCTCTCAGTATGTTCCTCTCTCAGCTCTTAATTTGATTTTATTTCTTTTAGATATCTTCCCTTCATCTTCAACTCACCCTGTGTCCTCTCTCTCTCTCTCTCTCTCTCTCTCTCTCTCTCTCTCTTTCTCTCTCCCTCTCTCTCTCTATATATGTACACATATATATACACATAGATATATACACATTCACCCATATATATACATAAACATATATGTATGCATATTCCCTTCAGCTACCCTAATACTGAGGTCTCATGAATCATACTTGTCATCTTTCCATGTAGGAATGTCAACAAAAGAGTTCACCTTTAGTAAGTCCCTTGCAATTTCTTTTTCTTGTTCTTTTTCTTGATTACCTTTTCAGGCTTCTCTTGATTTTGTGTTTGAAAGTCAAATTTTCTATTCAGTTCTGGTCTTTTCACTGAGAAAGCTTGAAAGTCCTCTATTTTATTGAAAATCCATATTTTGCCTTGGAGCATGATACTCAGTTTTGCTGGGTAGGTGATTCTAGGTTTTAATCCTAGCTCCATTGACTTCCGGAATATCGTATTCCAAGCCCTTCTATCTCTTAATGTAGAGGCTGCCAGATCTTGGGTTATTCTGATTGGGTTTCCACAATACTCTAATTGTTTCTTTCTGGCTGCTTGCAGTTATTTCTCCTTGATCTGGGAGCTCTGGAATTTGGTGACAATATTCCTGGGAGATTTCTTTTTGGGATCTATTTGAGGAGGCAATCGATGGATTCTTTCAATTTCTATTTTGCCCTGCAGCTCTAGAATATCAGGGCAGTTCTCCTTGATAATTTCTTGAAAGATGATATCTAGGCTCTTTTTTTGATCATGGCTTTCAGGTAGTCCAATAATTTTTAAGTTATCTCTCCTGGATCTATTTTCTAGGTCAGTGGTTTTTCCAATGAGATATTTCACATTGTCTTCCATTTTTTCATTCCTTTGGTTCTGTTTGATAATATCTTGATTTCTCATCATGTCACTAGCTTCCACTTGCTCCAATCCAATTTTTAAGGTAGTATTTTCTTCAGTGGTCTTTTGGACCTCCTTTTCCATTTGGCTAATTCTGCCTTTCAAGGCATTCTTCTCCTCATTGGCTTTTTGGAGCTCTTTTGCCATTTGAGTTAATCTGTTTTTTAAGGTGTTGTTTTCTTCAGTGTATTTTTCAGTATTTTTTTGGGTCTCCTTTAGCAAGTCATTGATTTGTTTTTCATGGTTTTCTCGCATCCTTCTCATTTCTCTTCCCAATTTTTCCTCTACTTCTCTAACTTGCTTTTCCAACTCCTTTTTGAGCTCTTCCATGGCCTGGGACCAGTTCATGTTTTTCTTGGAGGCTTTTGGTGTAGGCTCTTGCACTTTGTTGACTTCTTTAGGCTTTATGTTTTGGTCTTCTTTGTCACCAAAGAAAGAATGCAAAGTCTGAGACTGAATCTGGGTGTGTTTTTGCTGCCTGGCCATATTCCCAACCAACCCACTTGACCCTTGAGTTTTTCGTCAGGGTATGACTGCTTGTAGACTAGAGAGTTCTATGTTACACGTTTGGGGGGGAGGTTCTGGCTCTGCCACACCAGCACTCCTCCTTCCCCAAGAACCCCCAACCCGGACTGGGCTTAGATCTTCAGCAGGCTGTGCACTCCTGCTGTGATCTGCCACTTAATTCCTCCCACCAGGTGGGCCTGGGGCCGGAAGCAGCAACAGCTGTAGCTGCCCCACCTCTGCTGCCCCCGGGGCAGGAAGCCGAACTGCAAATTCCTTCTACTCCCACAGCTTTTCCCACTAACCTTCTCCGCAGTCTTTGGTGTTTGTGGGTTGAGAAGCCCTGGTACCTGCCCAGCTCACTGATTCAGGGTGCTAGGGCCCCCTCCGCCCGGCTCCTGGTCTCTTTGATCCATGCTGCTCAGGCTGGGCTCTGCTCCACTCCGTTCCCAGCTCCCAGCTCCGTGTGGGATAGACCTCACCCAGAGACCATCCAGGCTGTCCTGGGCTGGAGCCCTGCTTCCCTCTGCTGTTTTGTGGGTTCTGCAGTTCTAGAATTGGTTCAGAGCCATTTTTTATAGGTTTTTGGAGGGACTTGGTAGGGAGCTCACGCTAGTCCCTGCTTACCAGCTGCCATCTTGGCTCCGCCCCCAATTTAGCAAATTTTTAAAAAATAACAAAAAAAAAATAAAATATCCACTGTCTTGGAAATCAATATACCTTGCTTTTATGGAAAGCATCTTTTTAAAAAAATATAATTGCTTTTTGCTTCTCTTCTTCCAAATCGTCCTTTACTTCCATATATCTGCATTCCCAATCTGTTGTCCTTTATTTTCTTTGTTTGGTGAGACGTGTCATAATGGATTTAAGTTTTTCTGTTGTGACCTATATTTCTGTTAAGCTGACCATAAATTCTACTCTCACAATTCTCATGCTTCTTTTAAACTATTAAGAAACAGCATTCTATGTTACTGTGTTCTCTTCAAAAGATATAGAGGCTTGTACCTCATTAGGTGTTTATACCGTTTCTTCTGTCTTGCAGTATTGATTCAGAGATCTTTGAACTTATACAGGGTGTCCCTGAAGTTTGGACACATAGGAAATCTCATTAACATCTCATTAACCATTCCACTGAAGACTCTGTGTTGTTCAGCGACTTCTTTTTTGGGTATGCTAAAGAGAAGGTGTACTCAATGAAAATCACAGATGCAACACACTTGATTGAATGCATAAATGCATAAAGAGGGAATGTGCTAAAATTGATGGCAATGTGGACTTATTGCATCAAGTTCACGCAAATCTTGCAAAGCACATCACAAATGATGGAAATCATATTGAAGATGTTATTTTTTAATATTCCAATTAAATAAAATGTTGTAGAAATTTTCATTTCTTGAAAATAAGCATTTTTGCCTATGTGTCCAGACTTTAAGAACACCCTGCAGTAGCCTGAGCAAATTTCTGGGGTTTGTATCTCCATGGCGATGAGGAGGTTGGGAGAGGTAAGGGTGGGTTGTGAGCTGAGTTCTAGCATAAGCTGTTGGATCGGCCTGTGCAGCCTTGCTGCTTGTGGGCATGACTCACAGTTTGTGAGGAGCTACTGAGAGAGTGAATACTCATTAGGGTTAAGAAATATTGTTCTTCTCATACATTAGTTCAAGTTTTTACCTTGTTCAGATTCTTAATGTCCTCGTCTCTGAAGATCATTGAAATCTCTTTATCTGTTGCATATAATTCTTCCATTTAAGAGGTTTGAGAGGTCATGAAGATTGGAGAAAATGTCTAGCCCTCCATCTTGCTGGTCACATAACCTGTACTCTCCCTTAAGTTCAGGTCTCCATCACGACCATACTACTGTAATTGTCTTCAAATCGGTTTCCCTGCCCTTCTCTACATTCTCTTTCCCTCTGCAAACTACTTTGCCCTTTCTTTAAAAGCTGTCAAATTGATCTTCTGAAAGTTCTTATTGGATTGTATCCCTCACCTGCTCAAAAACTTCGAAAACTGTCTAGGGAAATAAACAAATACATAAATAAAACTACTCAGCCTGGTACATAAGATCATCCACTCTCTGGCTGCAGCAAACATGTCAAAGCTTATTTCACAAAACTCTCATGCATTTAGTGTTTTAAACAAAATGTGCTGTCATCTCTTCCCTGAGCCTTATACTCTGCCTCCCACCTCTGTGCGTTCACAGAAATCATCTCCTATGTGAGGGGTTTTCTCCTTCCTTACCTCATCCTTCTAGATTCCTTTAGAATCTAAGCCTTGAAGACTCAGCTTAGGGGCCACCTCCTACATGAAGCCTACCCTGATTCCCTCAGATTTTAGTTCTCTCTTCCTTTTTAAAGATTCCTGAAGAACTTTGTCACATCTTTTTCCTTCCCCTTCAGATGAAATATAAAATAATCTGTTTGTGTTTTAAAGCCACACAAAACCTGGCCTATAGGCCTACCTTTCCAGACTCATTGGACATTTACTCCACATCTTGAACTTTTTGATCAAGTCAAGCTGGCATTGTCTTTGTTGTTTACTCATGATTCTCCATTTCCCAATTCTTTGACTTTGCAGTGACCTTCTTCCCATGCCTGGATTGAATTGCATTTTTACTTACGTTTTCTGGATTCTAATACATAAAACAATTCCTCTAAATTTTCCAAAAGTTTGTTCAGTTCCCTATCTTCCTTTTTGATTATCTTTCTATTATATTTGTGTAACTCTGAAAGAGGAACATTATTGTCTCCTATTATTATGTTAGGGAAATAAACTGGAGAAGCAATTGACAAACCACTCCAGTATCTTTGCCAAGAAACCTCCAAAATGGGGTCACTAAGAGTCAGACTTGACTAAACAACAAGGGTACCTGAACTCATTGCCACTTCTTTTTGCTGCTCTGCCTAATTATTTACTGCATTTGGGGGGTTTTCTGTTTGTTTTGTGTTTTTTGTTGTTTTCTTTATGAAAACTTTTTATTTGGGAGAAAATAAATGTCACAGAAAAAATAATAAAGCTATTTTAAATTGAAGCAACTTTTGAACCACAAAGGTGTCATTTAGTAATCAACAGTTCAGGTATGATGAAGAATGCATGGTAATAAAGTAAGGGCACAAGGTAATCAAATCAGGGAACTGTGTAGAGTTTATCTGACTCACAAAAGCGTAAAGGATGGAAAGGGATGGTAACATAAGCAGAGCAAGATGATGACCTCAGAGAATACTGAAAGATGGAGAGTTTGGAGATCACAATGAAGAAAAAGAGTGGGTTTAGGAAGACTACAGCAAAGGAAAAGATGGAAAAAATTTTTCAAATATGATCAGATAGATAAAGGGAATTCAGATTTCTTGAGCGTGGAAACAATATGTGTGGCTCCTGACAAGATCAAGGATATGAGTGCTTCCCTTTATAACTGAGTTGGAGAAGAGGAAAGGGTTATGGGGTTTGAATAGATTGGCCAACTGGGAATTAAGGGTATTTGAGGGAAAATAAACATGTATGTTGAAAGCACCTAGAATGAGAAAGGGAGGGGAATTTATATTGTGTCAGGCACTGAATTTCATGGAGAAAGGAGGAAGAAGTGTAAGGAAAAAAACAATTTGGATTGAATCTGCATTGGGTCATAAATTTAAATTGAATGAATCTCAAAGGAGGAGAGGTTGTTGAGTGATGGAAGTACAGTGTAAGTTTTGAAGTGGCAATGGGAAATAAGGAACACTCAGACTCTTTTACCATGACAAATTAGGCATGAATTAAAGTACAAACAACAACGGAAAATGTGACCAGGGATGCAATATCATTAGCATATAGCTAGGTCTCAATGGCTACGAGAAGATAGAATGAAAGGAAGAGGCTTAAAGTGAAAGTAAGTTTATTAACTACGGAGTTCTATTTGAGAGAGCACAAGGGAAGGGTTGAGCTGACTTTCGGGGGGTGGGGGGAAGGGATTGGGGTGAAGTTGAAGAGAATGGAAATAAGGGTTCAACCAGCTAAGGTTGGGAAAACAGGCTTCCTCTTTAGCAGTTATTTCAGGCATTCAGTTTCATGCTCACGGAGAGACAAGGAAGCATTGAAATATGCCAAATATTGGGGAATGAGTCCAGACAGAGTATCAGTGACGTCTACTGATTAAGCAAGTGATTAGAAGGTTCAAAGTGTTTTATCATTATATCCCTCAAATATTCTTCATTTCTTTTCCAGGCCATCATTCCTTCTCTGGCTTACACTTTCCTCCCTTCCTTATGTTGACCCTTTGGAGAACCAGTTCAACTCTACATTTAAATTCCTAACCCCCTTCTCCTATTACCAATCATTCCTTGCCAAATTAACCTTGTATCATTACCACAATCCACCTCCTTTGCTTTGTTTCATGTGCTACTGAAGGGCTATAGAAAAAATTGTAAAACTGTGCTATTTAAGGTCTTCTACAAATTTTATTATCCAAAATGAACTGGATCCTCACTGAAGCAAGGTTTATATTTTACTTTTTCTCAATCTACCCCCTGTCATTCTCCATAGTCATTATTTCAAATCTTATCATTACCCTTAAAATTTCCTTATCATTTGAAATCTTATCTGATTCACTTTGCCAAGGCTATTCACTCCATTTGTTCCCTTGAACGCATTCTCCTCTATCTTCTCAAGTTTATTGCTCTCCCTATTATCATCACTGTCTCTAATTTTAGTCATTTCCCAATCTGCTAACTACTTTCTTACTACCTCCAAACATGCCTACATCTCTCCCATTTTCAAAATCTTTCACTTGATCCAGTCATCTTTTCTGTCATCCTTCTTTCCTCCCTTTTATAGTTAAATTTTGTGAAAAAGCTAACTATACTAGAGACCTCCATTTTTTCTCCTTATAGTCTCCTTAATCTAGCTTCTGACCTCATCGTTCAACTGAAATTGCCCACTCCAAAGTTATCAGTGATGCTATAACTGACATATCTAAAGTACTTCTCTTAATCTTCATCCTTTTTGACTTCTTCTCTGCACTTGGAAATTACAACTACCTTATTCTCCTGGATACTCTCTCCTCTCTACGGTTTTTTGATAACTGTAAAGGCAACTAGTCACAGCTAGGTGACATAATGGTAGACTTTCAGTCGGGAAGATCTGAGTTGAAATCTGGATTCATATACTAGCTATGTGATACTGAGCAAGTCCCTTGACCTCTGCCTGACTTGGTTTTCCCATCTGTAAAATGGGAATAATGATGATCCCTATTTCCCAAGGTTGTTGAATGAATGAAATGAGCTATTATTTGCAAAGCACTTCTCAGACCTTAAATTGTATAAATAGCTACTCTTTCCTTGTTTTTTTAACCTATCTGGAAGATAACTTTTCATTCCCCTTTGCTTGACCTTCATCTATGTCACTCCTCGTAACCATGGACATTTTCTAAGATATTTCCTGAGTGCCTTCTCCTTAACTTTATATTGTCGTTCATTGATCTCATTACCTCTAATGGGTTCAATTATCTCTATAGAGATGATTCTTTGATCCATATATGCAGTCCCTGTATTTCTCCTAAACTTATAGCCTAGCATCACAAACTGCCTTTGGAAAATCTGGAACTAGATTGCAATAGTTATCTCAAACTCAAAAGACCAAAACAAGACACATTATCCTTCCATCCAAACTCTCTCCTCTTCCACACTTCCCCACAGCTGATACCAGTCATGCAGCCTGTGACTCTGACATCATACTCAACTCTTCACTCTTGCTAATCTGTTGCCAAATCACATTATTTTATCTTCAGATCATCTCTCATTTACATCTTCTTTTGTTTTTGTTTATCCCACTCACATATTCACTAGACAATTTAAGACCCTTATCAATTCTAGCCTTGATTGATGCAATATGTTAGCTACTATTATTGTTGTTAGCAACAATACCAACAATAAGTAGAATGATAATGATGATGGTGGTGATGGAAATAATATTAATAGATGCCCCTGACTCAAGACCCTCCCCACTTCAATTCAAGTGACTTTTCTGAAGTATTATGTCTCACCATATATAGCTTACCTACCCATTAAATCGCAGTACATATTCATTACTAACAGGGTCAAATATCCTCTTTACATCCTAGCTCCTACCTTCACCATCTTCTTAGACTTTAATTTCCTCAATAAACTTATGATCTAGCCACAATAACTTACTTGCTGTCTTTCAAACATGATTCTCCTCTTCTATCTGTGTCTTTTCTCTGGCTCTCCCTCATTCCTAGAATGATCTGCCTTCTTCAACTCTTCCTCTTATTTTTCTTGGCTTAACTCAAGATTCAGCTCAAATCTTATTTTCTGAAGGTGCCCTAGGTGCTAGTGCCTCCGCACTGGTATTGCCTTCTAAGTATTCAGTATACATACTGTGTGTACCTAGTTATCTTCATGTTTATCTCCCCCATTAGAATGTGGGCTTCTTGAGGGAAAGGACTCTTGATTTTCTTTATAAACCCCAGCACGATCCCTTGCACATTGGCAATGCTTATTGACTGACTGGTCTTCTATACTGCTGTGTTTTAGAGCAAAGCTGGCTTTGTTGTGAACCTTGGGTCTCAGCAGGCAGATTTCCCTGGCTCTGCCTCACCTGCTAACGCAATACACAAAACTCTCAAGACAGCTTAAAAAATGAGTTAGGAAGCTGGAAGAAGAATCTTGACCACTTTGTGCTCTTGACTGGTTCAGAAGCTTAGGAACGAGGCATGGGGTACTTTGTCCTGGTCTGGAGGCCATGCAAGCTTAGCAAAAGGGAAGGAGGTGGAGGTGTTTTTATGTGTGTGTAAAAACACCTCCACCTCATTCCTCCTTCCCTCTCTCTCTCTCTCTCTCTCTCTCTCTCTCTCTCTGTCTCTATATATATATATATATATATATATATATATATATATATATATAGTGTATGTACATATATACACATACACATATGTGTGTATATGTGTATATATACAGATACATACATACATTTTTCCATGCATATAAACATATAAAACACATATAAATACCTCTACCTCCTTCCTCTTAATATGTATAAATATATGTACATGCATACATACACACACATATATACACACATACATACATATATATTCATACCTATACACGCATACATGCAAACACATATATGCATGCACATACACATATACATGCATGTGAATATATGTGTATATATATATATACATGTGTGTGTATATTTATGTATATATGTGTGTGTTTATGTACATACGTATGTATGTATCCCAGATATAGTGGGAATTAACACCAGTATATAAGACCAATTCCTGAATGGATCCATGTGATCAAAGCATATGGAAAAATGACTATCAAAAGAAATATTGCAACCTAGTAAAAATAGAGTTACAAATCACTAAAAATAAGAGAAGCACAAATCAAAACTTCTTTGAAATTTTTCCTCATACTCAGCAGATTGACAAAGATAATAGAAGATGGCAATGATTTACAGTGCAGGCCTGTGAAGAGTCACTCACATCAGTATAGGTGGAAGAGAGAACTGGATCAACCATCCTGGAAAGCAATTGGGAATTTTTTGAAGGAAGCTTCTGAAAGGCTCATACCCTTTGATACAAGAATCCAACTACTAAACCAAAGACTTGAAAAAAATTATTCAAATAATGTATATAAAGTACTCAAAGGAACACAAGAAGACTTTTATGAAATGATACAAAGTGATAAGGAAGGAAAACATGTATAACGACTACCACAATGTAAATAGAAAGAACAAACAATAAAAATAAAGCAATTCAGCATACTGTTTAATTATAATAACAAGGCTTGATTTTACTGAATTGCTTTTATTTTTATTTTTTTGAATTGTGTATTACAAAAGGTAGCTTTAGTGTAATTAGTATGTGTTTGATTTATTCAGTAATTAAAGTGATATGAAAATAGCATCTATTAAAATTATAAATAAATATCAACTGAAAAACTCAACTTTTCTTTTGGAAACCTATTTTTTCTGGATATATACAACCATACACACATAAATCACATTACAAATGTATTTATCACATATGTATGAATATATATTCATATGTATGAATATATACATATTTATATGCACATATTCAGATACATGAATATATGTACACACATATTCATATATATGTATAGAGACAGAGAGGGAAAGACATAGAGAAGGATACATGAACAGAGAGAAAAACAGAGAAAGAGAGGAACAGACAGAGATGGCAAGTCAGAGAGCAAAAGAGAGAGACAGAAAAATATTTCATTGATATAAGAAACTCCCCAAAAGGGAACTTCCTCTACCAATGTTTGTAAGAGGGTGAATGTATACTTGAATCCAGGCCTTCCCAACTCTGAGGTTAGCCCTCTGTCCTCTAAATGATAAGGCTACCTCTTACCTCACTGAGGTGAGTCTGAGAAATTAATCTTTTGCTATTATAATTATTTTTTAGTCTACATATAATTATAAAATGAAAACTTAGGGATATTTTTTTCTAATAGCCTCATTTTGAAGAAGAGTAAACTGAATCCTAGAAGGGGTCAAGTGGCTTGCCCAAGGTCAGACAACCAGCCCTTTGTTGAGACAAGACTTGCAATCTGTCTCCTGACTCTGAGAGCAGTTGCTGTTTTCACTTCACCCTATAGCCTCTTCTGTAAATGTTAGCAATGAAGGAAGAAATGTCGAGGCTTGCTGTATTAAATCACCATTAGCTTTTAATAATCTGTGTCATTGTACCAGGTGGTCTTTTTGCAGAAGTCCTGATTTAAAAGCTTAAACCTAGTAGGAGTTTTCAAGACTAGACCACCCTCAAAATAAGGTGCAAAATGGTAGATGATTTGCATGATGCATTAAATGCCAAAGACTGCCTTTCCTTTATGTTTTCATGCAGAGGTGACTTTAAAACATAAGGCAATGATACTACTCCAAAGAACTAAAATACACACAAAACCCTTGAACCTTTGACCTTTAGGAAAGTTCTGAAAGAGCATTTTTCAAGAAACTCTCTTCTGCTTTGTTTGAGAGAACACATTGGGGAATGACATCATGCTCAATCTGAAACCCCATCCTGGCACCTTTTCTTTAGGCAGGATGGATCGCCTTTGCACAATAGCCATGTTCTCTGCTGGGTGCTCAGGCACAAAGGCCCTTGGCCCCTAGTCTCTTCATAAAAAATGCTCCTCAGAGAGCAATTGCTTCACTGCACACCCCTAGCATATAAATGAGAAACTATAGTTTGTTCTACTCTCTGAATGGGCAATAAAACTTGGTCAGTTGATTCTCTTTCAGCTTTCAAGTGCCTGTAACTTAATCTAGGCTAAGAGATTGGAATCACATGCTCACAAAGAAAATTGATAATATCCTCTGTCACCATCAACAATCTTAAGACATATTATCCTTGCTCTAAAGCATTTGGAAGCCAGGCTTACATTAACCTCTAGAGGGCAGCATTGAGAGATGAATGCATTGAGGCAAAAAATATTTAGCCACCCTGAGTAAGGAGCCTTAGGTAGAGAATTTTAGAGGGAGAAGTGACCTTAGAGATGACACAATCTAACCTCATCATTTTACATCTGCGGCCCAGAGACAATAAGTGATTTACCCCAGGATCACACAGGAGTGTTTACTGGCAGAACTAGGATTAGATTCCTAGTTTTAATTCTTTTCTCCTTCTACTCAAGATTGGCATGCTTCTGTTCTGCAAAATGGAAAGGAATAAAGACTCTGCAGTCATTTCAGAACTACTGTTAAGCAGAGTGTCAACATACCTGGAGCACTTTTTTTAGATTAATTTATTTATTTTTAGTTTTCAACATTCATTTCCACAAGATTTTGAGTTACAAATTTTCTCCTCATCTCTCTCCTGCCCTCCCACCCCAAGAGGGCATGTATTCTGATTGCCCCTTTCCCCAGTCAGCCCTGCCTTCTATCACCCCATCCCATCTTTTAGGGCAAGATAGATTTGTATACTCCACTGCCTGTGTATCTCATTTCCCAGCTGCATGTAAAAACAATTTTTATCATTTGTTTTTAGAACTTTGAGGTCTAAATTTTCTCCCGTCTTCCCTCCCCACCCACCTTCCTTGAGAAGGCAAGCAATTCTATATAGGTTATACATATATCATTATGCAAGACACTTCCATAATAGTCATGTTGTGAAAGACCAACTATATTTCCCTCCATCGTTTCCCATCCCCCATTTACTCTTGTCTTCTTCTGGCTGTATGTTTTGATCTTCTTTGTCATCAAAATAAGATTTTGTAGTCTGAGTTTTTTTACACTGTCTGCTCTTTTTCCCAGCCAATTACTTGACTTCTGAGCTCTTTGTCTAGGTATGACTCTGCTTCCAGAGTGGAGAGTGCTCTGTCCCAAGCTTCTGGGGTTGTGCACAGCTATTTTCTGAGCTACTTGTAAGTATTTGTAAATTTTCAGTTCTTCTGAGGTGGTATGATCCAAGGAGAGGAGTTTATTCCTCTACTGGCCTGTGAGTGACCTCAAGCACTCTTTTCAGCGTTGGCACTGCTAGGAGGACTCCCTGTCCACAACCACCACAAGCTCTGCTACACCAGTACTCCTCTTCACCCCAGAACCACCAATCAGAACTGCAACCCAGATCCAAGCAAGGCAAAGCAAGAGAATCCTGCCTCAGTGCCAGCAAAGAGATCCCTGCACTGCCACTCTGATCAGCTGCTTGATTTTCCCCCATGGTCTACAGGCCTAGAGTTCTGGAAGCAGCCACTACCACTGGTCACCCCCACAGCTGCTGCAGCCACCTCTGCTGCCCGGGGCTGGGGCTGGACCACACCCTTCTTTCACCCAGGTCCAACAGTTTTCTCACTGACCTGCCAAGTTGTCTTTGGCGTTTATGGCTTGAAAAGTCTTGAAACTGCCACAGCTCAGTTATTCAGTGCCCTAAGGCCTGCTCCACCTGGTCTGCTCCAGCCTGCTCTGTGCTGGAGCCGCCCAAGCTAGGCTGTGCTCCACTCCTAGCACAGTGTGATAGACCCTTCCCAGTGACCATCCAGGTCATCTTGGGCTGGAGACTTGTTTCACTCTGACATTTTGTGGGTTCTATAGCTCTAGAATTTGTTTAGAGTCATTTTTTGCAGGTGTTTGGAGGGATTTGGGGGAGAGCTCAAGCAGGTCCATGCTTTTACTCCACCATCTTGGCTCCACCCTGGAACACTCTTAATACCCGTATGTTTTAATACTCATTTGTCCCACCATATTAAAGTCAGCAAAAACATGTTAAATATCATTTTGATAAAAAAAAGAGTAACTAATAGAAAGCTATGGATTAGGGAATATGTGTTCTGTGGTACGCTAGGTGATATGTTCCAATATAGGAATTTTGATTTTAATTTTCTGATATGGAATGGAACACTGAAAACCTTGGTTTATTAGTTTAGTAAACCCTTTGATTCTTTTTTTTAAAATTGTGTTTTAGCGGGAAGAACACTGACCCTTTAATTAGAAGACCTGACATTGTACTCAAGATTCCTCACAAGCTTTTGCTCTTGGGCAAGTCATTTAACTTCTCTAGGCCTCAGTTTCTTCTCTTTAAAATGGGAGCATTAGATAAGATGATATTCAAGGTTCTTTCCATATCTAACACTGTATTGTTGCTCAGTCATTTTCAGTTACGTTCAACTCTTCATGACTTCATTTGTGGTTTTCTTGGCAAAGATACTAGTTCATTTTACAGATGAGGAACTGAGGCAAACAGGGTTAAGTGATTTGTCCCAGCTCACACAGCTAGTAAGTGCCTAAGGCTGGATTTGAACTCACTAAGATGAGTCTTTCTGACTCCAGGAACAGCACTCTATCCATTGCACCACCTAGTTACTTAATTTAATATTGTAAGATTCTATAATAGCATTTTTTAAAGGCAAATCAAATAAAGCACCTAATTTTCTTACTCCTTGTCATAAAAAAGTAAATATGGAATTTTCTCACTTGATTAGCAAAGCTAAAAACATGCCAATTAATGAGTTAATTTTGATAGTCTGGGTGTTTTGCAATCTCTCATTATGTGCCTGCCTGAGGTGTTACATGATAGGAAAAATGGGCAGCTGCTAGGAGAAATAAGGAGTCCATATGTCCATGACTTGGACAGAGTACTGTAGCCGCTTTTATTCCATTACTTTTTATTAGGAAAGAAAGGCATTGGAAATGAATTCCTAATATTTCTAATATATTTTGTTTGTGTGGAAAAGTCCAATCAAGGCAATCCCTCATTATCAGAATCAAATCTTCCATGGCCACAGGATTGTTGACAACAAACACAATTATTCTGAAGGAGTTGCTGACCACAATAGTCTAACATGACTGGGATTTAGTTAGATTGTGAGAATTTTCCTGGCATTAATCAAGGCCAGGTAGCAAGAACGACTCATTCTAGGATGATGTGGATAGTAGACAAGACAGAAAAAAAATCTCTGTGAGTGCCTGTGGGATTTATTTGGAGTGGAAATGATTAAAACCAGATTGTACCGAGAGAGGAGGTAAAACATCCTTCTGTCTCTTGTGTTCAGTGCTGAGTTCTAAGTCAGGAAGGGGTTATACAGAATGATTAGAACTTGTTACTGTTCTAGATTCTTTAGAAAGAACACTTTCCTTCCTTGGGATGTATGCTGCTGGAGAACTATGCCATAATAGTATCTGATACTTATGTAGAATTTTAACATTTGCAAAATGTTTTTTCTCACAACTGCTTTGAATGGTTTAACAAATATGAATCCCATTATTTGGAGAAAAGTAAAAATAAGTGACAGTATTTAGCCAGGATATAGAAACTTTTGAGCAGAAAAGGACCCCAGGTCTTATGACTGCAAGTACAACTCATTTCCTACTGTACTGTACCATCATTTTTAATCCCTGTACACTCAGAACATTCTGTCTAATACATCATAGGGACATAATCAGTGTTCACCGAATAAAACTTAATACTGGTTTCCCATAAAGCCTTTTGAAAAAGATCATGAGCTGTGGTGAGTCATATCATATCTGAATCTCCACAAAACCTCTGCTTATGTTCACAAATGAATCCAAATATTCTCCCCTCAAAGGCCTATGGTGATTCTGAGTCACCTGGACTTAACTTTTTCACCATTCTAAATAGCAGTTTCACCAAACATTTCTTAAGCTCTTTGTGAGGCACTGAGAATCCAAGGACAAAAATTTAAAAAAAAAAATTCTTATCCTTACAAAGCTTACATAACCTTTAGAGTCTATTGCCTATATACTGCTAAATGCAAAGAAAATAATGTGTGGAGGGGGCAGAGCCAAGAGGGTGGAGTGAAAGCAGGGACTCATTTGAGCTTTCCCCCAAACCCCTCCAAATACCTGTAAAAATGACTCTAAACAAATTCTAGAGCTGCAGAACCCACAAAATGACAGAGTGAAATAAATTTCCAACCAAGACAACCTGGAAGGTTGACAGGAAGGATCTATTGCCCCAGGGTGGGAGGGGAGCGCAGCCCACCATGGGCTATGCCTGGCACAGACAGGGCTAGAGCAGGTCTCAGGGGACTTTTAAACCCATAAACCACTCCTGACTTCTCAACCCACAAACACCAAAGATAATGTAGAAGATCAGTGGGAAAAGTCTGTTGGACCTGTGTGAGAGAGGAGCAAGGTCCAGCCCCAGACCCAGGGTGGTGAAGGCTGTGGGGGAGATAGCAGCAGCAACTGCTTCCAGAGCTCCTGGCCCACAGACAGTGGGGGGATTGAGCAGCTGATCAGAGCGGGATTGCAGGGATCTCTTTGCTGGCATTGAGGCAGGATTCTCTTGTTTTGCCCTGCTTAGATGTGGATCGCAGTCCTGGGTCTTGGTCCTGGTGTGAGGAGGACTGCTGGCATGGTGGAGGTAGAAAGGGAATCTTCTTCACAGTGCTCAGGCAGAAAAGAGTGCTTGTGGTCACTCACAGACCAGAGCACAGGCCAGTAAAGGAGTAAACACCTCTCTTTTGATCATACTACTGTGGAAGAACTAAAAATTTACAGGCTCCTAGAAATATCTCTGAAAATAGCTGCACAAAGCCCCTGAAGTTTGGGACAGGACATCCTACACACTGGAAACAGAGTCCTAGCTTAGTGAAGAGTTAGAAAGTCAAGTATTTAGCTGGGAAAATGAGCAAAAAGAATAAAAAAATCTCAGACAACAGAATCTTACTTTGATGACAAAGAAGATCAAAGCATATGACCAGAAGAAGACAACAAAGTCAAAGCTCCTACATGCAAAGTCTCCAAGAAAAGTATCAATTGGTCTGAGGCCATGGAAGAGCTCAAAAAGAATTTTGAAGATTAAGTAAGAGAAGTAGAGAAAAAATTGGGAAGAGAAATAAGAATGATGCTAGAAAATCATGAAAAACAAGTCAACAGCTTGCTAAAAGAGACCCAAAAAATGCTGAGGAAAATAACACCTTAAAAATAGACTAACCCAAATGGCGAAAGAGCTCCAAAAAGTGAATGAGGAGAAGAATGCCTTAAAAAGCAGAATTGGCCAAATAGAAAAAGGATGTTCAAAAGCTCACTGAAGAAAATAATTCCTTAAATATTAGAATGGAGCGAGTGGAAGCTAATGACTTTATAAGAAATCGATAAATTATAAAACAGAACCAAAAAAATGAAAAGAAAATAGGAGACAATGTGAAATATCTCATTGGAAAAATCACAGACCTGGAAAATAGATCCAGGAGAGAGAATTTTAAAATTATTGGACTACCTGAAAGCCATGATCAAAAAAGAGCCTAGACATCATCTGCCCTGATATTCTAGAACCAGAGGGTAAAATAGAAACTGAAAGAATCCATCAATCTCCTCCTAAAAGAAATCCCAAAAGGAAAACTCCTAGACATATTGTAGCCAAGTTCCATAGTTCACGGGTCAAGGAGAAAATATTGCAAGCAGTCAGAAAGAAATAATTAAAATATTGTGGAACCACAATCAGGATAACACAAGATTTAATAGCTTTTACATTAAGGGATCAGAAGGCTTGGAATATGATATTCTGGAGGTCAAAAGAGCTAGGATTAAAACCAAGAATCACCGACCCAGCAAAACTGAGTATAACACTTCAGGGCAAAAAATAGACTTTCAATGAAATAGAAGACTTTCAAGCAGTCTTGATGAAAAGTTCAGAGCTGAATAGAAAATTTGACTTTCAAATGCAAGACTTATTAAAGTTGAACTGTATACATTCCTACATGGAAAGATGATATTTTCCACTCATGAGACCTTTCTCAGTATTAAGGTAGTTGGAGGGAATACACACACACACACACACACACACACACACACACACACATATATATATATATATATATATATATACATATATACAGAGGGCACTCAGTGAGTTGAATATGAAGGGATGATATCTAAAAATAAAATTAAGAGATGGGAGATGAATATATTGGGAGGAGAAAGGGAGAGATAAAATGGGGTAAATTATCTCACATAAAAGAGGCAAGAAAAAAGCTTTTAAAATGGAGGGGAAGAGGTGAGAGGGAATGAGTGAACCTTACTCTCATTGGAAGTGGCTTCAGGAAGGCATAACATACACATCCATTTGGGTATGGAAATCTATCTTACTATACAGCAAAGCATGTGGGAAGGGGATAAGATGGGGGGGAGGTAATGATACAAGGGAGGGCAGATTGGGGGAGGGGTAGTCAGAAGAAAACACTTTTGAAAAGGGACAGGGTCAAAGGAGAGGATAGAATGAATGCGGTGGGGGGATATAATAGAAGGAGATATAGTTAGTCTTTTGCAACATGACTATTATGGAAGTGTTTTGCATAACTGAACATATATAACCTATATTGAATTGTTTGCCTTCTCAATGAGGGTGGTTGGGGAGGGAAGAAGGGATAGAAATTGGAACTCAACATTTTAAAAACAAATGTTAAAAATTGTTTTTACATGCAACTGGAAAATAAGATATATAGGCAATGGGGTATAGAAATGTATCTTGCCCTACAAAAAGTAGGGGGAAGGGGATAAGAGAGGGGAGAGGGATGATACAAGGGAGGACAGACTGGGGAAGGGCTAATCAGAATGCATGCCATCTTGGGGCGGGGAGGTGGGGAGAGATGGGGAGAAAATTTGTAACTCAAAATCTTGTGGAAATGAATGTTGAAAACTACAAATGAATTAATTAATATTAAAAAAAAAAACAAATAATGTGTAGAGGCAGGGACCATACCAATTGTGTCAGAAGAGAGGCTTCATTGAGGAGATGACACTTAAGCTGAAACTTGAAGAAAGTAGTGGCAAGGTTTATATCCCCAAAAGAGGAGACAGCTAATGTCCAGGGATGGAGATGGAAGATGGAATTGTGAGTTTGGGGCACACACGGTATGCCAGTTTGGCTATAGCATTAAGTGTATAATGACTGGGGATTAATATGTTGTAAGCTGAGAAAGGTAGGTTTATGAAAGACTGTGGAAGGTTTTACATGGCAGGGAGATGAGTTGGTCTTTTATTCTAGTATCATTGGAGAACTATTGAGTGTTTTTGAATGGAGGGGGTGAAATGGTAAAAATTGTTCTTTTTAAAAATTATTGTGACAGCTGGAGGTGAGAGATAGAGATGGCGGGGGGGGGGGGTGGTAGGCGCAGAGGCCAATTAAGAAAGATGGTTGGCCAATAGCCTTAACAAGGAATGATAAGTTAGCGAACAAGTGCACTAATGTTATGAAGGAAGAGAATGGGATGATTTTGTGTAAGTAAAATTCACAAAATCTGGAAACTGATTCATAGCTTGTAAAGAGAGGGAAGAATCGAGGAAGACTCTAAGCATATCCCCTTGGACAACTGGGAAAATGGCTGTGCCTTCAACAGAAAAAGGGAAAGTTGGAGGAGAAACAGAGTTAGTCAGTCAAGAAACATGTATTTGGCACTTACTGTCTGCCAGGCATTGTTAAATTCATTGCCAAGCACTGGAGATCCAAAAGGCAAAAAATACATTTCCTATTCTCAAGGAGCTCACATTTAAAATGCAAATAATTCTCTCTCTCCCCCTCTCTCACTCCCTATCTCTATATCTAGAGATAGCTATATCTCTAATATTTCTTATCTGATGCAGATAGAGATAATGATATCTATAGCTCTTACCTATCTGCCTCTCTCTATATATAATCTCTATCTAGTGGAGATAGGGGAAGGGGACCAGGAAAGGACTTCAGAAAATAGAATTTGAACTAAATCCTTAAAAAAATAAAGAAGCAGGTATCAGAAGTGAAGAAGAGCATTCCAGGCATGAGGGACATCTAAGTACAGATGACCAGACTCAGAACATAGAGTGATATTCGTGAATAATAGCAATTAGATCACCGTATCTAAGCCCGTGGTATATTTGGAGAAAAGTGATACGGAAGAAGACTGGAAAAGTAGGAAAGAGCCAGGCTACAAAGAGGTTCAAATGTCAAAGAGAGTTTATATTTAATACTAAAGAAAATAAGGAGCCACTGGAGTTTATTGAATAGTGGCATGGCATAGAAGCACATGTGCTTTAGGAAAATGACGTTGCGAGCTGTCTTGAAGTATTGATTAGAATGGGGAGAGATTATTAATAGGTACACCAAAAAGGAAACTAATGCAATTAGTACTCAAAATCCCAAAAGTTAAAGGAAAGGGTGGTGGGAGTCTACTAGTGATAGGTCAGGAAATGTGCCAGCTGACTGGGACCCCTTATGCTGTAGGGTTCTGTAACATTGGATGAGGGGCAACTAAGTGGCATAGTGGATAGAGTTCTATGCCTGGAGTGAGGATGATTCATCTTCCTAAATTCAAACCTGGTCTCAGACACTTACCAGGTGTGTGACCCTAGTCAAGTCACAACCCCATTTGCCTCCGTTTCCTCATTTGTAAAAGAGCTGGAGGAGGAAATGTCAAACCACTTTAGTATATTTGCCATGAAACCCCAAATGGGGTCACAAAGAGTCAGACATGACCGGAAACATGACTGAAAAACAACAGCATTGGATGATGGCATCTATGAATTTTGGTAAAGGATAGAGGCTGGAGCCAGTTGTTTTCATGTCAAAAGGATGATATATGAGTTTGGGAGATTACCAAACAGAGAAATTTGGACTTGACCCTAGAAGCAATAGTGAGCCACCAGCGAACATTAAACAAGAGAGTGACACCGTCTAATCTTTACCTTAGGAAAAATTATGTTGGCAGCTGTTTGAAGGATGGGAGTAGAACTCTGATGTCTCGTTGTAGCTTGTACCACCCAGAAAGCTGCCGGCACACTGGGAAAGCACAGGTTCTTTTGATCTGCTTAACTAAGGAAAGCAAAGTGAAGGGGTTGACAAGCTCACTTTAATTCAGCATACAAATATCAGTCACTTAGTTCAGGGGAGAAGACCAGCACCCTGAACTTCAGAGCAACATACAAACAAATTATAAACATCAACAGACAGACCCAATACAGATTCATAGTTATCAACATCTAGGTTCAGCCCGGGAGCTCAGAACAAGAGCTGGCCCAGAGTCACGTACCACCACTGCTGTAAGGAGGAGCTCCAAAGAACGGACAGCCAACCCCTGGTTTTTATATCTTTTTCAGCGTCAGGGATGAATCACACATGCGACTCACCCATGTGAACTAGAATCGTCACAAAGAGGCGGACTTAAATCCACGTGGTCTAAGAGCCTCTGCTCTCCCAGACATGTAAACTAGGCCCTCCCTGGAGTTAGCCCCACCTTGGGCACCACCTTAGTTGCCAATCCACACCCACTAAGGTTTTACACCTAATAGTGGTTTGGGCCTGGGGCTTAGCACCTAGTAAGGCTCAATGAATTACTCAAAGGGAACAAAAGCCAAACTATTCGAGGGCACTTGTTGAACTAAGTGCTAAGGAGCCTACTTTGCTTACCAATACATCATTATAAAATGCTTTAAGGAAACATGAGGAAGAAGAGAAAACTCTTATCTGGAGAAATCAAGGAGAGCTTCACCATTGACTTGGCACCAAAGAAAAATTGTTGAGAAAGAGAATTCTGAAAGGCAGAAATGAGGAGGTATTCCATTCTAGGTCTGTTTGTATGAATGCATGAAGGTAGAACACAGAATTTCAAGTTTAGAGGAGCCACTAGTCATCTACTTTGGCCAACGAGCATTTGATCTCCTTGCTAAGCAAAAAAGTATACAAGCCAAAGGCAATATTGGTTTAGTACATAAATTTATTTGTAATAATTTTGTATAGTATATTGTTGGAAGGCTATGAATCATATTGTCTCATAAATCAGCATGAAGTAGTGGAAGGAAAAAACAGGTTTGTAGAAAGCTTGGCAAGAAACTGGACAAAGTCAAATCATCCTGAGAATATGTAAGGATGAAATTTGTAGGCGGATAATGAATAGATAAAATTTGGAAAATATATGTCAAGATTACTATAGAAAACTATTCTATCAATTAATGTGTAGCCAACACATTTGGACTCTATCATAATATTCCCCATGTGCATCGTGAGAAAGTAGAAAGAACATTAATAAGTAAAATGAGAAGATGCTAGAGAAGACTAAGTATACACAGTTCATGCTGGAGGGGACACAATGTTAAGGGTACAAAAGGATAAATTCTCAACATAAATGAAAGAGGAAAGGAAACAAAATGCTTGGAAAATTCAAGAACATTATTATGATGAGAAAATGTGATTAGGAAAAATAATATAAGCAGAAATCCTTAAACTATTGTCTATGCTTACTATTGCATGTCTGTAGAATCTACCTACACACGTATCAATATGATCATGAAAAAAGGAGTCTAGTAGACTTTTACAAATATTAGTCTATAGCAAGCCATAAATTAATAGAGATTCAATAACCTTTTTACTAGAAAGTACATAATAAAATGGATATAATGGATGTGATATCTGAGACAAGTAAATCAATATTAAGAAAACACCTTGACTTCATGTCAAGTCACCTGACCCAGGTAAAGTGTATCTTTGTGTACAGAAAGGACTGGCAGACTCTGCTGATTGGCTTAGTCACTTTCAGTGATTTTTTAGAGACTGCGAAGACCAGGAGAGATAGCACAAGACTAGAAGAGAGCAAATATTTCAACTTCCAAATGGAGGACTAGAATTAAATCTGCAAATTATAGGCCAATGGGTTTAACTTCATTTGTAATTTTCCTATTTTGTCAAGTTAGTCAATCCAATAGGCGTGATGTGGTACCTCAGAGTTGTTTTGATTTGCATTTCTCTAATCAATAGTGACTAAGAACATATTTTCATATGACTATAGATAATTTTAATTTTTTCCTCTGCCTATTCATATCCTTTGACTATCAATTGGGGAATGACTTGTATTCTTATAAATTTGATTCAGTTCTCTATGTTTTAGAAGTGAGGCCTTTATCAGAGACACTGGTTGCAAAAATTCTTTCCTAGTTTTCTGCTTCCCTCCTAATCTTGGTTGCATTGGCTTTGTTTGTACAAAAACTTATCAATTTAATGTGATCAAAATTATCCATTTTGCATTTCATAATGTTTGGTCATAAATTCTTCTGTTCCCCATAAATCTGACAGGTATTCCTTGCTCTCCTTCTTTGCTTATAGTATCAGTCTTTATATCTAAACTGTACCCATTTGGACTTTGGACTTTGTTTTGGTATGCAGTGTAAGATGTTCATCTATGCAGAGTTTCTGCCATACTATTTTCCAATTTTCCCAGAAGTTTTTGTCAAATAGTGAGTTCTTATCCCAGAAGCTGGAGTCTTTGGGTTTATTAAACAGTAGATTACTATAGTCATTGACGACTGCCTCTTGTGTACCAAACCTATTCCACTTATCCACCACTCTGTTTCTTAGCCAGTACCAAGTAATTTTAATGATTGCTGCTTTATAATACAGTTTTAGATCTGGCATGGCTAGGCCATCTTTCCTTGAATTTCTTTTCATTAATTCCCTTGACATTCTTGATTTTTTTGTTCTTCCAGATGAATTTTGTTACTATTTTCCTAGCTCTATGAAATATTTCTTTTTTGGCACTGAATAAATAAGTTAATTTAGGTAGAATTGTCATTTTATTATAATAGCTCAGCCTATCCATGAACAACTGATATTTTTCCAATTATTGAGGTCTGACTTTACTTTTGTGAAAGGTGTTTTGTAATTGTGTTCATATAGTGCCTGGGTTCATCTTGGCAAGTAGACTCCCAAACATTTCATATTGTCTACAATTATTTTAAATGAAATTTCTGTATCTCTTGCTGCTGGGCTTTGTTAGTAATATATAGAAATGATGATGATTTATATGGGTTTATTTTATATCCTGCAACTTTACTGAAGTTGTTTATTATTTCAAGTAGTTTTTTTGGTTGATTTTCTAGAATTCTCTACATATACCATCATATCATCTGCAAAGAATGAGACATTTGTTTCTTCTTTGCCTTTTCTAATTCCTTAAATTTATTTTTCTTTTCTTATTGACAAAGCTGTCATTTCTAGTACAATATTGAACACCAATGTGATAATGGACATCCTTGTTTCACTGTAAATTCTGCTAGCTTATCCCCATTACACATAATTCTTTCTGTTGGTTTTCGGTAGATGCTACTTATCATTTTAAGGAAGGCTCCATTTATTCCTGCGTTCTCTAGTGTTTTTAATAGGAATGGGTGTTGTATTTTGTCAAAAGCTTCTTATCCCAGAAGCTGGAGTCTTTGGGTTTATCAAATAGTAGATTACTATGGTCATTGACTACTGCCTATTTTGTACCTGACATATTCCACTGATCCACCACTGTATTTCTTAGCCAGTACCAAGTAGTTTTGAAGATTGCTGTTTTAAATACAATTTAAGTTCTGGTATGACTAGGCCACCTAGAAGGCATTAATTTGAAAGGATAGCAGGGTCATGGTAATATTTTCTTAAGGATTTAGAAGACCTGAGATAAGATTCAAAATAAAAGAGAAGGGATTTTGATTGGCAAGCTCCCAGAAGACATGGAAGGAGTTGGAGTCAAGGGCACAAATGGAAGGGGCTAATCATGGCAAGAAGAGCAATCTACATCACCTCCTGAGACAGAGGAAAGAAGTTAATGAGTGAATGCATAAGGAAGTTTTGAGGTTTTTTAGATAGTGATATGAGGTGGTAGGAAATAAGGTCATCTGCTAAGAGAGTAGGAGTGGAACTGAAATGGGTGCTTAAAGAAATAGAAGTTTAGGAATAGTCACTTTGGAGAGTGTTATAGACTTACAAAAAAAGAGGAATACAATAGCATGGTGTATTGAAGGCTTATTTGAGATTACTCAGCTCAGAAATATAAACGGAGAGGGAAGAATATGAAGATGTCTTAGGTTTCAGGATTAATATGAACTTATTGAGAGTATTTAAGGATAAAATTAAGAAGCAGTCAAAAATAGGTAAATTCCAAAAATGCATGTCATGTAGACCAAAAATCATTCTCACAATTGAGGATTGGTAGGACATGAATGGCAGAAAGATAAGAGGGCAAGAAATCTAAGGATAGAGGACAATATTGTGCTGAACTGGTTAATAAGAGTATGAAAGCCATGAAAGGAGGAAAGCAAGGGCAGAAAAAATTCAATGGTTTTAAAGAATAAGGAAGAATGGAGGGACAGGAGGTTCTAGTGAAGAAAAAGAATAGTTTTAAGATTGAAACAAAAGGAGATATGAAAAGACGTATTTATTAGAGAAAGAGATTTCAAAATTCTTAGAGGTAAAGTGGTGATGCAGGAGTCTGTAGAAGAGAGCAAGATAAAATAAAGCTGTACATAGAAATTAAAGAAGTAGAATAACTGGAATGCCAGGGTGTTTGAAATGCCATCATCTTCAATACTGAAGTCACTAATGGTAAGAGCAACGGTTGGGATGGAGAAGAATGCTAATTGCTGACATCTGTATAATGCCTTAAGATTCACAAAGCTCAGCTGATCCATCGTGTGACCTTAACACTATAGGTAATGTGGTACAAATGGAGAAATAGAACTCAGAGAGGTTAAGGATCATGTCCAGGTAGAAAATTTCTAAATGTGTGCAGGATATTTCTGCCTAGATGTGATAACTTAACTCCTCCCTATTTCTCTATTTCTTTATCTGTAACATATTACCTATAGTATTGAATATAGCATGTGTATATGTGTGTATACATATATATATACATATCTATATGTATATACATGGGTGTATACATCTAAAATTAACATATATATATACCACCTGCTGCCTATCTCAATTTGACATTTTCATCTGGATGCCCCATCAGCATCTCAAAATTTTGTATCACAATATCATGTCACTTAAGCTCTGAGCTTCAGTTTCTTCATCAGTAAAATGAGGGAGATCCAACTAGGTGGCAATTTTGAGTTTCCTTCCAGATCAAAATCTGATAGTATTCATGTTTTTATTTTATTTTATTTATTTTATTCTGAACTTAAGACATAAAACAAGCATTTCCATAACATAGTAGGGTAAAAAATGATGAGTAAAACTGCTAATCTATTATGTATAACTTACTATTCCTTTTAAATATATAATAAAGTCATCATGTACCTTTCTTTTTTCCCCTTTTTTCTTCCCTCCAGTGCCCCGCACTAGAGATGATTACTATTAGACACAAATATAGATATATATGTAAAACCATTTTATGTATACTTGTATTTATCAGTTCTTCTGTGGATGTAGATAGTGTCTTCCTTCATATGTCCTTTGAAGTTAATTTGGGTATTTATAATAGTCAAAATGACTTAGTACTCAAAGTTGTTCTTAAAACAATATTGTTGTTAATGTATACAACATTATCTTGGTTCTGCTCATTTCACTCTAATTTATTTCATGTAAGTCTATCCATGTTTTTCTAAGATCATTGAGCTCATCATTTCTTATAGCACAATAGTATTCCATCACAATCATATATCACGACTTATTTAGCCATTCTTCAGTTGATGAGCATCCCCTCAATTTCTAGTTCTTTGCCACCACAAAGAGAATTGCTATGAATATTTTAGAACATATAAGTTATTTTTCTTTTCCCCCAGTCATCTTGTGAAACAGACTTGTAGTGGTATTGCTTGCTCAAAGGGTATATATAGTTTAATAACTCTTTGGGTTGGATCAATTTACAGTTTCACCAACAGTGAATGTGTCCCAATTCTTCCACATCCCTTCTAACATTTGTTGTTTTCCCCTTTAATCATTTTAGCCAATCTGATAGGTGCAAAATGATATCTAAAGGTTATTTTAATTTGTATTTCTCTAATCAATAATGATTTAGGGCATTTTTACATAACTATAAATAGTTTTGATTTCTTCATCAGAAAATTGTCGGTTCGTATCCTTTCACCATTTATCAGTTTGGGAGTGACTCATATTCTTACAGATTTGACAAAGTTCTTTATTTGAGATGTGAAACCTTTATCTGAGAATCTGTCTATAAAATTATTTTCCAATTTTCTACTTTCCTTCTGATCTGATTGTTTCACAATATCATGTCACTTTAGCTCTGAACCTCAGTTTCTTTATCAGTAAAATGATGGTTCTTGGTGATGGTTCTCAGTTTCCTTCCAAATCAAAATTTTACAGTATTGATGTTTTTTAAAAAGGCCAGTAGCACTTTGGGGTCAAATCCCAATCCTAACTCAGAAACTTAGGAAAGTATATAGACCAAATATGCTAAGAGACTAAATACAACTCTATTAAACTTGTACAAACTTTACTGCAATGTGGAGTTGCAGCCAGTCTATTGGCATGTTTGGTGTAAACACACACACACACACACACACACACATACTTCACATCCTAAAAAATTATATGTATAAGATGTGACATATATCTTACATATATCTATCAGATGTACCACATATTTGATGGTAGATATGCATGTATATGTACATATACAAAGTTCTATTAAAAGAAAAGATCATTTTAATGAGGAAATTGCAGAAAAGCCAATTTGTACTTGAAAGGAAGCATGTCAAAATGACTAGAGACCTGACTTTGAAATCAAGAAGATTTGAGTTCAAGCCCTTTCTCTAATGCATACTGAAAGAGAATTTTCTCACCAGTAGTTCTCTACACTGATGAAATCATAGTCTGCATCACTCCTGTACAACCTGTAAAAACAAAAAAGAAAATGCCAAAATTACTTCTTCCCAGTCTAAGTATTCCCACATCTCATGTTATTTAAATTCTTTGTGTGAAGGTTCCTTTCATCTTCAGGCTAATGAAAACACAAATTCTCATTCTGATATATCAAAGAACTATGGACTACTATTCTATTTCTAGGAAGAACTTAGCTGTCAATTGCTTTTCAGAAATATCCATATAAATTAGATCACATTAATAAGAATTTTGGAACTGGACAGAATTTTTCCCCCTAGGCTAGTTGTCTCATTTCTAAATGAGGAAACAGGACCAGAGAGATTAATTGAATTGTTTAAAGAAACACAGCAATTTAATGGTAGAGTCAAAACTAATCTTTTCATTTATCAATCCAAGATACACTTAACTCCATTATTCTTTAGCCTAAGGGTCAAAGTTCCCAGAACAGAATCCAGGGAGAGATGTGGAGAAGCCTTCTTTCTTCTTTATTTTCATAAAATGTGTTCTTGGAATGCAAAGAAAATTGCAATCAGATAAGCTAATCTTCCTCAAGCTAACTATCTCTTTCTATACCCTTTTTACCCTTGTAGTAGAGCTTCCTCCTTGTAGCCAACCAGCGATTTTTGTTTTGTTTTGTTTCTGAGAGAAGGGAATCTTTTCTGTTCTCCTGAATTCAGATCAAATAATTGTATGCCTCATCTGTGATTCCAAGTTTCTTCTTCTATAAAAGAAAAAGGAAAAAAAAACCCTAATGACTGACATTTATAGTACTCTCTATTTTGCTATATGGCAGAGCTGATAGAAAGCTGACCGTAAAGTCAAAAATACCCAGGACATTGGGTATATGACTTGATTCTGACACTTATTAGCTGTTTCTCCATGGGCAAGTCAGTTTAAGCTCTCACTTCCCTAGGCAGCTCTCCAAGACTAAAAGTTAAACAACAGTTTTTGACCTGTGTTTTTCACACCAGGAGTTCTCTAGGCTAGGGAAAGCATAGCTGGGCTTGGCCTATGGGGAGGTGGGGAGAGGGAATGGATAAGATTGGCAAAGTCCTGTATACACATTAGGTCAAGAGAGGTTAGATGCCTTGAAGGACTCAACTAGCTTGAAGATTCCACGATCCCAAGTGCCTGTTCCTCCTGGTAGCAGGCTAGACCTGGTCCATGTAAAGTGGCAACTGGTTAAATGTGGTTGTCATTTCTGAGGAAGAGGGTTCACATTTTAATGGCAGGAATCTCTGATTCCTGGCATGGAAACCAAGGGAAATCAGAGAAAATTTCTACTGCCAATGCTAAAGAAAAAAAAAGCCTTCTCTCTCCAGATAGTGATTATAGCCTGGTCAGGGAGAGGGCTCACCCTCTGTTTCCTGTTTCCTTTTCATGCTAAGCTTGCCCTTGATTTGAGCTAATGTTTCCCAGATGTCCTCACTACCTTGCCCTGTGAACCCCTCTCGTTTTAGTCCCTGGACCACTTTGTAGGCAAAGTGAAGCTTTTCATCTTGTGCCCTGTTCCCCTTCTGGTGTGTGGGAGAATGCCAAGATGACTGGTCCCTTTACCCCTCCACCCCTGCACTGGGTGTGACTCTGCCCCATCATATGTAGATTTAAGTCTAATGACTTAAACCCCAGGTCCCCAAAAGAACTTTTTTATGGTACCCCAAGGTTCTTAAGGCCCTGAAGAGTCATATATAACAAATGATGAAAACATTACAAAAACAATATAAAAGGGTCCAGTCCAATGAGCACATGGTGGAGGTCCACTAGGGGCCAGAAGGAAGATGGCCATTTGGAGCAATAATTCTCAATGAGAAACATTCATGAAAGGAAATCTTTTGGGTATTTAGTCATGGAGGAGAAAAAAGCTGGAGGCTTACCATGAATATAAGCACCTGTCAGCCAAATGTGCGAAAGAGAATCAGAGAATATCAATCAACCCAGGCGCCTCAGCATGGAGAGCATAAATATGGGGATGGTGATAGACTCTCCTATGCAATCAAGTAATCACAGCAATGACCAGATCCTCTCTCACACACAGATGACTATCCATGGGGCTTTTAACCTTTTTTTTCCATTTGTTTATTCTGTCAACAGTTATAAAAGGCCTATTGAACACAGCTCTGTGCTAGGCAAGGGAACTATTACAAAGCATGGAGAAGTCTTCTCTTGTGTAAAGGCTGGGGGTGGGGGGAGGAGCCTTGATGTTTTCTTGCTTCTGTACAAAGACTAACCGGCCTGTTAATTCCCCTTGTCTTGTTCTGGCAGAGGTAATCACTTGGGTGGCTTAGAAAATCTATGTCATCCTATGGGATGTAGTAGGTAGAGAGGCTAGGACTTGGGGTCAGAAAGACCTAGACCCAAGTCCTGCTTCTGCTTGATTGACTAGCTGTATGAATGCGGGTAAGCCACTTAGCCTCTTAGTGTCCCAGGTAAATCTCTAAGAATATAGTATAGGCAAGATGCATTAGTGAAAGGAATTTCCATATTAGGAGTTGTCCATTTCCATTAAAAATAAACACACACAATAAAATTTTGCTAGGCTCCTTATTTGGCCATCTTTATAATAACTTCTTATTACAGAATGGTAGTATCAGGGATATACATTTGGAGCCAGAAGAGACATTAGAAGACATTACAAACTTATTTTACAGATGAAGAAACTCAGAACCAAAGAGGTTAAGTGATTTGTCCAAGGTCAAACAGATACTAGTTGGCAGGACTAAGATTGGAGTCCAAGTCCTCCGACTCCAATCCAGATCAATTCCTGATTATTAAGCTTGAAATAGGGTGGTTAGGTGGCACAAAGGAAAGCATGCCTGACCTGAAGTCAGGAAGACTTATCTTCATGAGTTCAAATCTGGCTTCAGACACTAACTAAATATGCAGTCCTGGGGAAGTCACTTAACCCTGTTTGCCTGTTTTCTCATCTGCAGAACGAGTTGGAGAGGAAAATGACAAGCCACTCCAGTAGCTTTGCCAAGAAAACCCTAAATGGTGTCATGAGAAGTCAGACACAACTGAAACAAATGAAAACTTTGAAATGCCCAAATCAGTCATTTCTGGTCTAGCTTGAGGAACAGTTAAAGATTTAGTTTTAATATATTATACCCCGCTATACTCAATAACAATAGGCTGACATACTTTAGTTACAAACTCCTAAAACAAGTCAAGCAATAGTCTCTTGTTGTTCTCTGTTCTGGTTGAAACATATCTATAGCACAAGACTAAATTCTTAGCGCTATTTTTGTAGGAAAATATCAACCATCTGGACAGTTTACAGGAGAGGATCACCAGGATGGTAAGAGGACTGGAGAACATGCCAAATGAGGGTGGTGGAGAGATTGATTGGTTAATATTTAGCCTGGAATAATGGAAGACTCAGAGAAACCTAATAGCAGGCCCTTAAGGCTGAGATATGGAAAATGGGACTTGTTCTGCTTGACTGACAGTGCTCAAAGTAGGAATAGTGGAAGAAATAACAGTGAAAATGACTGGGGTTGGGGAAAAAACAAACAAAAACTTTATATTAGCTGCAAAAAAGTGGAATGAACTACCTCCAAGAATATTTTACTCCCTGACTGTCAATATTCAAGCAGAAACTGAATGATGAGGTCCTATGGATGCTGTAGAGGGGATTCTTGGTCTTGTGGATACTGGATTTGGTGGCTTCTGGGTTCCCTTTCAAATCTGTGAAATACCTATACCTGGGTGATAGAGAGATCTAATGCTCCTGAAAAGTTCTGGCAATGCCATGATGCATATCTCATTGTTACCAGAAATGGAGACATCTGCATAATTTACACCAATACTATCTACTAACATGTAAGTGTGTGTGTTTGAGTGAGAGAGAGAGAGAGAGAGAGAGAGAGAGAGAGAGAGAGAGAGAGAATGTGTATGAGTACAAGGGAGGGGTAATGTGAAGAGACCATATGGAACCAAGATAGAAGTCATAAAAGATGGTCTATGAGGGGAAAAAAAATACTTGTTTCCATGCTATTTGCTGACATGGCATGGAGAAAATGAAACATCACATTAAAATGTGAACAAACTAATTGTCACATCAACACCAGTTACTAATGCCCTCATATAGGGAGGGTAGCATACCCTATGATCAACACAATCCATTGTTAAGGTTCAGATTCCTGCATAATTGTTTTTAGTGATTTGCCTCACAATCCTGCTTGTGTCTTAGTCCTTTATACCCCTGTCATCACTCAGTTATCATCAAACAGTACTTGCTTAATGCCCCTGTCTCTGTCTCTCTCTGTCTCTCTGTCTCTCTCTCTTTCTCTCTGTTTCTATCTCTGTCTCTGTCTGTCTCTTTGCCTCTCTGTCTCTTTCTCTGTCTCTGTCTCTCTCTTTCTGTTTATGTATCTGTCTCTGTCTCTCTGTCTCTCTCTTAGTTTAATCAGCATTAAATAGAGTCCCTAATTTATTTTTTCTTTTTTTTTCTTTTTGATAATATATAGGTTGTTCCAAAATTCTCAGTCAAGTTTTAAGCTTTAACTTTTGCGACACTATACATACATAGTATACACATAAATCTGTTAATTATCTATCTCTACTGTTCATTTGTCTCTGTACATTGGTGTACACACACATATATGTGAATTATATATGCAAACATATATGTGTATGTAAATATATGTGTAGATATTTATGCGGATGGCTAGATCCAGTATCCATCATGTATATATCTTCCTTTTGCCTCTAGTCTCATAGCCCACAGTTCCTTAAAAGATAATTCTCTGTTGTACCACCATTACATAACAAGTGGGTGTAAATCTGTGTTAATTCCAAGAACTATAACCAATCAGATTAGAATGCCCAAGGGAGTGCTTAAAAATCAGAGTCCAAGGTGGCCTATGAGATACATGCAGAACTTTGGCTGATGTGGGGAGTAGATATAGCAGACAACTTACCAAAGGACCTCACGGGTTTGGTAACAGTTTGAGCAATAGGCTTTAAAGCATATTAGGTCAATTTAAAGGCAGCTACTTTTTAATGTAATGAATTCCAAAATGATTTTCAACAGCAAAAGTATAATAAACTGTTTCTGTGAAGTGTGGGTGAGAAGTGAGTATAACTAAGTTTAGTATATATGTGCTTTGTGTGTGTGTGTGTCACTCCTGATAAATGACTCCCAATTGGTCTATAAAGATCTCTTATTTTGGAAAGGGCAAGCTGCCCTCTTGAGGTTTGACATTAGCATAAACCTTTGACTGAATTACATCATTTTCCACCATTGATTTTATACTGCTCCCTATACAGTTTCTCAATTGTTAAGAAACAACAGCCACAGTACAGTAAATACCCAGATGTAGAAGCAGCTGCAGTGTAAATTTTTCTCCATGAGTAGTGAATCATCCTTGAGGGCCAGCTTTGAAAGCACATATAATATTAAATAATTGCAGATAAATCTCAGTTGATTTCTTTGTTGGGATTGTCATGGTTTGGAAAATTAAATAAAAACAATAGCCCTGATATAATAAAAGAAACATATGTTCTAATATTACCCTCTAAAAGCAACCTTAGTAGCCAGCTAATTCTCTGGCTCCTGATAATACATAACTATCTATGACAAGTGTAAAGGAAAATGGAACCATGTATGACGGTGCTCGTCAGAGAGAATGAAATTCTGAACGACTCGCTTTAGTCATCTTGCTATCCACTGAACAAATTGCCATGACCCAAAAATAGGACCTCTCTGTCTCTGTCTGTCTCTCTCTTTGTCTCCCTCTCTGTCTCTCTTTCTCTGTCTCTCTCTTTCTCTGTTTCTGTCTCTTTCTCTCTGTCTCTTTCTCTCTGTCTCTGTCTCTTTCTCTCTGTCTCTGTGTCTCTGTCCCTGTCTCTCTCTGCCTCTCTGTCTCTCTCTCTGTCTTTCTCTTTCTCTCTGTTTCTGTCTCTCTGTGTCTCTCTGTCCCTGTCTCTTTCTGTCTCTATCTCTCTGTCTCTCTCTGTCTCTTTGTCTCTCTGTCTCTTTCTGTTTCTGTCTCTGTCGCTGTCTCTCTGTGTCTCTCTGTGTCTGTGTCTCTCTGTGTCTCTCTGTCTCTCTGTCTCTGTCTCTCTCTGTGTCTCTCCATTTCTGTCTCTGTTCTCTGTGTCTCTCTGTCTCTCTATCTCTGTCTCTTTCTGTCTCTGTCTCTCTGTCTCTTTCTGTCTCTGTCTCTCTATCTCTGTCTCTCTCTCTGTCTCTCTCTTTCTGTGTCTCTCTCTCCCTTTTCTCTCCTCTCTTTTCTCTTTCTGTATTTTCTTTCTCTCTGTATCTTTCTTTGTTTTTTCTCTCTGTCTCTCACCACCCCCCATGTCTGTCTTTCTCTCCCTCTCTCTCTCTTTCACTGTCAATGGAAATAGACATACAAGAGGCAAAGAGATACCATAATGCTCCCACAGCTGACATTTTACATTTCACATTCTTTCACAATATTAATTCGCTCCACATCTGACCCGAGATGAAGCCACGAATTAGATAAAGTTCTAGGTCTTTCTGCTCCTTTGTGCCCTCTGTGCTCATGCTTTCCTCAGGCAATACAGGACCCCAAACTGACTCATCAGTCCCTGCTCAGTTCTGCTTTTTCCTCAGGACTCAAGGATAGTTTTTCTTTTATGTAGCAATTGATACTGAAGGACTCATCAACTCCTCCTAATCTATTCTCCTTTATGTTTGAAATTCCTTCTAGGTAGCATAAATTTCAAGCACTGAGCAGCATGCTATACATTTTATTTCCCTTTCCAGAAAATTAGAACTGGGGGGGACTTTAGAAATTATTTAGTTTAAATAACTCTGCCCATTCACCGAATTTATTGATGAAATTGAGTCCTAGAGAGCTAAAGTGACTGATGCCCAGCTTTCTTAATTCACAGTCCATTGGTCTTTTAATTGAGTCAGGCTGCATCAAATCCCATCCAGACACACACAATCTTGCAGTAAATTTTTGTTGTGTTTTGACCTGCTAGGGAGACCCTGATTAGTACCTCATCATGGGCAGCTACAGAAAAGGACATGGATACTGTTCTGCTTTGTGTTATAGTTATTCAAATGAATTTATGTAAACTTCTTGTACTCCCTAAAAGATCATATGCTTTTGGATAAAACCTATCTGTTCTGCCTTACACATTTTTTTCTTTTTGATCACACTGAATAATTTCATTAGCACGGAGAATTCCTGAACCCCCAATGTAGAATTCCATCTCTTTATACAGCTTATGTAATCTATAGTCTTTGAAAATTGCCTTGGCACTTAAAAATTAAACGGCTAGTCCAATGTCACACTTAGGCAAAGGCAGGACTTGAACTCAGGTCTTCCTGATTCCAAGTCAGCTCTTCCTATCTCACTTGGGGTCTATAACAAGTGAATTGGAGGAGGTCTCTGCTTAGATGAGTAGATGGACCTATGATTTCAGCAGTATGAATTTTCCTACCAGAACAGTTTCTTTGCAGTTACTTGTAGGATACCAGCCTCATCACTGTCTTTCTGTAAATCTATTATGGATCTATCTACCCAATTGGGTAGAAGTCTGCCCTTCATTCTTTTAATATTTGAAGATACCATCATTGCCCTTCATCTCTTTCATTACTTGTGACAGGGCTCCCTCCTTTTTGAGTCTCGACGCATGTGTGTTTGATCTTTTTTTATGCCATCCATCCCTCAAGTACACATCATTGTTTAATTCAATTGTATTAAATTTAATAAACGCTTATTACGTATCTACTACATGTACAACACTAGGCTAGGCTTCAGGGATATAATAATAGAAAATGACATTGTCCCTGTTCCCAAGGTATGTATGTTCTTTTGAGAGGTAGGCATATACCGAATATAGAAAATATGTAGGTAAAGTGTGATGGGGCAAAAGAGAAATATAGACAAAGAGTATTTTAAAAAATTTTATTTAGTTGCTAGGTCAAAGGTATGCATGGTGTTATAGCCCTTTGAGGATAGTTCTAAACTGCTCTACAGAATGGTTGAATCAATTCACAACTCCACCAACAGTGCATTGTCCCCACATACCCTCCAACATTTAGACAAAGAGTTTTAAGGATATCTAAGGTAACAAAAATTATTGGTACATACACTCAGGCAACAATCATGTAACAAATATTTATAAAACACTTCCTTTACCATACATCTTTCTATTCTATTTTAGTGGCATTGTTAATATAGATAAAAAGCCATTAATTTTTTAAATTGCCATTTTCCAGAAATTAGTTCTTACCATCCATCTGGAAAAACAACAAGCCATGGGAAATATGAAAATAAAATTAGTGCCCCAGTCTTCATGTTTTTTTTCTATTTCTGCATTTAACTCACATAATAAATGCATCTGTTCATAGAGTTTTACATATTCCGTTTATCCTGAAACTATTTAATTGGAATGTGTTATGAATTCATGACCAATTTAGCCTGTATCCTTTCTCCAACAGTGAATAACATATATGATAGTTCACAGGAAAGCCCAATTCCACAATTGGCTGTAATACTATACTATAGGGGGAAATCATTATTGTTAATCCCTGCTGGTTATCACTTTAGCTCTTGAAACATGATCATTAATGTCCCATGTAATTTTTATCTCATTTTCATAATTAGAGATGGTATTATGGGTCCAAAATTGTATATGCAATTCACTGTTTAATTGTCCCAAAATGTTGGCTTTAATACATAGTGTTTTAATGTTTTAATACTTATATAACCTACAATCTGTGAAATTGAGGGTTTGAGGATAAAAGTTCTCAGAAAACTTCCAGCCATAGAATCAGATATTCCTTAAGTAACCAGGTATAATAAGTCTTATAATTATAAGTATTCTCATGGCTAAACACAGTGCCTAGCACATAGTAGGTGACTAGCAAAGGCTTGTGGATGTGTTCATAGTAAAACATTTAAATAGATTCAGGATGGATTGAATGGCATTAATGATTCAATTTTGTCTTGAGAAGAATTCTCCAAAAGAGTGCCCAGGGAACTGTGCTTGTCCACATCATATTTAATATTTGTATATCAATGTCTTGGATAAAAAGGACAAATGTGACACTCATCAAATTGACATGAAGAGATAATACCCTAGGTGACAGCACCAAGATTCACAAAGATCTTGAAAGACTAGAGCATTGGTCTGAATCATTAAACAAAATTCAGTAGTAAGAAATGTCATATATTTGAGATTCAAAAATCAATATCACAAAGACAGGATGGGGGAGGCAATGTTATGGAGAAATTTGACAGAAGCACATCTAAATATTTCGTCTATGAACACTAAAAGCCATTCTACTCTACCTACTTTCAAATCACTTGTTCCATGAATGGTAACTCAGTTAATTAACTATCATTAAATAAGTACTTACTATGTTCTAGGCACTGTGCTAAGTGCTAGGGATATGTAAAAGAAGCAACAAGAATGACAGTATTTGGTGAAGATAATACACAAAGAAGGAGATGAAAAGGGGAGGAAGGAGAAGGAGAAGAAGCCACAAGCAGAGGCCCATGCTGACAAGTCAGGAGTCAGAAACAGAGCAGGGAGAGGAGTGAAAGTTGGCCCTTCATTCTGAGCTTTCTCAAAACAGAGCTTTGGGGGGATCATCTGTAGGTAAAAGGGGCTGCAAGGGTGGAGGGATATTCAGGTTTCAGAAGGCCATAGGGAATGTGAGGCAACTTCCACGGTGAAAACGTAACTGAGGCATAGTGGTAAATTTGTCAGGTTCTGAGATATGAATGAAGAGATGACTCAAATGCTTTCTTAAAATGGATATTCCAGAAGGAATTCACCAAAGGGAAAAGAGGGCTTGTAGTGAAAAGAGTATTATAGAATAAGAAAGTCTCAGAACCTAAGGGCACTTTCTGGATTAGAAGGCAGCCAAGCCATGATGGCAAAGTCTGGAGGGTCAGAAGGACAGATGTGAGAGCAATGAATGATGGCGCATGGGCCCTAACATGTTTCTAAACCTCAACCCTGGATTGCCCCTACCAAGTACATATGTTGCTCCTCTTCAAGTGGAGAAGAACAGACTTGGACACGATCATGAAACTGCTCATTGCATCCCTTACAAATCTGGGCCTGTCTTATTATGAGACAACTCCTGGACTTGCTAATTAATTCTCCATCCCACTCATAACAGTCATAAAAAAAATTCTCTCTTCAGGCTTTCCATGCTATCCGTCCTCCTGCCCTCTTATCTGAGGACTATACATCATACTTCATGGAAAAAAATGAGACCATGAAGCTATTTACTGACAATCTCCTTTTCTCCTCCTTCCTCATTTCATGTACTTCTGATGTCTTTGACCACTACCTCATCCTTCGCTCTACTCTCTGATGGCTGAAATGTGCTCCCTCCTTATCTCTGCCTCTTGAAATCTCTAGCTTCTTTCAAGGCTCAGTTAAAATGCCATCTATGACACAAGGTCTTTCCTGCTCCAACCCTCTCTCTTCCCCTAGTTGCTTTTGCTTTCCCCTCTAGTGTTTCCTGCCATCTACTTATTCCATATTTATATTTTATGTGCATATACACATATATGCATTCATATACATATGCATACATTCATATACGTGGGCATACCTGTGTGTATTTTTATGTGTGTATAATTGTGAATAACTATAAATAAATGTTAATAATAAGCTCCTATCTGTTTTTGCTTTATTTGTATGTATATTCCCAACACTTGCCACAGTGCTTAAAACAGAAAACACATAGTGAATGGTTATTAATTGGTTGGTTGAGTATAGTTGGATAGCATAGCAACCTCAAAATGAATCAGTAGTGTAATATTTCATCAAATGTAGCTTATGTGATCTTTGGTTACATTTTTTTCAACAATTAACAAAGGAGGATTTACTTAGCTATAGCAGGAGAATGAAGATGGGAATTGAGGGCACCTCAAATTGATGTAGCTGAGGGAAATTTCCTTGTCTGGGGGATCCATTGTTTTCAATGAGGCAAGCATCTAAGTACCTGGAACTCTTTGTGCTTGTTTTGTATTTATGAGATGAGAAACTGATGTCAACGGTCTGAGCCATTACTTCCCTGAGTGAACCAAATCTTGAGGAATGATCTCAGTACCCTCATTAAAAATTAATTTTTGTTCACATTTTCAAAATATTTTGTATCGCAAGATACATTTCATTTCATTTCTGGCTCCCATGCATACACACATAAATGCATAAATATATATGTGGGTATTATAAGATATATTTAATGAAACAAGAAAGAATAAGAGAAAAAACAGAAAAACTGATAAACGTATTTAAAAAGTCTAAAAACATATATACAATGTGCCACACTAATGGACATTCCACTTCTACAAAAGTTTCTTCATCTATCTCTTATTTCAGGTCATCCTTTTCTTTATAATTTTTCAAAATTCACTTTGATTTTTTTTTGCAATTGCTGTTTTTATTTCCCCATTTTCATTGTTATAGACACTATGTCAATTATTTTCTTGGCTTTGTTTCTTTCAGTATGCATTAGAATATAAAACTATTTCCGTCTTTTGTATTCCTCATATTTGCTATTTCTTATGGCACAGAAATATTCCATATATAAAACTATTTCCGTCTTTTGTATTCCTCATATATGCTATTTCTTATGGCACAGAAATATTCCATTATATGCACATCACACAATTTGTTCAGACATTCTGCAATCAATGGTCATTTAGTTGGTTTCCAATCCTTTGCTATGACAGAAAAAAAAAGTTACCTTAAACATTTTGGTAAATATGAAATCCTTCTTCTCATTGACCCCATTGGTATATATGCCAAATAATAGATTCTCTGGGTCAAAGGGCATGGACATTTTAGTTAATTTATTTGCATAATTCCAAATTGCTTTCCAAAATGGTTGGAATGATTCAGAGCTAGACTGAAAATGTTCTAGTGTGCTTCTCTTCCTACAATTCTTCCAACACTGACTATTTCTATCTTTTCTTATCTTAGCCAGTTTGATGGGTTTGAGGAAAAAAGTCAAGGTTGTCTTGATTTTAATTGCTCTCTTTTTAGTGATTTTGTGCTCTCTTTCATATAGTGGTTAATAAATGTAATTCTTCTTTTGAGAAATGTTTTATATGCGCACAAGTATATGCATGTGTGTGTGTATGTCTGTATGTGTTTATATTACAAATGTCATTTTCCAATGGATGTGGTCAAAGGATATCAACAAACACTTATATTTATATATATATGTATATATATATATATATACATATATATATATAGAGAGAGAGAGCATATATGTGTGTGTGTGTGTGTGTGTGTGTGTGTGTGTGTGTGTGTATATATATATATATATATACACCTATATGTACGGACATGAATGTGTGCATGTTGTGCCTCACATATATGTGCTTATATTTAGAACACAACTGCATACATATATATTAGTTGTCTATATATTTTAGTTACTATACTCTTATTTGAGTAATTTGATACAAATTTCCCCCCCCCCATACCCCAGGCCTCCATTCAGCTGCTTACCTTCTTGTATTGGCTAATTTGGTTTGTTTATAAAATTTCAGCTTCAAAAAATATGTAATCAAAATTAACTTCTTAGTTTTTATAATTACCTCTTTTCCTTTTTTGGTTAGGAATATATCTACATATATTTGTGAATAGTATATTATCTATTTCTCTTCTAATATTTATGGTATTATCTTTAAAAGCATGGTCACATGTCCATTTTGAATTTATTGTAGAATATGATACAAAAAGTACATCTAGGCCTAATTTTTTGCCATTTTGCTTTTCTTCCTTCTTGGCCTTTTTTTTTAAATCAAAAAGAGAGCTCTTTCCTAAGTAAAGTTGTTTTTTTTTTGTTTTATAGAGCACTGAGTTATCACCTTCAATTGTTTCTAATTCTAGACTGGCCAGCATAGAGACAGGAAGACTCGAGTTCAAATCTGCCCTCAAATATATACCAAGTATGTGACCCTGGGCAAGTCACTTAACCTCTCTTTGTCTCAAATAGGCATAATAGTAGCACCTATCTCGAGACCATAATTTTAAAGTGCTTAGAACAGGTCCTGACAGATAGGAGCACTATATAAATGTTATCAGCAGCATCCTCATTTTCATCTACTCCATTTTTAACCTACTCCAACGGTTTTGATTACTGTTGCTTTATAATATGATTTGAGGTTTGAAAGTGCTATTCCTTCATGCTTATCTTCTTTCATTATTCCTCTTAATATTCTAGATCTTTTGTTTCTTCAAATGAATTATTACTCTATTGAGTTTTCCAAAGTATCCCTATGATAATTTAATTGGCATAGAACTAAAACTCTAAATTAGGATTGTCATTTTTGTCAAATTAGCATGGCCCAGGCCTGAGCACTGAACATTCCTCCAGCTGTTAGGGTTTGTTTGTTGTTGTTTTTATGCAGCACTTTGTAATTGAAACAATAAAAATATTTTGTGACCTTTGTAGATATATCCTCAAATATATATTTTTGCTGTTATTTTAATGAGATTTCCTTTTCTATTACTGCCTCTGAAATTTTATGATTATGATACAATGATTCTATTGACTTTTAAGGACTTTGTAGCCTGCAATTTTACTCAAGCTTTTTATCTCAATTATTATCTTTGCTAGGTCTCTAAGTAAAGCCTCATATTATCATGTGTAGAGATCATTTAATCTTCTCTTGGCCTATCTTTATACCTTTAATTGTTTTCTCTTGTTTTATTATATTGATATTTCCATAGCAGAAGGATCTTTCTTGAGATAGAATATGTTCCCCCACAATGGAGGTTTTCAAACCTAGACTGGCTGACTAATATTCAGATATGGTTTGCACAAGAAGATTGCTTGAAGTCCCTTCTATATATTTTGGAATATCATTGACAAAATTATTTCTTTTGATAAAAATATAATAGCAAGTTAACCCTGTATAATCTTGAGCTATTGTAGCACTTCTGTTTACTATGAAATGAGGGAGTTACCTCTATAGTAATTACTCTATACTAATACTATACTATACTCTATACTAATTACCTCTATGGTTCCTTCTGGTAGTGAAAACAGGTGGTCTTACTCTCTGAAAACCAAGTTATATTCACATCTAACAATGCTAGTAGGTTATAGGTATTCTGTTATATATTATTTATATGTATATGCATACATGTATACATCCATATGTACATCCATGTATGTATTGCAAGGCATATGCATGTGTGTATATGGGCACATAACAAATTTTCT
The DNA here is from genome assembly GCF_011100635.1 of Trichosurus vulpecula. Lineage (NCBI taxonomy): Eukaryota > Metazoa > Chordata > Mammalia > Diprotodontia > Phalangeridae > Trichosurus > Trichosurus vulpecula. The sequence continues at coordinate 352,411,134 of NC_050573.1, forward strand.
TTTGTTATTCAGTTTAGGTACTTTACCTATTCTCAGATTTATCTGTTTACTCTGAACGATTTTCAATGTGTTTGTTCTTTCCGTTTTATTTTTTCCTTCATACAATTATCTCATTGTTGGTAAATGTTCCAGTTATCCACAGTCTTTGTTGTTGATTTATTTCAAAAGGAAACAATCAGAAATAATTTCTCATTTGAAGGCTACAATATCTAAGTTTATATTCTGGATCTTGTATAAAAGTAACAGTTTTCACTAAATTCGATCTATAACAGTATATTTATAACATTTTATGATTATGAATCATTTTCATTATTCAGCTGTGACTTTATATAGGAAGGGGTCTGTATTCCTACATATATTATCTTGTCTTCAAATATCGATGGTTCCTCTTCCCCTAAGTAATTACATTGTTCTATTCATAAGCTATAGAACTACCTTCAAAGGTGAGCATGAGTTAGGCCAAAGGGAGACTAGAGGAGAGAGGGAATGGTTGGTATTTGGTTGTTGTGCTGATTCTATTATTTCACTTCCTAGGCAGAGTGACTGAGGAGGCTGGGAGGAATGGTGATTTTAAGTAGCCAAGGAATATGGGAAAACTACACTTACAACAAAAATATCTCTCACATACATTCACCATTAAGAAATTTCTTCAGACTGGCTAAGTCCTTTTTTAAAAAAAAAAACATAAAATAAAAGTATCACAGAGAGAGCTGAACCTAATTATAAACTTATTGCCAGTTTCTTTACAGATGATTAAATCAATACTTGGTTAGAATCAGTCACACTCAAGGAATAGGAAATTTTTTTGAGGAAAGAGGAGACATTTTGTAATGGAGGACAGTGTGAGGGAACTGCCTGGAGAAGAGAGCAAGGGAGCAAAAGTTGTCTTCAGAAAGAAAAAAAATAGAAGTGTATAAAACACACATTATTATTGTTTTGGAAAAAATGGAGGGAGAAAATGGCAGCCAATTTCAATTCCTGAGTTAAGATTATTAGAATAAATTCAAGAGATTGACAACCTCCATTTCCCCTCTAATGTAGTCCAAACTTAGTGGAAGTCAGCCTAAGCTAATCGAACTTTCATATCTCTTTCATTTTTTCCTGTACTTCAATGACACTTTCCTTAACTTTTTAGTCAACCTCTATCCATTTCCTATGTGGAGGAATAGGAGGGAACGAGGAAGAAGGAAGAAAAACAGGAAGAGATTTCTGCATGTCTCACCTTCTTATTCTTATTATCAGGGAAAGGCCCTTCATAATTTATATCTCCGTGCACACTAACACAAGCACAGTTCAATAAAACAAAATCTAGATTAAACATTAGTCCTTAGATAGTAGGATCTCAAGGCTCATCAGTATATACTGAGCTCGTCTATTTTGTATATTGTAGACCTATTCTGTTCCACTGATTGTCTGTTTCTCAACCAGTACCTAATTCTTTTGATGGAATTACCACTTTGCAGTATACATGGAGATCTGGTACTGGTAGGACCCCTTCCTTCTTGCATTTTCCACCTATTATTTCCCTTGACGTTCTTGACCTTTTTTTCCTTCCAGATAAATTTTATCTATTTATAATCTCTTTATTATTATTATTATTGCTATTGTTTTGTTCAATAAGATAACCATTTATAGTTTGAGTGGTATGTCACTAAATAAGCTAATTAATTAGGGTTGAATTATCATTTTTATTATATTGGGGTGGCAATAATAAGCAATTATTATTTCTCTATTCAAATCTGTGTTTATTTCATATTTATTGCATTGTTTTTCTTGGCAGGTTGATTTCCAAGCATTTTATTCATTTTGTAGTTATTTTAAATGCAATTTTCCTTTCTATTTCCTCCTGCAAGGTCTTATTGCTGATGATTTCAGTAGATTCATTTTTTTTTATCCTGAAACTTTGAGTAAGTTGTTAATTGTTTGATTTTTTACTTGACTGTCTAGAGCTTTCTAAGTAAACCATTGTATCACCTTAAAACAGTGATAACTTTTGTCCTCTTTGCCATATTTATTTTCTCTTCTTTCTTTTTCATGTTTTATCACAACAGTTAATATTCTTAGTACTGTATCTAATAGTAACTGGTAGATTCTTTCTGTTCTCACTTTGTCCTCTGCTTCTAAGAGATTTTACCTGTTTTCTTTCATGATTTCTTGAAACATAGAACAAAGGCACTTTTGGAGTCATGACTTTCTGGGAATCCAATAATTCTCATAATATCTCTCCTTGATCTGTTTGCCACTTAAGTCTTTTTTTTAAAGTGGCATACCTTAGATTTTCTTTCCTTCTGTTTTTCAGTCTTTGTTTTAATATTTCTTGCTTTCTCACAGAAATATTCATTTCTGTTTGTTCCATTTAATTTTCAGTCTCCTTATTTGCACCTTTTGTACAAAGCTATTTATTCCTTTCCTAATTTTTTCCATAGCTCTGATTTCTTTTCCATTTTTTCTTCTAGCACTATCATTTTATTTTAAAAATCATTTAAATATATATTTTTAACTATCTATTTCTTCAGCTCTTCCAATAATTCTAGTTGGACTTCTAAAATTTATGGATATTGTAGAATCATTCTCTCTTTCTTGGTATTTTGTGCATCCCTATCACCAAAACAAAACTTCATGATAGGATTCTTAAAAATTTCTTCAGAATTTATGACCATCAAACTCTGAACATTTACATATGTAATTTTGAGTCTGTACTTTTGTCCTCTCGAGTTTTTCTGTTGCCTTTTCCATATATTGCATATTGTATTATTCCACAATTTCAGGGATAGCACAGGCTAGGTACCTGCCCATTAGTATTGCTAAAGTTGCCTAATCTGGGACAAATTCTGAATGTTTCTTTCTGGGGACTTTCAAGAGCTCTTCAAGTTCCTGGTTTGAAATTAGGTCTGAGTAACACACCTCAACTTTCCTGTGGTTGGAGTTCCAGTAGATTGCTATTGTAATTAGCCATTTGGAAAGCTCTAAAGGTTTAGAGAGACAGTACCGTAGTGTCCCCTTTAGGTTCTTGTCCTGTTTATTCTCTTCTATTCCCACTTCATACTGGATTGTGGACTAAAAATGAAACTATGCTTCACTTCCTAGCTCAGAGCCACACAGTCAGTGCTTTTATATTTGGTGCTTGTTCCTCATTCAGTATACTCCTTACCATGGAATGACATCCCTGGACCCAGATCCCCTCCTTAGCAAAGCCTGGATCCTGTACTGGATATAAAGCAGCCAGTTGTACCTGATTCTCCTCTGTGCATAAGGTCAGGCCCCTCTGTGCTAGATCTGGGACCTCTTCTTGCCCTGTTAGGCCTTAGTTTAGCCCTTATGTTAGAAGGCTTAGGATACTCCTGATTACACCATCCATGCTGTTAGCTGACCTCCCTGCCTCCATGTGTTGCCTAAAGTTGGAAAAATGACATTTTGATTTTTTTTTCCTTGGATTTCACTGTCAAAACTTGACTTGGCACATTTTCTAGATCTTTGTGGAGTAGCATTGGGAGAGAGCTTAGCTATATTTCTTTCTGCTATTCTGCCATCTTTGTTGGTGTCTATTAATTAGTTCATAACAATCTCTCCCCCTTTAATGAGAGATAAATCTAAGTATCTTTTGAGTTTGCATTTTATAGTGCTTCATTTTCCTTTGAATTTTTTTCAAAGTGATATATGAGGATAACTCCTGCTATTCCCCCCAAGGGAGGATAAAATTCACTATGAAACTTCATCATATAATGTTTCATTATACTTAGGAAATGATTTTTCTCTAAAGAAACAATCATGTATGGTTTTTTTTCAAGGAATGGATTACATATAAACAACACATAACTATTTGGTAATAAAAATCAATCTCTGCAAACACATTTCATTGAATATAATGGCACCAAATTAGAAAGGCAGGTCATGGATATCAATATGACATTCTTGAGATCTTTGGATTTTCCTGTTAGTTCCTGTTAGTGTAATATTAAAATAACCTTAAAATAAATTTCACTTGTGACATTAACTATAACTCAATTTTATAATATTCACCAAAGGAAAATTTGTTCTATTGGTAGCATTACAGTAACTCATAATCAAAAGTCATGTTTGGACCTGTGATTTCATCAGTAGAGGGAACTAAGGTGTAGAAAAGTAACCTAATCATCCCTCATTTCACCTCCACTTCTCAGGTAGTTCCTTTGCAACTCCTAGACACAATCCATGATTTTAGAAAGTTGTCTGTAACTCTGAAATTTATAGGCTTGACCAGAGTCCCAGATTTGAACACAGATAGGCCTGACTTTAAGTTAGCCCAACTGTTTACTGTACCTCACTGCCCCTCACTTACTAAATAGCTAAACAAGTTAAAATTTGCAAAAACTAGATGATTTTTATGGGTTGTTTGTAATTATGATTGTACTGTCCAGAAAGGAATTGAAAATTAGAGAAAGAAATGCATGAATACATATTATTAAGCCTTTACTATGTGTACAATGCTGGGGACAGAAATAGAAAAGCCAGGCTATTAACAGTCTCTGCTATCAACATTTTAACAAAGCTCACATTCTAACAAAGGGAGGCTACATACGTAGGGGATTTCAGCTGCAGTTCAGAGGGAAATGTTTCATAGTCATTAGGGTACGATAACAAAATTCATGAATTTTTAAAAGATTATTTGCATTAATAAAATCACATATTTTTCTCATGTTGAACTGTTTGACAGATTCAAGAATTTAGGTGATAAGTGCTTTCTTTTCTGGGACGTCAGGATCTGTGTTTACTTAGAAGACAGGGGCTGTAACGTGTGCAGAGGTAGTTACCAGTTCCCATCTTGACACGGGTTGATTTCTTAGGTGATGACTGTTGATGTTAGACTCGAAGCAGGGCTTGTGGTCTGAAGGAAGAGTCTTCCATTTCAGGGCTATGGGGCTCATGGTCTGGGACTGCCCTCATTATGCAATGTAGAAGGTGGTGGTGGTCCTGGTGGTAGCAGTGATTTGGCTTTCTTCTTACAGATTGCCTCTTGTTTCTTCTTCATTGTGACTTGCTTCTTAAACTAGGCTAGTTTATCTGCTTTGTAGTTGGATATTGGTTGGCAATCAGTGGGGATGGCTTCCAGTGCCTTCCAGATTATGGATATCGGACTGACTTAGAAAAGGAATATTAGTCCATCAGTCCTCTTGCTCAGATGCCACAACTATAGTCCCAGGAAAAAATTCACAATAAGTTTTTTTGACCCCAAAATAATTTAGCTTCAATTTTTCAAACTCTTTTTTCTGTAAATGGAAAATACCTTTTACTCCTGATTACAAACATGTATATTTGAACAGAAAGCAAATTTTCATTTTTTAGCTTAATTGAATTCAACAAGTATTTATCCAGTGCCTAACCGTGCTTTGCAAACAAAATATGAGTTAATGTTTGTTTATTATACAAGAAAACTACAAAAACATGTGGGAAAAAATACAACAAAACATAGCAACTAAAAATAACAATAAAACACAAAACAAAGGCATTATAAAATGCAAATCTGTGAACTGTATCATAAAATATTTTCTTTGAAAATTTATTCACTAACATATTAAAAAATAATTTCTCTTGCAAATTAAATGATAACTGCTATTAGCATAAATAGTGTCACACACATACACACAAACACACAGATTTCCTAGTTCTTGAAAGACAAACCAAAGTTTAACTAAGGTAAAACCTGTTGTAATGGACTTGAAAGATATCTACTCGGTATGACATTAGTATCATTACTCTATCAATGTCAATTGGAAGCAATATTAAAGGGTATAGACTAATTAGCAACAGATTGCTAAGTAATCCATAGTCTCCCACAGAGGTGCACAGCTTTGCAAATTGTTCTTTCTTAATCCAGTGAGACATGTCCCCTGGTAATCATAGCTTCCATGAAAAATTCCTTCTCTAGGAAGCAATTTCTAATGTCATGGTCACACCTTAAACTACCTCTTTGAAAAGCTGGAGCAAATGAAGTATCAGTTGCATATTTACTGGAAGCTCTAACTGCAGAGAAGAATTCTTTCTAATTCTATAATCTTGGAAATTAAGGAAAGGGTGGACAAGTCTTTTTGCTTTTCAGACAATGAAAGATTTGTCCTTAAATATTGTTTTAGTGGTTATGGGATACTTAGGTTGTAGAATTATCATAATTCAAACCACAATTTCCTTTTTCTCTTAGTTCCCAGTCCAAGTTATGCCACTTTGTATCATTTACCACATTACTCACTACTTCTTGATGTTTATGCTTTTCATTTATTTTTGGACAATTAAAATACTTTTCTCTATGGACACTGACATCATTTAGTAGAATGATACACCCATTTAACTCTATAAACTTTCTCAAAAAAAATCAATGGCCCCATCACAAGATGGGATTGGGAGCTTTTCTGTGTCATTAATTCATATCTCTGGGTCTTTCGACTAACAGTTTGTTCCCAAACCCCATATTTTAGGAGTCGTATCTTCAGCATCACAGTGGTTTCGATGTATCACCCCCACTATGCCACATTGCACCTATATAAAGATGATGATGGTGATAACAATATAACAGTAACATATGTTTATAGCACTTCATGGTTTTTCTGAAATACCTATAATATACTATCTAATTTGATTCTCACTACAACTTTTCAAAGTAGGTGCTATTACTATTCTCTTTACACAAATGAGGAAACTGAGGCTAGGTGACGTCAAGTTCCATTCTCAGGATCACACAGCTACTAAGTATCTGAGGCAACATTCAAACACAGGTCTTCTTGATGCTAAGTCTAGTACTACACGCCCAATGCCACCTATATGCACATTATAATGTGTCAATGAACATTTGGGTAGATCATTTGTATTCTAGTGTTTTTGTTCAGTGTACTTAGGACAGAGATGATATTCATATTCCATTAAGGCTATGAATTGAGAGCTGAAAGGCATATCAGAGGTCATGTAGTCTAATTTCCTTTTACAGACAAAGACACTGAGGCCAAGAGAGGTCAAAAGAGTTTCCTCAAGGTTACATAGGTAGTAGTAGCAAGCAGAATCAGTGTTTTAATCCAGATTTTCTTACTCCAAAGCAAGCATTGTTTCCATTCTATCACTCAATATTAAATAAATATGCACATGAGTAAATTATTTGAGATTTTCAGGCCTTAAGATCCCTTTTTATTCTGTAGATGTCAGATTGTATAACCAGTGACCAATCTTTGAAGTACACAAAGAAAAACTAGACCAAAAGACAATTAAGGTCTGCTTACATACCAGTTTCGTCGACAACTGTAACCTCAGTTGCAAAGACCATTTTTCACTTCATGTTGTGATAACTTAATAAGACACTTATATTCACTAGTTGTTTCTTTTTTTCTACCTGATGTGAGTCTTCTCTTTTTGTTGGCCTGTCTCTTATATAAAGTCTCTCTGGGTTAATATGAACCCTTTCTGAATGGTTCAGTCTTGAACTACATATTGACATTTTCCTTTTAATCATTCTGTGGATATCTGAGGACTTTTACAATTTAGTTTCCAGAATTAAAAAAAGATCTTACATTGCTTTTGCCATTCTGTCCCACTTGACGACAGCCTTACAAAAGGGGCTTTTTTTGCTTCTTAGTGCTGTGATGTCAACATGTTTCTGAACTTACATGAGAGACTGGTGAAAGGTTCATATTGAACTCTTTCTATTCATGGCTGTAACTTGTGAACTATTCTTTCCAACTCCACTGTAGATAGATATTAAAAGATGATCTTTGTGCTATAAAGCATGACTCTCATAGTTACATGCATGACACATTAATTTGATTAATGAGTATGTACTATATCTCTAAAATCTGAATTGTTGATCTATGCTGTTCAGCTATTGTAAGGAACTAAATCAAATTTAGCACGAAGCTTTGTGCTTTGACATTTGTAAGAGGAAATTAGTTGGCAAAGTCTAAGATATGGTTAAGTAAGAAAATCTAAGATGTATAGGATACAATAATTGCTCCCATTTCTCTAACACTAGACAGATTATAAAGTGCAATCCTCACCATAATCTTCTGTGGGAGGCAACAAGAATACTGTTATCTCCATTTTAAGACATGCTGAGGCTCAGAGAAGTTAAAGTCCCTTGTCAAAAGGTGCATAGCTAGAGACAGCAGAGTTGGCCCTTGAAGACATCATCTGATGACATATTTAAGTACACTGGGCTGTCTCTTCCCTAGTTCCCTCACCCCTCCAAAGGTTACCTCATTGTTTACACTCTAACCTTATATTGAGGTGACAGGAAAAGGGGATTATATAATCTCTTCCTTCTGATGAAAAATCTTTTCCAATGGCCTTGGAGAGAAAAAGAACAACAACAGCAAAAACAGAAGGTGCAACAGACTTGATTAAGGCTTCCATCCCTAATTAGATTAGATCTGTGACTTTAAATAGCTCCCTATAACCTTCTCTGGGCTTCAGTACTTTTCTGTAAAAAGAGGGCACTGAATTTGATTATTTCTAAAATCCTAACCAATTCTAACATTCTATGGTTAAGTTACACAAAAGCCACAATCATTGACCACAATCATACCATACGTAAGTACATTTAGTTTTATATAGACATCTCTTGGATACTAAACATCCTACTGAGAAGCAACAGAAAAAGCATTGTATGTGTTATCAACAAGACCTCATCTTTGATATTTGCTAAATGTGCGATCATTGGCAAACCACTTAACTCTCTGAATTTTAGCTTCTTTATCTAAAAAAAATTATATATGCGGTACCTACGTAGATTAGTAGAGTAGTTTCGAAGCTGAAATTATGCATTCATGCATATAAATGTATGTAGGTATATACAGGATGTCCCAGAACTCTTAGTGCAGTCTTAAACTTTAATAGTTTAAAATTTCACTAAAACTTTGAGGCATTAGATAAAGAGACAGATTATATACATACATACATACATACATTCATACATACATATGTGCATACATACACATATGCGATTTGGTAAAGCACTATACCAAATCTTAGTTATTTTATACATTACCATTTACCATCACAACTTTATTACTGCCCTATATTGCATAACTGATTCTGAATTAATGAGATTAGCTATGAGATTAAATAGTAAAGGAGAATCATTGGAAGACTAAAATTAAAACTATGTCCTTTCTCTGATAGTTGATGTCAATGAGAAATAGAACTGACCTATGATCTTTAATTCACTCCATAATCTCCTCATGCTTTTGCAATTTCTAGGGCACCAATTCAATGATTCCAACATATCTGTGTTTTGGCACTTTCTAGTTGTTTACTTGGTTGAAGAAATTAATATGACTTTAATATATCCACAGATGTTAATTAGTTATAATTGTCTGATCCATCCTTGCCTTGATACATTACCAAATAAAATCTTGGACAAAAAGAAGCATGGAGATTTGGGGGATTTAATGGAACTTGTGTTTATGCTTACATATGTGTATTTTTTTCCCTGAAGTAAGGTTTCATGTAGTGATTGCAAGGGAAAGCATATTAAAGTCTGACCTAACGGGAATTCAAATACTTTCAAGCCAGCTTATTTCAAATCTATCCCCTCCCCCCACTCCACCTCCCTACTTTCCTCATGTCCTCCAACACAATGTCCGGTCACAGAAATAAACTGTGCCTCTAGATCTTTCTTTTAGTCTCAATTTCTTTTCCATGCCGGAGGGACAAAGGACACAACAAAGAGGAGCTATTTGCTTGACCACCAGGCTGCTGTTCCTTCAGTCCTTCCTAAAATCTACATTCAAAACCATGAACCTTCACCTTGGTTGATCAGACCACAGCGTTGGCAGGAGTCTGCAATGCCCGGCCGGTACACAACAAAAGGCCTACATTTTTGTGTGGGCAGTTACACAGAGACTGCCACACAACTTGCAGCAGAAAGGAACTAAGCCACTCATTATCTTCAGTGGGAGATCGTTAGTCTCTTGGCATTAGGGAAAGGTGAAGGAACTCAAAGCTGACTGGTGGAGTCAGCAGCTAGCAGGGAAAGGAGGAGTCCGAAAGTGACAGGGAAACAAATAAGGCCTGTGTTCTTTCTCCATGACAAATTGCAAAAAATGAGATCTCTTATTGAGAGAAAAAATGCTGAACAATAATTCTGACTCCTGGCAAAGGAATGTCTTTACTGTCTTTAACATCTGTAACTGACAACAAGGGATTGTGACTTCATGGTAAGTTCTGGACTTTACTATGTAGACGGGCTAAACTATATTAATAGTGACAAGCACAGAGTGCTCAGTCCTTACTAAATCCTAATTGCTATTGTAAAAGAGAAGTGTCAGTGTCATAAAATTGTCATTATTTGGCCTGCATTTCAATTTTGCACAAGCCTGTCCAACATTCCTCATCCACACATGTTTCAAATTAAATAAGCAAAATAAATAGCATGTCTATTTCCAATTCCCATTTAAATTTGGTTTAAAGTGTCAACAGAAAGAATTCAGAGGCAAAAAGAAAAAAAACTGGTACTAAAGGGGTCTGCTCTATTTGTGAGGAGGCAGTTGTATATAATAGGAAGGAAAAAAAACAAAAATAACAAAACCTTCAGCTTTGGACTTGAGGTCTGGGTTAGAATTGGCTCATCTACTTCCTAACTGGATGATCTTGGGTAAGCCACTTTTTCTGAGTATCACTTTCCTTATTTATAAAATGGGGAAAATATCATTTCTGCTACCTGCCTCACAAGATAAGATCAAACCAATGAATGAATATGAAACATTATATAAATGTCACCTATTTTATATTCATGCTAGTGGAATTTTGTAGAAGCATTAAGGAGTGATAGATAGAGTACTTAATTTGGAGTCAGGAAGTTTGGGGTTCATATCCACCACATTTACTAGCTGTGGTACACTTACAAATTCACTTAATTTCATTCTGTCTCATGAACTGCCTAAAGCTTAGTTACTAAGTTATATTATAGATAGGTTGTGATCTCTCTTGTTAGAAATATGTCCCACGTTGGGATTACACTGATAAATTCGGATGCTTTTCTTATTTATATTTTAGTATTTGATGCTGCTACTCCTCCAATCTGAATAATTCTTTCTCTGCATGTGGAGGATTTTCCATCATGAGCCATTTGGAATTGTCTTGGATCATTGTATTGCTAAAGAGAGTCTAGCATAGTTGATCATCCCACAATGTTGTTTTTACTATGTCCAATATTTTCCTGCTTCTAATCACTTTACCCAGTTCATATAAGTCTTTCCAGGTTTTTCTGAGGTCTTCCTACTCATCGTTTCTTATGGCACAACAGTATTCCATTACATTCATATAGTACAACTTGATCAGCCATTCCCCAATTGATAGTCATTCCTTCAATTCCTAATTCCTTGCCACCACAAAAAGAACTGCTATAAATATTTTTATATGTGTGGGTCTTTTTCCCTTTTTTATGATCTCTTCTGGATACAGACCTAGTAGTAGTATTGATGGATCAAAAGGTATGTGCAGTTTTATAGTTCTTCGGGCATACTTCCAAATTGCTCTCCAGAATGGTTGGATCAGTTCACAACTTCACCAACAAGTCATTAGTGTTCCAATTTTCCCACATCTTCTCCAACATTTATCATTTTCCTTTTATGTCATATTAGCTGATCTGATGGCTATGAGGTGGTACTACAGAGTTGTTTTAGTTTGCACTTATCTAATCAGTAGTGATTTAGAGCATTTCTTGATATGACCATAGATAGCTTTAATTTCTTCATCTGAAAACTGTCTGTTGATATCCTTTGACCATTTATCAATTGGGGAATGACTTGGATTTTTATAAATTTGACTCAGTTCTCTATATATTTTAGAAATGAAGCCTTTCTCAGAAACACTGGCTGTAAAAATGTTTTCCAGCTTTCTGCTTTCCTTGTAGTTGCATTGGTTTTGTTTGTGCAAAACCTTTTTAATTTAATGTAATCTAACTTATCCTTTTTGCATTTCGTAATATTCTCTGTCTCTTCTTTGGTCATACATTCGTACCTTCTCCATTTATCTAACAGATAAATTGGTCCTTGCTCTCCTAATTTGCCTATGTCTAAATCGTGTACACATTTCGACCTTATCTTGGTATAGGCTGTGAGATGTTGATCTCTGCCTAGTCTCTGCCATACTGTTTTTCAGTTTTCCCAGAAGTTTTTGCCAAATAGTGAGTTGTTATCCCAGAAGGTGGAGTCTTTGGGTTTATCAAACGGTAGGCTGTTATAATCATTGACAACTATGTCTTATGTAGGTAACCTATTCCACTGGTCCACCACTCTATTTCTTAGCCAGTACAAAATAGTTTTGATGATTGGAACTTTATACTATAGTTTTAGATCTGGTATGACTAAGCTGCCTTCCTTGGCATTTTTTTTTCATTAATTCCCTTGATATCCTTGACCTTTTGTTCTTCCAGATGAATTTTTGCTAGGTCTATAAATTAATTTCTTGGTAGTTGGATTGGTATGGCACTAAGTAATTAAAACAATTTAGGTAAAATTGTCATTTTTACTATATTAGCTCAGCCTACACATGAACAACTTATTTAGATCTGACTTTATTTGTATGAAAAGTGTTTTGTAATTGTGCTCACATACTTTGCTCCTGGGGTATCTTGGAAGGTAGACTCTCAAACGTTTTATATCATCTACAGTTATTTTAAATGGAAAATTTCTTTCCATTTATTGCTGCTGGGCTTTGTTGGTAACATATAGAAATGCTAATGATTTATATGGGTTTATTTTATATCTTGCAATTTTGCTAAAGTTGTTAATTTTTTCAAGTAGTTTTTTATTTGATGCTCTAGGATTCTCTGAGTATACTATCATAACATCTGCAAAGAATGATAGTTTTGTTCCCTTGTTTCCTATTCTAATTCCTTCATTTTTTTTTCTTCTCATTGCTTAAAGCTAACATTTCTAGTAAAATATTGAATGATAGTGGTGATAATCGGCATGCTTGTTTCACTGCTACTCTTACTGGGAATGCTTCTAGCTTATCCCCTTTATATATAATGGTTGTTGATGATTTTAGATAGACCTTGGTTATCATTTTAAGGAAAATTCCATCTACTCCTATGCTCTCTAGGGTTTTTAATAGGAATATTTGTTGTATTTTTTTCAAAAAACTTTTCCTACATCTATTGAGAGAATCATATAATTTCTTTTAGTTTTGTTATTGATATAGTCAATCGTGCTTATAGTTTTCCTAATATTGAAACAGGCCTACATTCCTGGTATAAATCCCACCTGGTCATAGTGTATTATCCTGAAGATAAATTGCTGTAATCTCTTTGCTAATATTTTATGTAAAAATTTTGCATCAATATTTATTAAGGAAATTGTCCTATAATTTTCTTTCCCTGTTTTTGCTCTTCCTGATTTAGGTATCAGCACCATAGTTACATCATAAAAGCAATTTGGTAGGAATCCTTCTTTGTCTATTTTCCCAAATAGTTTATATAATACTAGAATTAATTGGAGTTTTTTAAATGTTTGGTAGAATTCACTTGTGAATCCATCTGGCCCTGGGAATTTGTTCTTAGTGAGTTCATCGATGCCTTGTTCAATTTTTTTTTCTAAAATGAGGTTATTTAAATGCTTAATTTCCTCTTTTGTTAATCTGGGTAATTTATATTTTTTAAATATTCATCCATTTCACTTAGATTGTTAGATTTCTTGACATGCAATTGAGTAAAATGACTCCTAAGTATAATAATTTCCTCTTCATTGGTGATGAATTCACCCTTTTCATTTTTTATTCTGATAATTTTATTATATTTTTTTAAATCAAATTAACCAAAGGTTTATCTATTTTATTGTTTTGCTCATAAAACTAGATCTTAGTTTTAGTTTATTAGTTTTCTTACTTTCAGTTTTATTTATCTCTTCTTTGTTTTTCAGAATTTCTAAATGTTATTAGGGATTTTTATTTTGTTCTCTTTTTTTGCTTTTTGCTTTTTTAAGTGGTGTGGCCAATTCATTGATCTTCTCTTTCTCTATTTTTTTTCATGTAAGCATATAAAGACATAAAATTTCCCCAAGAACTGCTTTGACTGCATCCCACAAATTTTGGTATGTTGTCTCATTATTGTCATTCTCTTCGATGAAATTATTGACTGTTTCTATAATTTGTTGTTTGATCCACTCATCCTTTTTTTTCTTTTTTATTTAGTTTTTTATTTTCCCCAGTTACTTGTAAAAACAATCTTAACATTCATTTTTAAACTTGAGTTGCAAATTCTCTCTCTTCCTCCCTCCCCATTACTCCTTTTCCCCTCTCCCCCCTCACCCCCACCATGGAGAAGGCAAACAATTGGATATAGGTTATACATGTGTGGTCATGCAAAACACTTCCTCTCTCATCCAGGTATGTCAGACCTTTCCTGCTGACCTTCTAAATTGTCTTTGGTGTCTGTGGGCTGAGAAGTCTGGAAACTGCTACTGCTTCCAGTGATTCAGTCACCCAGAGGTCTGCTCTGAGTTTGCTAAGTCCTGGTCTGTGCTGGCCTGGCCTGTGCTGGACTGCACTCCTCTCTCACCCTGGTGCAACAGACCTTTCCTGTCTACCTTCCGGGTTGTCCTGGGCTGGGAATTTTTTTTCATTCTATCTTTTTATGGGTTTTGCTGCTCTAGAATTTGTTTAGAGTAATTTTTTTAAAGTATTTGGGGGGTTTGGGAGAGAGCTCAGGTGAATCCCTGCCTTTATTCTCTCCCCTGTTCATACTTTAGGATTAGACTATTTAGTTTGTAATTAAATTTTAGTCTATCTTTCCATGGCACTTTATTAAATAATTTTTATTGCATCATGATCTGAAAAGATGCATTTTATATTTCTGACGTTCTGCATGGGTTTGTGAGGTTTTTATGCCCAATGACATTGTCATTTTTTTGTGTAGGTGGCATGAAACACCAAGAAAAGATATATTCCTTTCTATACTCATTCAATTTTCTCTAGTGGTCTATTATATGTATTTTTTTTCTAAAATTCTATTTTAAATTGTGTTCTATTCCTTAGCTTCTTTCTTGTTTATTTTGTGGTTAGATTTATCTAGTTCTGAGAGGGGAAGGTTGGGGTCTCCCACTAGTGTAGTTTTGTTACCTATTTCTTCCTGTAACTCATTTAACTTAACTTCTCCTCTAAGAATTTGGATGCTATATCACTTGGTACATATATATTTAGTATTGTTATTATTTCATTGTCTATGATACCTTTAAGCAAGATGGAGTTTCCTTCTTTTTCTCTTTCAATTAGATCAGTTTTTGGTTTTGTTTTGTCTGAGATCAGGATTGCTACTCCTCTTTTTTTTTAACTTCAGCTAAACCATAATATATTCTTCTCCAGCCTTTTTTTCCTTTACTGTGTAAGTATATCTCTACTTCAAATGTGTTTCTTATAAACAAAATATTGCAGGATTCTGGTTTTTAATCTACTCTGCCATCCACTTCTGTTTTATGGGAGAGTTCATCCCATTCACATTCACAGTTAGAATTACTAATTGTGTATTTCCTTCCACCCTATTTTTACCCTTGTTTATACTTTTCTCTCTCCTTTTATCTTGTCCCTCCTCACCAGTGTTTTGCTTCTGACCACCACTTCCCTCAACCTGCTCTCCCTCACCTTTTCTTTTCCCTTTCCCCTCCTACTTCCCTATAGCATAGATAAATTTCTATACCTAACTGAGTGTGTATGTTATTCCAACTTTACACCAAATACAATGAGAGTAAGGTTGAAACAATGCTCACCCCCTTCCTTCTTTTCCTGTTCTGTAACAGGTCTTTTAAACCTCTTCATTGGGTGTAATTTAACCTATTCTGCTTCCACCTTTCCTCATCTCCCAGTACAATCTTTTTCTTTACCCCTTAATTTTTTGTATGTATCACAAAAAGTCGACTTATATCCACACCCTCTGTCTATGTATACTCCTTATAATTGCCCAAATATATAGTTCTTAAGAGTCTCAAGTATCTTCCTGTGTAAGGATGTAAATAGTTTAATCTTATTGAATAGCATGTTTTTTTTTCTCTTCTTTACTGTTTACCTTTTTTATGCTTCTCTTGGGTCTTGTATTTGAAGATCTAATTTTCCATTCATCTCTGGTCTTTTAATCAGGAAAGTTTGAAAGTCCTCTATTTCATTGAAGGTCTATCTTTTCCCCTGAAAGATTATGCTTAGTTTTGTTGGATAGCTGATTCTTGGTTGTAATTCAAGCTCCTTTGCCTTCTGGAATATCATACTCCAAGCCCTCTGATCCTTTAATGCAGCAGCTGCTAAGTCCTTTGTAATCCTGATTTTGGTTCCTTGACATTTGAATTGTTTCTTTTTGGCTTCTTGCAGCATTTTCTCCTTGATCTAATGATTCTGGAATTTGACTCCAATATGCCTTGGACATTTCATTTTGTGATCTCTTTCAGGAGGTAATCGATGGATTCTTTTAATAACTATTTTACCTTCTTGTTCTAGGATATCATGGCAGTTTTCCTTGATAATTTTTGGAAGATGCTATCCAGGCTGTTTTTTTTTTTTATCATGGCTTTCAGGTAGTCCTGTACTTCAATTATCTCTCCTGAATCTATTTCCTAGGTCAGTTGTTTTTCCAATGAACTATTTTACATTTTCTTCTATTTTTTCGTTCTTTCAATTTTGTTTGCCAGTCTTGATGTCTCATAGAGTCACTAGCTTGCACTTTCCCAATTCTAAGTTTTAAGAAATCATTTTCTTCAGTTAGCTTTTGTGCCTCCTTTTCCATTTGGCCAGTTCTACTTTTAAGAGAGTTGTTTTCTTCAGTCAGTTTTTGTGCTTTCTTTCCCAAGCTGCTGACTCTTTCTTTTTCATAATTCTCCTGCATACCTCTCATTTCTTTTCCCAATGTTTCTTCTACCTCTTTCATTTGATTTTAAGAAAAATCATTTTTTGAGCTCTTCCAAGAGAACTTTTTGGCTTGAGACTAATTCGTATTCCCTTTTGAAGCTTCACATTTGGGCATTTTGACATTGCTGTCCTGTTCTGAATTTATGTTTTGATCTTCCCTTTTGCCATATTAGCTTTCTATGGTCAGGATTCTTTTTGAATTTTTACTCATTTTAAAAAGTTGATTTCTTCTCCTGGGGTGCAGGGGGCACTGTCCCAACTCTCTAGTGCTGGAGGCCAGGGACCTGGTCACTCACTTTCTGTGCAGGAGCCTCAGGTGCTGGCAGTTTGCCCACTGCTCTGGCACTAGCAATTTGCCTTCTGTGCTGAGGATGGAAGCCTAACAGTTGGCCTGCTGTGCCACTAGCCTGTTGAGCTTCTCTCTACGGTTCTCCCCTGCTCTTTTCAAGATTTCTGCAGAACTCTCATTCACAAAAGGCTTCTCCAAGCCTCTCCTTTAAGAAAAAGAAAAGCGAGCACATTAGCACATGCCCACTGTATGTGTGTGTGCTTGTGTGAAAGAGAGAGAGAGAGGATTGCCCATGTAGGTATATGAACCTTTTGTGCTGGGCTGTGTTTCCCTTTTGCCCAAATGAGACTGACTTTTCATGAAGTCATTCTAAGTTATCTTAAGCTGGAAAACTGTTTCACTCCATCTTTTTGTGGATTCTGGCACTTCAGAATCCTTTTAGAGGCTTCAATTAATGTTGGTTTTGTTTTTCCCTGAGGGAAACTGGGGAGTGCTCAGGCAACTTTCTGGTTTCTCTCTGCCATCTTGGCTCTGCCTCCCCTAGGCTGAATAAATTTTAATTTTGCCTAGTCATCAAGAAGTGTTTAGTGGACCAGTAGTCTAAACCTGACCCTATTTTGAAAATATGAAAAAAAGACAAAAAACAAAAAGATAAATAAGATAAAAATATACACAGTAACCCTATCATCATCTGACCTCTGGTTAATAACTGCTCTTTATTTCTTGAAGTTCATCTTATTGTTTACTAATGGGTAGGAGTAAAAGGAATTTAAAACTGTGGAGGGGCCATATGACATAATAAAGGAAACAATGGAGTTAAAATCAAGTGACTTAGTTTCCCAACCTGGTTCTCGCACTTACTCTTAGCGTGACCTTGAGTAGATCATTTAACTGTAGGTCCATGGACTGCAGTACCTATATTTGCAGAATTAAAGCAATGTTCTATAAAGGTCTATATATATATGGTTCTGATGATACAAAATATTTAATGTATAGAATTATTGAATCAAAGTTGGAAGGCACTTCTTTCCTAGGTGTTACCTAATTAAAGCCACCTATTCTATCGTACCTGACAATGAATCCCTTTTACAACATCCCTAATAAGTGGCCATTCTAGCCTTCACTTAACCTCTTGTGAGACTGAATCTGTATATTTCCTGTGATAGACCATGTTACTATTGTATAACTAATTGCTAGGATGTCTTTCCTTCTATCAAGTAGCAATCTCTATTTTCCCTCATTTTGTCATCTGATGCCCGGTAGAAAAAATTACATCCCTCTATCACGTGGCAGTCATTTCCAGACTCCAAATTTATTATGGTTCCACTAAATTTCTCTTCTCTAGGCTAAAAATCTCCAGTTCTTCAATCAGTCTTGGAAAGGTCAGGCCTCTAGTCCTTTTTACCATACTGCTTGTCCTCCTTTTGATACTCTCCATTTATCAATTCTTTCTAAAATGTGGCCCCCAGACCTAAACACAAGATTCCTGAAATAGTGTGTCCAGGTAAAAATTTGACAGTTCTCTTACCTTCTAGGTATAGATATTCTGATTTCTTAGTGACTGTTGTCACTGTCGCAACATTTACCCTTGCTAGCTGAATGATGTAAGGTTTTTCACTACCCTATAATTGATAACCAATGAAGTTTCCATTGTGTCCAATGCTGGTTATGTTCTAATTATTCCCTGAATGGATGACCTTGGGGATAGGGTAAATAGATATTGCATGTATATGCACTCATGTGAGTGTGTGCATATATATGTGTATATGTATGATTGTGATGATTGATACTTTATGTCTTATTCCCCCCTCCCAATTCATCCAATACAGTTGTATGTTTCCTTCAAAAACAAAGATAAAAAGAAGAACCTACTTCTATGGAACCTGAGCACACCCTATCATGCCACCAAGTATTTTCCATAATTCTTCATTTGTTCTCTTTGGCCTGGAACCCCAAAAGTTCTCAAGCTCTTTTACAGGGAAGGCAGCATAGAAAATGAAATGGCCCTGAAATCAGACGGTGGAAGTATAAATCCTGCTTCTGGTCTATACTATCCATCTATCCAGTACCTAATGCTTCAGAGTTTATATATTCCTGCATGAATGGGAATTTAGAGTTATAACCTTAGAAATTTAGAGCTTCAAGGGAACATATAGATCTGCTAAGGCTACTTGTCTTGCATCTTCTACTCTAGGTCTGGCCTAGATGTTTCCAAGGTAATATTTAGCTGATAAGTTAAATATTGAAATGTGGACACTGGAGATGACTAAAGGTGAGAAAGGAACACTTCACCAACCAGTGCCACAAAGCACTGGTGACAAGCAGAAAGAAAAGATGCCATGATGGTGGATATGGAGGATCTAGATTTAGGGCTAAGGTACAGTTGAAGTCATACCACAAGTGAATGGTTATGATACTGAATCTTTAGGGAAAGAGGCTTAGGCCATATAACATTGAGACAGCAACAGCTTTTCCTTTGTTTTGGGATCAAGGTCTCTTATTGTTTATGTCTTTGCACTGATATCCTTGCTTTAATTATGGAATAATAATGGAACTGGAAAATTTTTGAAATTAGCATAATTTTAATATTTAAAATTTTATAATAATTTAAATTTATAATTAAAACCAATCAAAACACAATGTAATTTAAAAATAACTTGAATTAGTTTAATTTTTTATCTTTCAGTCTATTATGTTATTGTTTTATTACAATAAAATATTAAAACCAAGAGAATACACAAATATGGTAAAAAAAAATAAGTTTGACTCAGTACAGATGGAACTGAAGCTTCAGTTTCTGAAAGACTATATAGTCAACAGAAAACCCAACTCTCAAGTGTAAAAATAATGAGTTGAATCCTGCAAGATACTATGAGGCTATTGTAGCATAGTAGACAGAACCCTATATTTGTAGTAAAACGACAAGTTTTAGTCCCACCCTTACACTTATTATTTGTAAAACAACAAACAAGTTAGTCAATCTCTCTTTTTCAGTTTCCTCATCAGCAAAAAATGGGAATACTACAGGGTTATTGAGAGAGTCAAATGAGTTAACATGTGCAAATCACTAGATCTATATAAGATATCATTAACTTAAATACATTATTAAATATGCAATATATTTATTTTAGTATCTCATCTTCTGAAAGGCCTTAGAACATCTTTATCAGTGAACCAAAATTTTCTATTTGCTATAGAAATAAGAAACAAGAGCAAAAAGTATACCTTAAATAAATTACTCCTAATTCAAGAGTACTTTTCTCTTTCAGAGTCAGTTGTATTATTTTCTCATCCTTTTCATGTTCCATAAATCTCATTTATTTCAGATCACTATTGCTAAGCTCATGACTTGGCAGTCTATTGGCTTGGCGTTTCTCCATTGATGTTCAGTGAGGGGGTGGGCTGTAGGGGGTTAGTGGGATAAGAGGAAGGAGCATCTTCACAAAATACTTCACTTGTTTGGAATATTTCCAGCTTGGAATAAAGGGGAGTAAGATTTCATCCATTTCTTTTAAAATGCATTACATAAAAATAACATTCTCTAAAGCTTTATAGTCTCGTCAAAAAAAGTTCTGAATTATGCAATCCTTTCCAGGAAATGTTAAGCTATTTTTTTACAAACTGTATTTAAGACAAAACTTATGAAACTTCAGAAAGTTTTTTAACTAACATTTAAAATATTTAGTGAAGAATCTCAAATGCTCTTGTGATATTTTTCTTGAGTAATATGATATTTAAAGGGAAAGATATATGTGTATGATTTTATCATATTGTACAGAATTTAATTTGCTTCAGAACAGAAACTTTAAATTCTTTTTTAACCATGTTTTTATCTACATTGTAAACAAATCTGAGCAGTATATTAAACAGTGGAATAAAAATATATGTAGTTATCTAAGATTTAGGCAAAACTGTAAAATGTATTCCAAAATTTGTGATCATATACTATTAAAATGTTTTATTTTAAAATTTACTTCTGGGCAGGCCACCCTTTCCAGCTTAAGATAACTCCTAGATTGTATTATAATGCTTGGCATCCCAGAAAAAAATCCATTTCTTTGATGTCTCACTATAACCATAAAAAATCTTACTGACCACAATTATGACAACTCCTGGGCTTGTTTTTATGCGAATTTTCTGCATTTTTAAAGAGAGTTGTGGCTTATTGGCTTGGTTGGTTAGAACATGGTGGTAATAAGGTTAAGGTCATGGGTGTGATTCCTATGCTGGTCAGCTAGCTCTGTTTTGTCCCATGATCACACATTTCACTTCTCATCATAGCCAGCTGCCTTGCAAATACATACCACTGATCACAAGAGGGACTGGGTGGAAGAGTGTGGATAGACTAGGGTAAATCTATCACCACTATTGGGAAAAACAATTCAAAGCACATGCCTGACTGACAGGCATCCAGTAGAATCAGCTTTGTCTGTTAAGACAGCAAATTATTATTACTAACGAGGCTGAGACTGCCAAAATATTTTGTCTCTTTAAGTCTGTGGTAAAAATGTTTCTTCCCTTTGTTTTTGCATTGTTTTCTGCATCGATTCAAGAATCTTTTGAAATAGAACAGATTTGGTTAACTTTAATTTGCATAACTTAGAGCAGTGCTTTTAGCCAGCTTTCTAGAAATCACTTAAAATTCTTTTAATCCAAAGAAAGACAACAATCCCATTTTGTTTAAAGATATTTGTTTTAAAATATAATTAGTTTGCACTTTTAAAACTCATTTATAGATAATTACACCCATTGGAAGTACCAGTTCTGCTACTTACTGCCTGGAGGTCAGTTTAGTTTTTTTATCTGTACAATTAGGTATTTAAACTAGATGATCTCTATAATTCTTTCCCGTTCTAAGTCTTACATTTGCTGTGTTCATTCTCCAAAGATGATTATGAGATTATAAATTCCATGAAGTCAAGCCCATGTCTACTTTCTCTTTGTTTCTCACTAGCACCTAGCATGATGCACTGTACATTCAGTAACAAGAGATAAGTGGTTAAATGAGTGAATTATTTGGAAGTTCAATATAATTATCTAAATGTATCAGTTATGTGAATAAGCTAAATGGAGCAATCAAAGACACACTGACTCTGAGATCAGGAGGACACGGGCTCGAAACTTTGACCTATTACTCTATTGGACTTCAGTTTGCTTTGTAAAGTGTAAACCAGGGGTGGGGAACCTGGGGCCACACATGGCTGTCTAGGTCTTCAAGTGTGGCCCTTTGATTGAATCCAAATTTCACAGATCAAATCCCCTTAATAAAAGGGTTTGTTCTGTAAAACTTGGACTCAGTGTAATGTTAATGGGATAATAAGATCTTCCTGGCCTATTAATAGGCCTAAAGTGGTGACCTTTAAGGGAAGCTTGTTTAGGGGAGGCTTGCTTGTAGGAAGGCATTCACACCTTTTGGTACTAAGTTGATGAGGCACTGACGAGGGTTGTGATGCCTTCTGGCTCTGAGAAGTGTATATATACTCTGAGTTGGTATTGTGCTTTGAGGGTTCACTTATGAGAAAGACCTTTTGGTTTCCTGGTTGAGACTCTGAGTAGCCATATGTTCAGAGCTCCCTGACTGCTCAGATGTAAAGGTTCTCTTGATCCAGTGGTGTATGTAAAGTATATAGTAATATTGCTTTCCTTCAGGCAGTCATAGCCCTGCCTGTTGGTCTAATTTCTCTATTTGTATTTTCTCTGATGTTAAGGGTGCTGACTTTTCCCCTGAACTACTGAATGTAATTAAAAGTAAGATTGTTAACCCCTTTTTGAGCAGTCTTTTCTAGGAAAACAGATCAAAGAACCTGCGCTAACAATACATACTGGGTATGCTAGGGTGCTTGCTGCTACGCTCAGTCAAAAGGCCGCATCCAAGGATCTATAAGGCCACATGTGGCCTCAAGGCCCCAGGTTCCCTACCCCTGGTGTAAACTCAATGAACTCAATTCACTTGTGTAAATTAAAAAAGATGCCACTTAATGTCACTTTCATACCTATAAGTATGCTCCTATTAAACCCATCTTCTCAGCTCTCCCCATCCTTACTCATAAAACAAGAAAGTTTTACTGTATTAAAGTGCAATTTTACTAAGCCCTTAATTTGCTGAAGGACCCTGGGCAAGATACTTAATTTTTCTGGACTTATTTTCACAAATCAAACATGAAGGACATTTTCTAGATTATCTTAAAAAGTATCTTTAAACTCTAACATTCTGTGACTTATGGCTAGACATTTGCTATATAATATATGCAATTTAAAGGTGTATGTTTTAGTTTTTGGAATGCAAAATAAGTTCTGAGATGGTTTTCTCAATTTTGAAGGAAAGTTGCATGATTGAGTGTTTGTAAACACCAAGTATAATATGAAGCATTCTCAAGATAGTAAAATGAGAATCAGTGATTTACAGTAGAAAGTTTACAGGAAATAGAATCATAGACCCTTGGTTCAAATCCTGGTTCTAGCATTTAAAAATATGCTACCTCATGAAAATTACTTAATCTTTCTAAGCCTCAGATTCTGCCTTTGTAAATATGACAGGGTTTGACTAATATATGATCTCAAATCCACCTTTCAGCTCTAAA
This sequence comes from Trichosurus vulpecula, assembly GCF_011100635.1. NCBI lineage: Eukaryota > Metazoa > Chordata > Mammalia > Diprotodontia > Phalangeridae > Trichosurus > Trichosurus vulpecula. The sequence continues at coordinate 352,434,849 of NC_050573.1, forward strand.
TGTATGATACATTTGATATAAATACAGGAATTCCCAATATAATATTCCCAATAAGTGGCCAAGGACCATCACTGTTGGAAAAACACGAGTTAGGAGAAAGATGCTTTCATGAAGCAGTTCTTTCAACTTGTGTATAGCTCTACATGTGAGAAAATGTTGTCTTATGTCAAGCCAGTGGAAAGGCAAAGGAACTTGGTACAAATTGGAATTCTTCTTCCTTCTTTTCTTTTTTCCTTCCTTTCTTCCTTCCTTCTTTCCTTCCCTCCTTCCTTCTTTCCTTCCTTCCTTCCTTCCTTCCCTCCTTCCTTCTTTCCTTCCAGGAAGACAAGGAGCAAAGACCAAATAGTATGATGTTGGGCAAGTTATCTCCATTGTCTGAGCCTCAATTTACTCATCTGTAAAAAAGGGATAAAAATAGTTGTACTGTGTACCTCACATAGTAGAGGGCTGATACAAGGAAAGGGCTCTGTAAACCTTACATTATTATAAAAATATGAGTAGACGCTCATAGTAGTTTAACTTGAAGTGCTCTGCTACCTTTATCTTCATCATCAGTTGAGCTTTACAAACTCCAAGGGCTAAATTTGGGGTGTGCTAGGGAATGTTTAGCAACAGGTTCTCCAAAAAAATGTAGCCATGACACACTTTGAAGTTTAACTACAATTAACATTTTATCTGTTATTTTCTTTCTTTTTTTGGAGGGGAGAAGACATAGCAATTGGGGTTAAATGACTTGCCCAAGGTCACACAGCTAGTAAGTATCAAGGCCAGATTTGGACTCAGGTCCTCCTGACTCCAGGGCCGGTGCTCTATTCACTGCACCACCTAGCTTCCGCCTGTTACTTTCTTAATTCTAGATAATCAACAAAACAACAAATTGGGCCCTCGTTTTTTAGCATTTGCCGGTTTTGCGGAGTAATTATTCACTTTGACAATTTAATTTAATTTTCAGTGTGCTCCTGGGATAAACTTTTACTCTGTGTATAAATTGTAGAGATTTTAGACGTAAGAAAAATCCATTCCATAGGGTTTTGGTTTGTATTGATTATCGTTTTTAGACTGTCTCTGATTTCACTGGGGTGGGGTTGAAAAACACTGTTCCAAAGTAGGTTAGTAGTTGCTGTTCTGAAACTTCCAGCCTTTGAGACTTGACTAGAGTCATGAGAAGATAAATGTCTTGCTCAGTCTACAGTCAGTAGATGTGAAAAGCATGCCTTGAAATCAGGTCTTTTTAGTTCTAAGGCCTGCTTTCTATTTACTTTTCCACCAGCCTTTTGTTTCCAAGTTAGAGCTGGCAAAATCGCTGCCCTTATTGGGGTCATTTTGCAGTTGTATCCATCTCTTCATGACCCCATTTGGGGTTTTCTTGGGAAAGACATTGGAATGTTTTGTCATTTTGTTTACCAGATCGTTTTACAGATGAGGAAACTGAGACAAATAGGGTTAATGATTTGTACTCTCTCCAATGCATTTTTTTTTCTATTTTTATTTTCAGTTACAAATTCTCTTCTTCTTTCTACCTCCTCACCTACTCAGTGAGATGGTAAGAAATTTAAGACCCATTATCCATACAAAGTCATGCAAAACATGTTTCTATGTTAGCCATCTTCTGAAAAAAATAAGCAAGTAAAGTAATGAATGGAAAAAAGTATGCTTCAGTCTGTATGCTGAGTCCATCAGTTCTCTATGTGGGGGTGGAGAGCCTTGCTTTCACATTCTAACAAAGATAGACAATGCATAGAGGAGATTTCCAGAGTTAGTCCAATGCAACAGCTCAGGAGATCTTTGAGTATAACAGTAAGGTAGATGGCAATGAATATCTTTAGTGTAATTTCCATTAATAAAAAAAATACACTAATGATTTCTGATGTTTAGGTGAAAATGATTTTGTTGAGAGAAACTTACTTTCCCAAGCCATCAGTCACTGTAGTGAATTCTGGGACTGTGGTAACTGGGGTATGTCTGCTAGGTTTGGAGAGCAGGTGGTACTTGAGGTAGCAGTGGCATTTTGACTCCCTTGGCACATGCCCCCTTGTCTTTCCCTCAGATTGCTTTTTTACTTCACCTATACTGTTTGCCTGCCCCATCAGTGGCAGCTGACCCACATACAATTGTTACTTTCTCTCCCACCTTCTTACCCTGAACATCCGAGAAGCACCTCATCTATGCTTTCATTCACATTATTAATAGAAATGTTGAATAGGATAAGGCTTGGGGTATTCTGCTAGAACTGTTCTTCCAATTTGTTATGGATATCTGCCACTACCCTTTGTTCTTATCATACGTTCAACTCATGTCTCCATAACTTTATTATTATCATATCTCTCTATCATGTCTGCAAGGATATTGTGAGAGACCATGTAGAATACCTCACTGAAATCCATGTATCTGTTTCAATTCAGCAAACATTTTTATGTATCTGTTAAGTATGAGGCACTAAGCTAGGCACTTGGGGAAAAAGACAAAAATGAAATCTTCCTGCCCTCAAATAACTTACATTCATTCTGTCAGTAGACAATATAAACAGCTGCCTAGGGAGAAGTTAACAGGTTACTTTCTTTTAGGAGAGGCACTGAAGACAGACAACATGTAAAAAATTAAATATATATATATAAATGTAATATAGCTGTGATGCATGCCTATATCATCTCAGATGAAGTCACCCTTGTTGGGGAGGGCAGGAATCTGCTTCTGGGAGAAGATATTATGTTTTCCCTTACCACATGGGTAGGAACAGTCTTTTTTTTTCCATTGGCTGTGTAGCCAGAAGAGGCTACAACGTTAAAACTGCTTGACTAGCCAGGAGTAACTGACTCGCAGAGGCCCTGCCTCAAGCAGCTGTGGGCTTACCCCTGACCATGGTGCCAGTACTCCCCTAGCTCCCCGATTTTTACACACCTTCCTATAGTCCCCAAGAACAGGCCCTTGCCAAAGAGAGGGGATATACTCTTTCTGCCCCCAGTGGTTCTAGGTAGCCTCTGGTCAACTACTTATCCCAGAAAAAAGCCAATGGAAGCTACACCAGGCTACTCACCCTGGGTAAGAATGCCCTCCATTTTCTGGTGAAACCTACTTTCACTGGTCACAAGCTGGGAGAAACAATCTGGCATGTCTGTGGAGCCTGCCTGACCTGTACCCAGGGAAACCCTGAAGGGGACTGTTAAATTCCCCCCCACCCCCACCCCCAGCCTTTTAAAACCTGTACAGAGGAGGGGTACACATCCAGGAGAAGATTGGCAAATAGATTTCACTCACATGACCCCTTGTAAAAGTTTTAAGTTGCTTCTGGTATTTGTTGACACCTTTACTAACTGGGTTGAAGCTTTCCCTTGCAGAACTGAAAAGGCCCAAAAGGTTTCTAAAGCAATACTAAAAGAAATGATACTCTGCTACACTGGCCTGCTTCATTCCTTGCAGAGTGATGACTACCCTGCCTTCACCTCTCGGGTAACCCAGGATGTTGCAGAGTCCCTTAAGATCACCTACCATTTGCACACTGCCTGGCACCCCCAGTCCACTGGTAAGGTAGAGAACTTCTACCTGCAAGAGTGTTGTTGCTTATACTTTCATGTATAAGATTGAATCGCCAATAGCATCTGATCCTCCTAAAGGAATTAGAATCAGAGAGAAAAATTTTGAGAAAGTAACAAGATTAGATAATGGGGTTCTTGGTTTCCTTCTTTGTTTTCCCCATTCTGATGACACTTCTAATTGTTCTGTTGCTATTTATATTTGAGCCCTGCATATTAAAGTTGGTAGCAAGCAGTGGATACCAGCCCATGCCTGCCTCCCATCCCTTAGATATTGCCTAAAGTCAATTCCACTGACCTCCCCACCCCCACCCTGGAACCCAGTGAGGCAGAGACAGCACTCCACCACTTATCAGCCTGGAGTAGTTCCAGAAGATGAGATCTCTGTCCCTTTTTCCCAAATGAATTTGGGTACCTACTTTTTGAGAGGGCAAATGATAAAATTAGCTGAAGCTTTTTCTGGAGATGATGACATTAACAGGGGCCCCTCAGCCCTGGGCAAATGGGCTGGACAAAGAAATGACCATGTGCCTAGATAAGTGCAGAACTCTGAACTACCACTCCTTGCCCTCATATCCCTGATTACCTCATCTCTATGCCCACAATGTACATTTCTTCTACAAAAATCTCTAACTTCTCAGGGTTGGGATGCTATCTCCCTTAAGGAGAAGAGCCATCACCCCCAAATAAACTCCTTTACTTGATTTCGGGAAAAAAAACATGCTTAACTAGGAAATTATTAATAGAGAAAAGGAACTAGAATTAAGAGGAGTTGAGAAAGTTTTCCTACAGAAGATGGGATTTTAGTTGAGTCTTAAAGGAAGCCAGGAAAATCAGTAGTCAGAGATGGAAGGGGGAGCATTCCATGAATGTGGGCGGCCAGATAAAATGCCTCGAGGCACTCCATCCAGAGACAGAGTGTTTAGGTTTGTGGGGCAGCAAGGAGGCTAGTAGAGGGGGAGATAATAAGGTCTAAGAACACTGGGAAGGTGAGGGGGAGTAGGGCTAGGCTCTGAAGTACTTTGTATGCCAAACAGAGGATTTCCTTTTTGATTCTAGAGGTGATAGGTAGCCCCCGAAGATTATTGAGTAGAGAGGTAAAATGGTTAGAGTTGTGTTTTAGGAAAACCACTTTGGTGGCTCAATGGAAGATAGACTAGAGAGGCAAGAGACTTAAGGCAAAGAGACCAATTATAATGACGGGGGTACAGGCTCTGGACACCCCCCAACTCTCCTTGAACTTTCTTATATGGTCAGGTCACTAGCGTTCACCGAGTCACCCCAATAATCCTCTCAACTTGTCTTTCATTGTGGCCCAATCTCCCAATTCTCTGTTGCCCAGCCCTCCATTCTCTGTTACCTCCTGATTGCTCTGGCTACTTCCCACCCTTGATCCTATTTAGACTCCAGTCACCCTTGGCCATGTGGTTCTGGTCCCTGGCATTCCTGGCATTCTCTGTTACCTCCATTCACCCCAGCCTACTGGCTACTCCCATCAAGATCCTCTCTAGACCCCTCTTCCAGTCACTCCAGAATACTTGGCCACTCCTAGATACTTCCCACAGTCTTTCTGTATATAAGATCTATCTTGCATTAGCAATACAAATGTTCAGATTCCTTAAGAGTCTGGCCAATATGGCAGATCTTTAATAAACCTTGTTTTTCTTTGGCTGAAAAACATCTTGGGTAGAATTCTTTTGGGCAGGACATGTGTGTCACTATTTTGGGGTCCTAGCACCCCTAAACCTCAAGAATAAGGCCACTGCAATAAACTGGCCATGAGGCAATGAGAGCCTACACCAGAATGGTGGCAGTGTTAAAGGAAAGAAAAGGAAACGTTTAAGAGATATTGCACAGGGGAAATTCTTAGGAAGAGATTAGATATGGGACTTGAGAGATAGTAAGGATTCCAAGATGACACATAGATTGTGACATGACATCTTAAAAAAAAATCTACCTTCCTCCCTTAAAAAAATAAATCACTACATTTGCCCTTCTCCAGTCCTGTAGTATTTCTCCTATTCTTGGTGTTTTTTGTTTTGTTTCGTTTTCCCCAAAGATTACAGAGAGCAATAAGGTAGTTACATTCATCATTTCTTTAAGTACCTTATTGTGTAGCTTGCCCATATCTGGTGTCCTAAGGGACTGAGAGGGAATACTTCTCTTGCTATCTCTTCTCTTTCTTAATTCTCTGCTCATCAGTTCTTTCCCAGTCTTTTTATACTCTCTGTGCACAAAGATTCCAGATTAATCTTCCTAAAACACTGCTTTGGTCATATTACTCCTTTCCTCAAAAACATTCACCAGCTTCTTAATATTATCCTCATCCTCATCCTAATCTTTGAACTTACACTTTTGTTTTTATTCTTACTGGAATGGACCTATATGTGGTATATGGAGCTATTGATGAAAGAACTCTTTCTGTCACTGCAGATTTTGACATGCTCTGCAATGGAGATTCTTATAGAGTTCCCTGGAGCACTGAAACATTCAAGGGCCTTGCCTAAGGTCATACAACCATCATGTAAAAGAAGGTAAAACTTATACTCAGGTCTACCTGATTTTGAGGCTAGCTTTCCATTCATTCTGCCATACTTCCTCTCTTCCTCCTAAGGGTTATTCCTTACCTTGCCTAACAAAAAGGCCAAATCTTTAGCCTCTAATTCAAGGTCTTCAAAAATATGTCCTCAATGAATCTTTCCAGTCCTGTCTCCTCCTAATGCACAATACAAACTCAATTTTCTGGTTAATTTGAAGACAATGTTATAATCAGTGGTATAAAATTCAAATAGAAACAGATCCACTAAACTGCACATAAAGATCCCCATCTGCTTCATATTGACTTAGGAAACTACATATTAACATTATTTATGTTCTTTTTTATTTTTTAAATTTCGTTAGATATTTCCTAATTACATTTTAATCTGGCTCAGGAATCAATCAAAAATATTGCCTGCAGGCCTACCTGTCTCTTGTCTGACATATTGTAACAACAATTTTGCTATCACCTACTGTGGCTGTGTAAAACAATCAACAACCAGCGCACAGAAGGCTGCTAACATAGGTTCTTTGGATCTGCTTTACTAAGGAAAGTAATTTTAAGAGGTTAACAATCTTACTTTAATCACACATACAACATCTGGGTTAGCCAAGCTGGGGGGCAGTTACAATTGCTTGCCCAGAGTCACTCTCCACTCTTCCAGTGAGTGAGAACCCTCAAACAAAAACATGTTTCTTCAAAACCGAGGGGCTCCTAACAATGGCTGCTCAGAGTCTCCACATCAACCCTTCTCCATGAGTGAGCCCCAGACAAAATGCTAACTTCTGAGGTTTTATACTCTGTTCAGGGCTTGAAGGATTCACACTTAATCAGCAAAAGGGTGTTAGCATAGGGCTTTAGACCTAGTTAGCAAAAGGGTGTGTGCCTGGAGCTTTGCACCTAGTAAGAATCAAAGGCACTTAATTAGTTTAGCATTCTAAAACAGTAAAAATGTCCCTCCTTAATTACCAATACACATATCCAGTGTGGAGGACACAGTATTAGTCTAGGAGTAAGAAAGAATAGATTCTAGTGTTGAATCTTCCACTAACTGGTTCCGAGATCTGTGTCAAATCTTTGGGCTTTAGATTTTTCATCTGGAAAGTGAAGGAGTTCATTTATGCAACCTCTTTAGTTCTCTTCCAGCTGCAAGATCATAGTCTAACATTAACAAAGAAAAAAATTACTCTCTGTTCTCCTAACATGCATCTGTTCCTTCTGAATGGAATGTGCTCCTCCCAGTCTCATCTTTTCTAATCTAAATCATACTCCTACAGCCCAGCTTAACTATCACCTCCTCTGAGATGCCTTCAGCTGGATGCCTTGCTCCCTTAGTTTGTACCACTCCTAGAACACTTATCACAGTAGAAAGAGCACAGAGTCAGATACTTGTATGTCAAGTCCCAGACCTGCCATTTACTAGGCAAGTCTCTTTACCCCTCAAGGGCTGTTTCAACATCATTAAAATGACCTCATCTCTAAGGTGTCTTCTTCCATCTATAACTTGCTACAACTCCTGCAAAGTTTACTACAGAATATATAACATACATATGCATGTATGTGTGTGTATGTGTGTGTGTCTGTATATATGCATATATAAATATACATATATGTGTATATGTTCATACACATATATCTCCCCTCCCAGACTGCAGACATTTTAAGGACAAAGACAAATTTGTTTTGTACTCTGTTGTATCCTATCCAGCACTTATCATAGTTGGTACTCAGTGGATATTTAAGTGAATGATACAGGTAAAAGAGGACATTCTCTGCCTCATTTCTTACCTAGCCTTAATCATGGGTGTTATCTCTAACTGACACATGTTAAAGACCTTAGCTTAAAAAGGCCAAGGTCTCCCACTGTACCCAAGGCCATACGAAGTTGGCTTGGTCTATATCTTGCCACTGGGCTGAGATGGCTCCAGAGGCAAAAGTGAGGCTGGAGACTTTGCACAGCCTTCTCTCACTTAAATCTAATTCATTTGCATGTCCTAGCGTCACCTTCCTGATGTCATGGTTCTCTTCAACAACAAGCAACAACAATAGTTGGGTTTATAATTTTTTCATTCGATTAATTATACATGATGTGTACACATATACACACAAAAACACACAAGCATTTATTAAACACCCATTATGTTCCATTTACCATACTAGAGAACCGAATACGGAAGGGAAATAGTCCCTGCTCTTAGGACAATATATGTATGAGCCATATCTGTGTGTGCGTGTGTGTGTGTCACACACACACACACTCACACATATACATACACAAATCTGCAGTCACATATATATATGTGTGTACGTATATATACGTGTGTGTGTATATATATATATACACATACATATACATATTTATGTATAATATATATCAGTGAATGATGGGGTTGAAGTATTTTGGATGCATGTTTTGGCAAAAAGTTTTATATTTCCCTTCTTTTTAATTAAGTTCATACACCTGTGTCCAGTTAATTTCTCATCATCTTGAATTTTAGAGCTTCATTTACTCTGTAAATGCAGTAAAAGATTCATCTGCCACTTGGCTGGTTACCTGCCTCTGGGACCCATTTGACTTTAGTGTCTGTCATTACATAACCAAAGTTGAAAAGTCCTTATCTCTTGGTAATCAAATGAACACTGGAGGAAATTTGTTCACATCTAAGTGATGCTCTGTTACACTGTTTAGAGCATTAAAAAAAAAGAAAAAAAGGTTTCTGATGATTGCTTCTCAAGTTTGGGGTCATGGGTTCACCTAGGGTTTTTCCTTCAGCCACTTTTTCCCTTATTCTCCCCACTAGAAACTGGTAGTTTTATTGTTACTGGAGCTGAGGTGCCCATTGTTTTTGTTTTGTTTTGTTTTAGTTTGTTTCTTATTAGTTTCTCATCCATTGAATGTAAATCTGTATATTTAACATTGAGAGCAAGATCTAAGCTGAGATGAAAGAAATCAACATTTTATAAACTGATTGTTTTGAGATGGATTATGCTTTCAATGTTGACGTGTTACTGGATAAACTTTGGTCTTAGTTCAGTTCTTCTAAGGTATTAGTCCTAGAGATGGATTGGTCCTTTGGGGTAGTTTAGTCCAACCCCCTAAGTTTACGGTGGAGAAACCTGAAGCCCGGAGACGTTAAGTGATTTATCCAAGGTCACACTGGCTTTGTGTCTTACAGTCAAGATATGAACAACAATTCTCAGACTTGAAATCCAGGGTTCTTTCCTCTGCATTGTTTTGCCTCATAGGAACCTAGTCTACTTGTCATGTTTCAATAAAAGTAATGAATTGCAGTTTTGTGCATGCCACTGTTGTGAAGGAAGACAACACCCACCCACCACCACATGATTATGAGTTAAAGAGAAATGCCAATGCAGTCTAGAGCTGTACACATTTAATTATTTATTTACTTTCATTCATTCATTCATTCATTCATTTATTTATTTATTTATTTGTTTATTTATTTTTATAGGAAACAACTGGAGACTTCTTATGGGAAGATGATACTATGTTTATCTCCTTAAGATCCATTGCTGCTTTCTGACAACAGAATCAGGTAATCTTTTCATCAAGAACTACTGAAAAACATAGAAACTGTAATAATTGTAGTAATAATCATAGTGATAATAAGTAGATATTTATGTATGCCAGGCACGGTGCTAAGCATCGTATAATTAATAGATTTCTATTTATTTATATCATGAGTTATCAACTTTATTTTTGTCATGGGGCCTTTGGCAATCTGTTGAAGTTTATGGACTCCTTCTCAGAATAATTTTTTAACATCCTAAATTAACGGTATATTACTTACCTTCTCAAAGTGTAAGGGAGGAACTGGCATAAGGGAATTTGGAATTCAAATTTTTGTCAAATATTAAAAAAATTTGAAAAACAGAGAAAGAAATACTATACTTCAGTCAGAAGTTGGTGAAAATAAAGATTTTTTTCTCATCTAACTTCACGGGCCCCCTGAAATCTATCAATAGATGTATAAAAGGTCCATTGACCCAGGTTAAGAACAACTGATTTATATGAGTAAAACAAAGACATCTGAATTTTTCTTATTGTTGTTAATACTACATGGCAATTTTAAGACTTTAGATTTTGTGAGTGTGTTTCAGCTGCCCCCGGACTCTGTTTGATGTTCTGTCCTGCTTTATGGATGCATGAACACTCTATTTCCACGTAATTAATGCTTTGTGCTGTGGCATATGGAAAACCACAACCACAGTGGTGAAGTAAGAGGTTAAAGTTTTTCCCAACTGAAAACAGGTGCTTTGATACTACACAAAACATTTCAGTGGAGACCAAGAAGTGCTTAATCATTTCCCTATAACACATAATAAAGCCTAACAGCAGGGGGCACTCAAGAGACAGCTGGTTCACTTACAAAATGGAAAGTATTCTGTTTGATGTCTTGTTATAGTGGAAAATTCTACTTTTGGCAAATGAACTCCCAAGATATTAGTAAGTACCTTCACTGGACCCCATATTTCATGACAACAGGTAAAGGATTATCCCTCATAGATAACAGACAACACAATTATTTTGTTTTGATGTAAATTAGCCAATTCAGGAAAGAATTGATCAACTCATGGATTTTTCTGATATGTTAACCCATAGTGTACTGCCAAATACATTGTTTCACAGATCTTTCAGTTTAAAAGCTACCACCCACAGCACAGTAGCCATGGAAACACATCATCACAGTAGGAATTGTAGAAGAAAAAATGTCTATAGAGCTAAAGCTACTATGATCTCATAGGTGGTAAAAAGAAAGGGAAAAGAAGAATATACTGAGTAGGTGGAAAATTAATCTCACGTTCTTCTCTTAAAGGCTCCGGTTACTTGAAATAACAATGTTTGTTTAAAGTGTTCTTCTAGGATTCTTTCTACCACTGACTAAATGGCAGCTCTGTCGTCTCCTGGACCACCCCTACTACAAGCATCACTCTGAGGAAGACTGAACTGTAGGCTGATCTTAGTCTAATTTAGATGGAGAAAATTGGAAAATAATCACATTGGATGAAGAATTAGGAAACAATACTAATGAGTCAAAGTCAAAGCACTTAAGATTATTGAGCCTGGAGGGAAATTAAAAGCTGAGCTATGACTTTAAGAACATTAAATGAAGGGTTATATATAAGATACATGAGTAGCTATCCTGAATCCCCATGGCATAGAGACTGTGTGATCACAGCAAGATGGAACTGAAGGGTGTTTCAAGTTTGGAATTATTAGAGAACACCAACCCATTTTTATTCATGAGAAACTGAGGCTCAAGCTAGTCACTTCATTTGCACCTTTTATTCGCTTTTCCTTCTCATCTCCTGAGGCTTCCCTCCTCTTGCTCATGCCCATCATGCCATGCAAACTGCCCTGGAGAGCTCTGATCAGATAACCCCAAAAAGGCACTAAAAAGCCTGAGAGTTACCAGAAGTCCAGCCACCACGACAAAGCCCTTTTGTAATTTACACAAGTATTATTTTACCCATTTTATACATGAATTAACAGGGGACCACAGGCATTGGGATTTGTCTGTGATATCCCAACTGATAAATCTGAGATCCTCGAATCAAACACAAATCTTCTAATACAAGCCCACTACTCTTAAATATTGCCTTTCACATATGGTTTTTGGGTTCTGGGGTTCTACAAGTCGTTTTCATGCTTCGGTCTGAAAAGACGTGGCAGAAACTAGGTGAGACTTAACATTCTTACTGACACAGCTATAAGGCTTTGATGAGATCAGGAGGCATCCCATATTTTTCTTTTCCTCCTTAGGTGTGTTTGATCTTTAATATTCTCTTCAGATAGTTCTTAAATAGTCAATATGTTATTTGATAGAGTAGATAAATTTAATTTGAAAGCTTTCCTTGGTAGTCATCAAAGCATTTTTAATTTGTTAATCAACAAGCACCTATTAAGTGCTTTCTATAGGCTGGCTGCTGTGATAGGCCCTAGAAATACAAAAAATGAAACAGTATCTGCTCTCATAGAGCTTCTTGTGTATTGGCGCATGATAGTCACAACCATCATGAATCCCAATGACACATTTTTAAAGTCTGCAAAGTGTTCTATATCTATTATCTCACTTGAGCCTTGCAAAAAATCCATAAATGAAAAGAATTATTATTCTCATTTTAAAGATGAAGAAATTGAGGTGTGGAGAGATTGTGACTTGCCCCAGATTCCATTGCTAGTGTCACAAATGGTATTAGAACCTATGTCCTCCTGATTCTAAGTGCAATACTCTATCCATTAGAATACAGTGCCTACTTTCAGGTTTAGGTAGCAAGATAGACTTTGCTATTGTATCCTGGATGAAAAACAAAACAACCCCCCCCCAAATGAACGAAAACACAGTAATCACTCCTGCCTGTTGGTTAAATTTCATTTACCTATATTTCAAAGAAGCGGTTAAATTCAACTAAAGACCAAAAGGGACAAAACTATTTCAAACACATAAAAGTTATTATATTCTACTTGACTATAACTTGGTGAAGGACATAAACACCTTTTCTACTAGATTTTGTGGACAAATACACAAGAAATATAAGACAGACATAGTTCTTTTCTTAAAGGAACTTATCTTTTTATTCGATCAGTAAAAGAGGCAAAATACAATGTTATGGGTACTATAATTAGATATAAATCTAATAGGCAGTTGCTGATATTCCTTATTTTACCATTGTGTGACCTTAGGGGGCTCACATTTACCTTTCTGTGAGACTCAGTTTCCTCATTTGTAAAAGGATGGAGTTGGAATAGATTCCAGCTCTAATATTTTTGGAACGAGTAAATAATTTTGTTGACTGGTGAGAAAAAATAATTATATTAAGTGTGTGGGCTGTTACATTAAGCACCCTTACTAGATTATAATTTGCAGCCCTTAATTAGTCATTAGCAAAACTAGTCAGACACTATTTCCTATTCAATTTTATATCTTAGCAGCCCTTAAAATAAATACTATGTGGTCTCCTTCATCTATGATTTGGTTCATTTTCAAGACTGGCCCAACTGGAGGGCATACACTTGAGATTTTGCTAGGTTAGTAGCCCACCTTCTCTTTCTTCTCCCTTTAAAGTCAAAATGGAAAATTTTGGACTTTTTTTTAAGCTGCAGTCCAGGGGAATTGTAGTAATTGAAGTCATTGCCTTTCTTCAATGCTTTCTTTTTCCCACTGCCCCTCACCTTTACCCCCTACATGGAATTCTTTTTGAGATCATTCCCAGATATGGACAGACAGGGACACATGAGAATGCCGAAGGAACTCCAAAAGCTGTAGTGACTTGGCTTAAAGACTTCAGAGTGACTCTTTTAGTATGCACCAACATGAACACAAATAGAGATAGCTCCTGTCTATGTTGAAGGGAAGGGAAAAGCCAGCCAGTGAGATGAACTTTCCAAGGGAGGAGGACGTAGGAGGGAGCAGCTGCAGCATATCTGAAGTAGCCCCTTGACACTTGTGCTTATTAAATTAAAATTACTGGCAAAGTAACATGGGGACTTGTCATGTGCTGAATATGAATCAGGGACTCATAATATCCCTACTTATTCATGCATCAATACTTGCCTTTTGGAGGTGACAGTTATATTATCCCACTGAACTCGGGTTCTTCTGAGCTATTAAACTAGTGCCCTTTGTTTTGTGAACTTTAGATTTATCCTTTTCAATGCAACAAATGTTTTATTGCATTGCAACATCCTTGAAAACACCATGTGAGGCAAATTGTTGCTATAGGGCAGTTACTGCAGATCCTCAAAAAAGGTTATAAATGGGTACAGGACTGAATGCGGTTAGAGCAGTTTTACAACTTTATAGTCTAATATAATTACTAGTTCTAATAATAACTTATATTCATACAATGATTTAATATCCAAAATGTATTTCTCTCACAGCATTTTGAAATAGTGTGTTAATAATAACTTTTTATGTACTGATCCAGTTTCTAAAATCCATTTCCCTCATAATCTTGCGAAAGTGTATTGTTAGTCTCCACATTTTACCAATGAGAAAGCTAGACTCAAAGAGGTTAATTACCCATGCATATAAGTAACTGTCAGAGCCAGAACTGATGAGGTAATGATGGTGATTTCCCATTTTTGTGAGGCTTTAAGGTTTTCAAAGCACTTTCCTCACAGCAACCTTGTGAACTAGGTAGGGCAAGAATTATCACTCTTACTTTGTAGGTGAAGTTAACTGAGTCTCAGGGAAGCAAAGTGATTAGTCTATGATTATATACTATATACTATAAAGTGATTAGTAATTATACTGTAGTACTAAGTATTATAGCAGGGATGAGAATATAGGCCTCCTGACTCCAAAAATACCATCCACTCTACCTTCTTGACTATCCTCTTAATAAAATGGATTAACAGTATTATTGCACAATACTTGGATTGATTTGATATGGGGTATGCCAGTAGTTTGTACTGACCATTTCCCATATTACTTCCACACACAACCTCAATGGTACTCTTTTTCCAGGCTTCCATCTTCTTCAGTACTCTTGGGAAGCTCTTATGTTGAGGCACAAAGAATTCTGGACTCAAAATCTGAGGAAATGAGATCAAACTCTGGCTCTGATACATACTATCTGTGTAACCTTGATTTAGTCACTTCATTACCATGGGCCTCGGTTCCTTACCTGCAAAATAATGTGTTTGGACTAAACTGACCTCTAAGATATCAGAAGTAGTTATTTTACATCCTGATAAAAGTGATTTGACAAGATAAGGTCCTTACGCTTGAGAATCTAGATACAGGTGAGCATGTTACCAAAGCATCCCCTTAGAGGCAGGGGCAATATTTTGTTTGTCTTTGGATTTCGTATAGCATTTAGCACATACTGAAATATTTACTCAATTAATTTAAAGGAAATATTAAAAAAAGAAAGAAAGGAAGGAAAGTAGTAAGGAAGGAAGGAAGAAAAAGACAAAGAAGGAGGAGTTATGGAATTTTAAAAATGGAAACTAGGTTGAGGTTAAAAATAAGAATGTCTTGGGAAAATGAAAACTACCTAGTTTGTGAGCATTGGCCAATTTTTATTCTTTTTCTCTAAACAACAATATTAAAGATTTGTGTTTTTACAAATAAACACATTACTGAGAATATCAGTCAACATAAGTTTAGTGTGATTTCAAATAACTTATGGAACATCCAAGAAGACAAAATTTATAATTATCATAGCTCTTTTTACTTCTCTGATGGCAAGTAGAATCTCCTTTTTCACATAAACCATAGAATCACAGTGCTAGCACTAGAAAGCTCTTCAAAGGCCCTCTAGGCTTTCTCATTTTTGCAAAGGAGGAAGTCGAAGCCTACAGGGACTAAGTACTTGTCCAAGGTCATATATGTATTAAGGCATCAGAGGTGGGATTGTAACACAGGTCCTCAGACTCCCGAATCCAATGTTCCCTTCTGCACTACGCTACCTGGCCCTGTTTTGATGTATTTTTGTTGCCTGACCCAACCACCCACCCACAATCGAAATTTTAAGCTACTTGAGAGTAAGGATTAAATCATATTCATTTTTATAACCTCTCAAGGGCCTAGTCTAGTTCTTGTGCATGGTAAGTGATTAATGAATAACTGTTGTACTTAATTTTTCATGACAGTATGTTCTTTTAGATAAGTTGGAAGAAATAGAGACTACATAGTGATAAATTCATCATACTTAGGCTTATTTTTGTTTTCAAGGAATAAAGTCTTCAAGTTTATATGACTCACAGCCCTAAAATCAAAGTCAGAGTAAAGTTCAAGATAAACATGCATTCCACCATTTATACTAACATTGGGGGCATTTGTATACTTTCAGGTATTTTAAACACTATGGCTTTAAACCGTAAGACTGGATTCTTAACAGAAACTTACTAACACCTGACCTGTAATTCCCATATTGTGTCTGCCTTTAACTGTATCTCCATACCTATCTATAACTCTACTTCTATCTCCATCTATCTATCTATCTATCTATCTATCTATCTATCTATCTATCTATGTATCTATCTATCTATCTATCTATCTATCTATCTATCTATCTATCTACCTATCCCTCTGTCTGTCTAAATTATGCCCACTGACAACATAGAGAGGCTATTCTGTAGAGTGAACAATTTTTCAAACGCTAAAGGAAAAGTGCAGAATTCCCACGTCTATTTTCCTATATAACAATCTTGTGCTGACCTCTGGAGGCTAAGATCTGAAACAACTTGGATGAAACTTTTTATTAGCCCAAGGAAGGCTTTAAGGTTTTGTTTTCCTTAATGCCAGCTGCATTTTGTGTGGGAAGGGTGGAGGCATTAGTGTTAGTTTTGCCTCAGTTTTGTGTTTCCTAATAGGATTAATTCAATTGCCTGCGAGGTCACAGTAAGCTTGCTGGACACTCATCTTGAACATGCACTTGAACTAGAATGAAGTGTGTTATATTATGTTTTTGTTTGTAAGGAACTTGGCATAGCTTTCTTGCTCACTCATTCTTTGATTTGCTTCTACTAGAAGTGAAAAGATCCCTCTCCCCTCCACATACATACGCACTGAAACACATACACACACTTTTATCTTCCAGAAAAAGAATGAGGTGGAAAAGAAGTGACAGCTGACTATCTGAGAGGAAAATTACCATGCAGGGTTCCTGTCATTGTATCAAGCCTGTAATTGTATCCCAGTTCCTGGGCTTCCGACTTGTTATTTTCATGCTATTGAACTGTGCAATTATTTCTTGCCTTGTCTGCTCCTCCCCACACATATGCCTCCCTAGGTGGCAGCACAGTGAATAGAGTTCTAGATTTGCAGTCAGGAAGACCTGAGTTCAAATCCAACCTTAAATACTTACAAGACATGTGGCTTTGGGTAAATCATTTGACCTTTACCTGCCTTGGTTTCCTTATCAGTAAAATGGGGATAACAGAACCTATCTCCCATGGGTGTTATAAGGAGAAAATGAGATAATATCCATAAGTGTTTTGGAAATCCTTCAAGGACTATATAAGTGCTACTACCTCCCCACCATGGGATTTGGAGCATTTAACACCCTTGGAGGAGGCAAACGCACTTGGAAGAAATGTTTAGTCTGTGGTCACTAAATCAGAAGGCCTTTCTCATTGTAACAGACCCAATTAGAACAGAATCCATCAGGACAAAGGTTAGGAAGGATGCAGGACCAGGCATGAATAAACAGTGCTTAGTTTTATGTAGTTTCCCAGCAAGGGATGGTGATCTGGGATAAAGGCAGTAATATGGCCCAACTTCTGTTCTCCTGGAGGAGTGTCACCATGGCCAAAGATAAGAAGAGACTTCCCCAAAATGTTAAATGTTGGAGGTTGACCCCTTTAATCTACAAGGGTAACCCACACTGGGATAGGAGGGGATGGCCTAGACTGTGAGGCAGGGAGACCTTTCAGATCTGATGCTGTTGTTGTATACCCTCCTTCCCCATTGCCAGCAGCTGCTATCAGTAACAACTACTGACAGCAGCTCCTGTTGGCAGGGCCTTTCATAGGCAGCCCATGTCGCTGATGGCTCCTGGCAAACAGCTCCCAGTAATTTTTGTCACTGGTGTTTCTTGGGCCATGCTCCCAATGGCAACACAGTGCAAACTCTCAGAAACTGATCTGCAGGATGTCTGCTGGATGGGTGGGTGGCACCATGGAAAGAGGTCTGGATGGAGATTCAGGGGAATCAGAATATCAGGATTTAAATCTTCATTCTTTCACTTATTACCTGTGTAATTTTGGGCAAGTCACTGAACTCTTGGTCTCACTTTTCTCAATTATAAAACAAGAGGACAGGACTCTAAACCCAAGATTCTACAAGACCTTCCTCCAACTGCAACTAGACTTCCGAGGTTGACCAGCTCTGATGTCCCTTTATCATCTCTGATCCAAGGATCAATGGCCCTGCTTTTGATGAATCCTCTTGTATGGTGGTATCAAACTCAGAAAGAAACAGGGGCTGCTAATCTATACCTAAGGATTCCTGGAGGCCACATATTGGCTTAGTTAAAAATGTACTATTATCTATGTTTTATTATGTTTTCATTTATTTTGTTAAATATTTCCCAATTACATTTTTATTTGGTTCTGTCTACACTCAGGAGTGTTGTGGACTGCTTGAGGCCCATGGGTTGCTGCACATGTATTATCTCTGCTCTCATGGCAACTGCAGCATTGGGCAGCTCTTTTAAACTGGAAGACAAAGTCCCCTACCAATGTGCTTTGGGACTGTATAGAAATGAGAGTGATGCAAGAAAGCCATGAAAAACAAGTCAATGACTTGCTAAAGGAGACCCAAAAAATACTGAAGAAAATAACACCTTAAAAATAGACTAACTCAAATGGCAAAAGAGCTCCAAAAAGCCAATGAGGAGAAGAATGCCTTGAAAAGCAGAATTAGCCAAATGGAAAAAGAGGTCCAAAAGAGCACCACCTTAAAAATTAGATTGGAGCAAGTGCAAGCTAGTGACTTGATGAGAAATCAAGATATTATCATACAGACACAAAGGGATGAAAAAATAGAAGACAATGTGAAATATCTCATTGGAAAAACCACTGACCTGGAAAATAGATCCAGGAGAGATAATTTTAAAATGATTGGACTACCTGAAAGCCATGATCAAAAAAAGAGCCTAGATAGCATCTTTCAAGAAATTATCAAGGAGAACTGCCCTGATATTCTAGAGCAAGAGGGTAAAATAGAAATGGAAAGAATCCACCCATCACCTCCTGAAAAAATCCCCAAAAGAAAACTCCTAGGAATATTGTCGCCAAATTTCAGAATGTCAAGGTCAAGGAGAAAATATTGCAAGCAGCCAGAAAGAAACAATTTGAGTATTGTGGAAACACAATCAGGATAACACAAGATCTAGCAGCTTCTACATTAAGGGACCAAAGTGCTTGGAATACGATATTCCAGAGGTCAATGGAGCTAGGATTAAAACCCAGAATCACCCACACAGCAAAAGTGAGTATCATGCTCCAAGGAAAAATATGGATTTTCAATAAAAGAGAGGACTTTCATGCTTTCTCAGTGAAAAGACCAGAGCTGAATAGAAAATTTGACTTTCAAACACAAGACTCAAGAGAAGCATGAAAAGGTAAACAAGAAAGAGAAATCATAAGGGATTTACTAAAGTTGAACTGTTTTGTTTACATTCCTACATGGAAAGATGACACGCATAATTCATGAGACCCATTTTAGGGTAGCTGAAGGGAATATATATATATATATATATATATATATATATATATAGATATAGATATAGATATAGATATAGATATAGATATATTTAGAGATAGATAGATTGATAGATACACATATACATATATATGTATATATATACATATATATGTATATATATATACATATATATCTGTGTGTGTGTGTAGATAGATAGAGGGCACAGAGTGAGTTGAATATGAAGGGATAATATCTAAAAAAAAATCAAATTAAGGCATGAGAGAGGAATATATTGAGAGAAGGAGAAAGGGAGAGATAGAATGGGGTAAATTATCCCATGTAGAAGTGGCAAGAAAAAGCAATTCGTTGGAAGGGAAGAGGGGGCGGGAGAGGGGGAATGAGTGAATCTTGCTCTCATCGGATTGGACCTAAGGAGGGAATACCATACACACTCAATTGGGTATCTTACCCCACAGGAAAGAAGGAGGAAGGGGATAAAAAAGGGGGGACAATAGAAGGGAGGGCAGATGGGGGAGGAGGTAATCAAAAACAAACACTTTCAAAAAGGGACAGGGTCAAGGGATAAAATTGAATAAAGGGGGACAGGATAGGAGGGAGCAAAATATAGTCTTTCACTGCATGAGTATTGTGGAAGGGTTTTACATAATGATACGCATGTGGCCTGTGTTGAATTGCTTGCCTTCTTAGGAAGTGTTGGTGGGGAGGGAAGAGGGGAGAGAATGTTCAAAAAAAATGTTGTTTTTGCATGCAACTGGGAAATAGGATATACAAGTAATGGGCCATAGAAATCTATCTTGTCCCACAAGAAAGTAAAGGAAAGGGGATGGGGAGGAGTGGAGTGACAGAAGGGAGAGCTGACTGGGGAACAGGGCAATCAGAATATATGCCATCTTTTTTTGGCAGGGCAAATGGGGTTAAGTGACTTGCCCAAGGTCTTACAGCTAGTATATGTGTCAAGTGTCTGAGGCTGCATTTGAACTCAGGTCCTCCTGACTCCAGGACAGGTTCTCTACTCACTGTGCCACCCAGCTGCCCCAATATATGCCATCTTGGAGTGGGGGAAAGGATAGAAATAGGGAGAAAATTTCTAATTCAAAATCTTGTGGAAATCAATGCTGAAAACTAAAAATATTAGATAAATATTTTTTTAAAGTTGCCTTTCCTTTAGAAAAGCAGATCAAAGAAGTTTTGCTAGCAGGCCATCCTGACTGTGCCAGGGTGCTTGCTATTACAATTTTGAGCACAGCTCCATTCCTCTCATGCATTGAGAATACTGCTCTCTTGCTGAGTTCCAGCCTCAACCTATCTATCACTCCTGTAATACTGGGAGTTCCCAATGTTAAATACCTTGGCATCTACTCAGAGGCTGAATAGTTGGGGCTTTTGTGGTACCGGAACCTCTTACCTTTATGCTCTTGTGAGCTTCTGCACAGTCTGAGTGGATGGTTAATATGAACAGATATTGGGGTCCCTTGTTGCCTGTAGTGTCCTGCTAGAATTTTGAAAAGCCTGGGATTAGGCCTAATCAGTGCTGACACTCCAGTGAGGGTTGGAGAGTCTGGACATATCAGAACTAGAGTGTCCTTTTTTTTTTCTGTTGACACTGTCAGGATCCCCATGCCGCGGTCTCTTTTTACTCCTCTCTTCTTACTATTAGGAGACACCCTGTTTTCCAGAACTAAGACTCAGCAAGCAGGTTGTATTCCGAGCTTAGCATAACAGCAATCCTTTGCACTCACCCTCTGGATGAACTCTGCAACAGTAAAATCCCGGAACTGTTTTGCACCAGCACCAGTTGGTCTCTGAGCTCAGACAAACAGCCGCCGGAACCATGTTCCAGTCATGAAGCCCTGCTATGAATCAAACTTGTCTTTTTGTTGCTGTTACCCATCATTGTCATGGCTACAGTCATTGCTACAGAGTTATTGCTATATGGGTCTTCTCCTATAGGAGGCCCTGGCACATGTTTCTAGTTTCCCCCCTCCAATGGAATAAAGAAAGTTTTGCTTGTGACCACTGTTAGCTCTTTGGTTTTATTTTGATTTTACTTTATTTCTTAGAATAACTTAGAGTAACCACAACTGTGGTTGTGATGGCCTGTGCAACCTCTTTGGTATTTTCAAAGTTACCAGTGGGTGCAAAACCTTTGTGACTCTTGGGTCATTTGTTTTCACAGTTGACAGCACCAACTACTTTCTAGGAGGATTTTAACCTCACCTGATTGTATTCCAGATATGGATAATCTTTATCACTGAAGCCACCAACTCTAAGCCTTAAAATAGACTTTGAAAGTATTTTACCCAGATATCTGTTATAAGATTGGAAAAAGATAGTAATTTGAGATCCACTGTCCAGGACAGTATGGCATTCCACATTTTCAACTTTTTTTGACTTTATTTAATTTTAGTTTTTTTCAACATTCATTTCCAGAAGATTTTGAATTCCAGATTTTCTCCCCATCTTTCCCCAACCCCCCACCACAAGATGGCATACATTCTGATTATCCCTTTCCCCAGTCTGCCCTCCCTTCTATCACCCCCCATCCCCTTCCCTCTTACTTTCTTGTAGGGCAAGATAGATTTATATACCCCATTGCCTGTATATCTTATTTCCCAGCTGCATGTAAGGACAATTTTAACATTTGTATTTAAAACTTTGAGTTCCAGATTGTCTCCCTTCTTCCCTCCCCACCCACACTTATTGAAAAGGCAAGTAACTCAAAATAGGTTATACATGTGTAGTTTTGCAGAACATTTCCATAATAGTCATATTGTGAAAGACTGACCATATTTTCTTCCATCCTATCCCACCCCCCCCAATTTATTCTATTTTCTTCTTTGACCCTGTCCCTATTCAAAAGTGTTTGCTTCTGACTACCTCCTTCCCCAATCTCTCCTCCCTTCTATCACCCCCCTTGTCTCCTTCCCCACTACTTTCCTGGAGGGTAAGATGCTCAATTCAGTGTTTATGTTATTCCCTATTTAAGTGAAATCCAATAAGAGTAAGGTTGACTCATTCCCTTTCACTTCCCCTCTCTTCCCCTCCATTGTAACAGCTTTTTCTGGCCTCTTTTATGTGAGATAATTTACCTTATTCTATCTCTCCCTTTCTCTTTCTCCAAATATATCCTTCTCTTACCCCTTAATTTTATTTTTTAGATATCATCCCTTCATATTCAACTTACTCTCTGCTCTCTGTCTATATATACATACACATATATATATACACATGCATACATATATACATGTACACATACACATGCACATGCACATGCATATGCATATACATATACATGTGTACATATGTGTATATATATGTGTATATATACATACATATCTATATCTATATATATCTATATCTCTATATCTCTATATATATCTATATATATGTATATATATCTATATCTATATATATATATGTATGTATTCTCTTCAACTACCCTAATACTGAGAAAGGTCTTACGAATTATAAATATAATTTTTACAGGCAGGAATGTAAACAGTTCAAATTTAATAAGTCCCTTATGATTTCTCTTTCCTGTTTACCTTTTCATGCTTCTCTTGGTGCTTGTGTTTGAAAGTCAAATTTTCTGTTCAGCTCTGGTATTTTGATTAAGAACACTTGAAAGTCCTCTATTCCACTGGATGGCCATTTTCACCCCAAAGTATTATACTCAGTTTTGCTGGATAGGCGATTCTTCGTTTTAATCCTCACACCTCTGACCTCTGGAATATCATATTCTAAGCTCTTCAATACCTTAATGTAGAAGCTTCTAGACTTTGTGTTATGATTGTGTTTTCACAATATTTGAATTCTTTCTTTCTGGCTGCTTGTAATATTTTCTCCTTGACCTGGGAACTCTAGAATTTGGCCACAATATTCCAAGGAGTTTTCCTTTTGGGATCTTTTTCAAGAGGCAATCAATGGATTCTTTCAACTTCTATTTTACCCTCTGGTTCTAGAATATCAGGACAGTTTTCCTTGATAATTTCCTGAAAGATGATGTCTGGGATATTTTTTTTGATCATGGCTTTCAGGTAGTCTAAATATTTTTAAATTTTCTCTCCTAGATCTATTTTCCACATCAGTGGTTTTTCCCATGAGATATTTCACATTGTCTTCTATTTTTTCATTATTTTGGTTCTGTTTGATAATATCTTGGTTTCTCATAAAGTCATTAGCTTCCATTTGCTCCATTCTAATTTTTAAGGAACTATTTTCTCCAGTGAGCTTTTAGACCTCCTTTTCGATTTGGCATTCTTGTCCTCATTGGTTTTTTGGACCTCTTTTGCCATTTGGGCTAGTCTATTTTAAAGGTGTTATTTTCTTCAGTATTTTTGGGGGATCTCTTTTAGCAAGCTATTGACTCGGTTTTCATAATTTTCTTGCATCACTCTCATTTTTCTTCCCAATTTTGTCTCTACTATTACTTTGTTTTCAAACTCCTTTTTGAGCTTTTCCATGGCCTGCAACAAATTCATAGTTTTCTTGGATGCTTTGGATGTAGGAGGCTTGATTTTGTTGTCTTCTTCTGGTTGTATGTTTTCATCTTCCTTGTCACCAAAGTAAGATCCTATAGTCTGATTTTTTACAGGGCTCATTTCCCCAGGCTATTACTTGACTTTTGAGCTCTTTGTCAAGGCAGGATTCTGCTTCCCAAGTGGAGAGTGCTCTGTCTCAAGTTTCAGGTATTTTGCACAGCTGTTGTCAGAGATATTCTAGGTACCTGTAAATTTTCAGCTCTTCTAAGATGGTATGATCCAAGAAGAGGTGTTTACTCCTCTCCTGGCCTGTGCTCTGGTTTACGAGTGACCACAAGCACTCTTTTCTGTCTGAGAACTGTGAGGAGGATTCCCTCTCCACAGCCACCACAAGCTCTGCCACACCAGCACTCCTCTTCATCCCAGGACTGCTACCCAGGACTGCGACCTGGATCCAGGCAGGGCAAAGCAAGAGAATCCTGCCTCAGAGCCAGCAAAGAGATCCTTGCAATACCCCTCTGATCAGCTGATGCATCCCCCCCCCACAATCTATGGGCCTGGAGCTTTGGAAGCAGCTGTTGCTGCCGCTGCCACCACCACCACTACCTCTGCCACCCCTGGGCTGGGTCCAGGCAGTGTTCTTCTGTCATCCAGGTCTGACAAAGTTTCCCAACTGACCTTTTACTTTGTCTTCAGTGTTTGTGGGTTGAGAAGTCTGGAAACCATCACAGCTACCAGTGATTCAATCCCCTGAGGCCTGCTCTGGCCTGGTTCTGTGCCGGCCCATGCTGGACTGTGCTCTGCTCCCAGCCTAGTGTGATAGACCCTTCCTGTCAGCCTTCCAGGTTGTCTTAGGGTGGAGATTTATTTCACTCTGTCATTTTGTGGGTTCCACAGCTCTAGAATTTGTTTAGAGTAATTTTTACAGGTATTTGGGAGGGTTTGGGGGAGAGCTCAAGCAAGTCTCTGTTTTTATTCTACCATCTTGGCTCCACCCCACCCCCATCCTCAACTTTAAACATCACTTCTGCATGAGATCCTATGAGTCCAGGTGAAATAGACCCATAAAGAGATGATGATGACTGTCACTGTGACTATCTCTTAGGTCTGAGATGACTTCCTTCCCTGACACTGCTTCAGTTTCCTGAAGCTGAACTGGAAGATTTTAACTTCTTCATGACTGCTGTTACGTTGTCTTAGCCATTCCATCTATATTTAGCATAAGTAGGGCATCTAATCCACAATACTCTGTTACTCTGATTGCCTGATGGCCTACTGAGGCTGAATCCTGTGAATTATATTGATTCTTAATGCTCAGGAATATCTGTCTCAACTCAGACATTGTTGGTCAAACAAAATTCTGTGTCTGCATAGTTCCGATGCATTTGATGCATGTACCAAGTCCTGGAACAATCTCTGCAGTCTAATATTTCTTAAATTCTTAAATATTAATAAATGTTAAAATATTTCTTAAATTCTAAGGATTCATTGCTCCTATCTGTAAAGGGTCTCTGTATTCTTGTTCCACCCTGAGGAGTAACTCAGTAGGTTTTTCTCTTTTGTGCTGCACAGTATTAGGGACAAAATTAGCATAGGAGCCTCTGTTCTACACCCCTGAAATATCTCAGCTGATTTTTTTTATATTTTCATGCCAGTTAATATCTGGCCTTGCCTTTCTGAGGCAGCCTGGGCAACTAACTCTGTTGGAGTATCTGTCATTCTTATCATTTTGTACAGCTCAGGGATCTTCCAGTGTCCTAAATACACTCTTGCATGTCTAACCCAAGTTTATCAAAATTGTTCTCCTTGGAGAAGTAGATCAAGTCTGGGGAAACTGCCAATTTTGGGCCTATGGTACCTGTATACCACTCTGGATGTGACTTCTGTCTTACTCATAGATGTAATATGAGAGAGATAGAGAGAGGGAGAGGGAGAGGGAGACAGAGTGAATAAATGAATCTGGGACAGATAAGTTTCCACCCACAGTAAGGGAACAATTAGATGATGAGTCAGCAAAGGGGACACAGAGGGAGGGTTGAGACAGTCAATAAAGAGAACCAGGTGAAAGCAGTTTCACAAAAGCCCAGATAAGAGAGAATATCCAGGAGGAGAGGTGGCCAATTACATTCAATAAAGTAAGTAGGTCAAGAAGACTGATTCTTTCAACCATCACTTTAATTAACATGTGAGAAGTCAGAAGACCAAGGTTTGAGACTCTGTTTTTCCACTAACTATGTGACCCCCTGGGACAAGTAATTTCTCTGATCCTCAGTTTCTTCATCTATAAGATGGACATGCTAATACTTGCATTATTTATTTTGTAGAGTTATTGTGAGACGCTAATAATAACGTCTTAAGATCTATAAAGCACTTTCTTCACTACCAAGTATCTTTTGCCTCTGCATCTATGGTCTGGTGACACAAATTGTCCAAACAGTATTATCATTTTATAGATGGGAAAATGAAAGTTGATGATACTACACATACATTTTGTCAGGTGTCACAGGATTATTCAGCATCACAGAATCTCAGAAGATATTTGAGAGGGAACTTGAAAATCATTTAGTCAAATTCATAGACAGTAAGGAGAGTTATAAAACAATAAACTTGTATTAATGATAGATCATTTAACTTAAAATTCTGCATTCTTTCCATTGGCCCTCATCACATCTCCGTGAGAAAATATATCTATAAAGCTCTTTATAAACTTCTCAGTCCTATGGTGAGGCAAGCGCTGTCTCTCTCTCTCTCTCTCTCTCTCTCTCTCTGTATATATATATATATATATATATATATATATATATATATATATATATATATATATATCATATATACATACATATACAAATTATATATATAAGCATGCACATATACATACATATATAAATAATGTGTATATATACATGTATCAGAGATTAGAATTGTCTGATATTAAATAAATATATTTATTTATAAATTATGTTGTTATAAGGTATCCCTCCTTTCTGTCCTCTGTATATAATTCCCCAGGCAGCAGCATACCTTACCTGATGATAGATTCTAAGGTCTTTTTAAGGGCAGAGATTGTTTCATTCTTTGTAATTGTCCACCCAGTTAGTTTGTTTTGGGGTTTGTTTTTGTAATTTTTTTTTTATTTTAAACTTAAATACAAAATGAGAAGAGAAAAAAAAATTGTCACGTACACAGGAGACCATAAGAGAGGATTCAATATAAAATAATACATTTCCATTTCAAAAAACCCACATAATATATAATAAAACCTATATAATAAATAACAAATGCCTATATAATAAAAATCTATATATAATAACAACCTACATAATAAACACATTGTTTTCAAAGCTGCCCAACTTTTCTTTGCTTCCTTGTTGGTTTTCTTTTGTTTTCTGCTGTGTACTTTTTACTTTATTTTTTCCCTTCCCCCCCCACATCACCCTAAAAAAGATACAATGAAGCGTACGTACACACATGTATATGTATGCATACGCGTGTATGTGTATGTTTATATATACACATATCCATAGGTATCTATACACACATATGCACACACACGTATGTATATTCCCATATGCACTCATGCACACATATATAATACTATACTATGCTTATTTCCTCCTATCATCTGTTTCTCTGAAGGTGAATAGCATCTTCCTTCATAAGTCCAAGTCTTTTCATATGTTTCTAAATCAACCAGCTCATCATTTCCTACACCACAAGCAATATTCCAACCCAGTCACATCCTATCTGAGAGATTGTCCATGAAAGTTTTTTCCCCAATTTCCTGCATTCCTTCTATTATTGGATACATAGGTTTTAAATTTTAATTTAAAATAATTGAGATTATCTTTTTTATACTTCAACAATGTTCTCACCTTATAATATAGATTAAGGTCTGATACTGGTGAATCTACTTCCTTTACATCTTTTTTTCCCTTCTTTCTTTGAAGTTCCTGACTTTTATTCTTCCAAATGAACTTTGTTAATTATCTACCCGGTTCTCACTTTGGTTTGTTGCTGTTGTTTAATTGTTTAAGTCATGTCTGACCCCATTTGGGGTTTTCTTGGCAAAGCTACTAGAGTGGTTTGCCCTTTCCATCTCTACCTCATTTTACAGATGAGAAAACTGAGGCAAACAGGGTTAAGTTATTCCTAAGGAGACAGAGGAAGGGGTTGGCCACACGATCAAGGTGAGATGAAATTCATAGTATGTGGATGTCAGGGGCAGAATCTGATAGCTTCTTATTTTAATTAATTCTTCTTAATTATGTGCTAAGCTTACTTTCTACTATTTCTGAAAGAGCTTAAAAGCTGCCAGTACTTTTTACATTGTGGTTCCCTGGGGAAAAGTCCCAGTTTTAGTTATAGTTATGTTAGAAGTTGTCCTGGGTAGAGAGCCAGCTCTTAATTCTACCACCCATCTATATTTTCTTATATACATATATACATACATGCATGCATATATATATATATACATATATGTGTGTAATATGTGCAAGAAAAGCAGAAAAATGGACCATTGCAGAAGTTACACATGTTCATATCAGTAAATCTTCCCATAGAGTCATGTGAAATCAGTTCTCCCTCTATCTAAGAATAACCACCAAAAAAACCCCTATTTTCTCCCCAGCTGAACTCAGGAAAGAATCAGACAGAAGATGATTGTTATTCAATAATAAGACACTCCACAGCAGCATTCTGATAAAAAAAAAAGTTTCTGTTCGACTCTGGCTAAACATGGCCAACTAAAATTTCTTTTTTTTTAATTTTTTTTTATTTAATATATTTAGTTTTCAGCATTGATTTTCACAAGAGTTTGAATTACAAATTTTCTCCCCTTTTCTACCCTCCCCCTCACTCCAAGATGGTGTGTATTTTGGTTTCCCTGTTGCCCAGTAAGCCCTCCCTTCTGTCACCCCACTCCCCTCCCATCCCCCTTTCCCTTCCTTTCTTGTAGGGAAAGATAAATTTCTATGCCCCATTGCCTGTGTATCTTATTTTCTAGTTGCATGCAAAAACTTTTTTTTTTGTTTTTGAACATCTGTTTTTAAAACTTTGAATTCCAAATTCTCTCCCCTCTTCCCTTCCCACCCACCCTCCCTAAGAAGGCAAGCAATTCAACATGGGCCACATGCATATCATTATGTATAACCCTTCCACAATACTCATGTTGTGAAAGACTAATTATATTTTGCTTCTTCCTAACCCATCCCCCTTTATTCAATTTTCTCCCTTGACCCTGTCCCTTTTGTAAAGTGTTTGTTTTTTATTACCTCCACCCCCATCTGCCCTCCCTTCTATCATCCCCCCTTTTTTATCTTCTTCCTCCTTTTTTCCTGTGGGGTAAGATACCCAATTGAGTATGTATGGTATTCCCTTCTCAGGTCAGATCTTATGAGAGCAAGATTCACTCATTCCCCCTCACCTGCCTTCTCTTCTCTTCCTACAGAACTGCTTTTTCTTGCCACTTTTATGTAAGATAATTTACCCCATTCTATCTCTCCCTATCTCCCTCTCTCAATATATTCCTCTCTCATCCCTTAATTGATTTTATTTCTTTTAGATTTCTTCCCTTCATCTTCAATTCACCCTGTGTCCACTCTCTTTCTCTCTCTCTCTCTATATATATATATAAACATAGATGTATACATACATACACATTCACTTATATGTATATATATATATATACACATAAACATATATACATATATGCATATTCCCTTCAGCTACCCTAATACTGAGGTCTCATGAATCATACACATCATCTTTCCGTGTAGGAATGTAAACAAAACAGTTCAACTTTAGTAAGTCCCTTGCAATTTCTTTTTCTTGTTCTTTTTCTTGATTACCTTTTCATGCTTCTCTTGATTCTTGTGTTTGAAAGTCAAATTTTCTATTCAGCTCTGGTCTTTTCACTGAGAAAGTTTGAAAGTCCTCTATTTTATTGAAAATCCATATTTTGCCTTGGAGCATGATACTCAGTTTTGCTGGGTAGGTGATTCTTGGTTTTAATCCTAGCTCCATTGACCTCCTGAATATCGTATTCCAAGCCCTTCGATCTCTTAATGTAGAAGCTGCCAGATCTTGTAATATCCTGATTGTGTTTCCACAATACTCAAATTGTTTCTTTCTGGCTGCTTGCAGTAATTTCTCCTTGACCTGGGAGCTCTGGAATTTGGTAACAATATTTTCTTTTTGGGATCTATTTGAGGAGGCGATCTGTGGATTCTTTCAATTTCTTTTTTTTTTTGTTTTTGTTTTTTTAAATTTATTTATTTGACATATTTAGTTTTCAGCATTGATTTTCACAATAGTTTGGATTACAAATTTTCTCCCCATTTCTACCCTCCCCCCCACTCCAAGATGGCATATATTCTGGTTATCCTGTTCCCCAGTCAGCCCTCCCCTCTAGCACCCCCCTCCCGTCTCATCCCCTTTTCCCTTCCTATCTTGTAGGGCAAGATAAATTTCTACACCCCATTGCCTGTGTATCTTATTTTTTAATTGCATGCAAAAACTTTTTTTTTTTGTTTTTGAACATCTAATTTTAAACCTTTGAGTTCCAAATTCTCTCCCCTCTTCCCTTCCCACCCACCCTCCCTAAGAAGTCGAGCAATTCAACCTAGGCCACATGTGTATCATTATGTATAACCCTTCCACAATACTCATGTTGTGAAAGACTAACTACCTTTTGCTCCTTCCCAACCCATCCCGCTTTATTGAATTTTCTCCCTTCACCCTGTCTCCTTTCCAAAGTGTTTGTTTTTGATTACCTTCACCCCCATCTGCCCTCCCCTCCATCATTCCCCCCCTTTTATTTTTTTTTTTATCTTCCTCCCTCTTCTTTCCTGTGGGGTAAGATACACAACTGAGTATGTATGGTATTCCCTCCTCAGGCCAACTCTGATGAGCGCAAGGTTCACTCATTCCCCCCTCACCTGCCCTCTCCCCTCCTCCCACAAAACTGCTTCCTCTTGCCACCTTTATGTGAGATAATCCACCCCATTCTATCTCTCCCTATCTCCCTCTCTCAGTATGATGCTCTCTCATCCCTTAATTTCATTTTATTTCTTTTAGATATCTTCCCTTCATCTTCAACTCACCCTGTGTCACACATATATATACACATAGATATATACATACATACACATTCACTTATATATATACATAAACATATATATATATATATATATATATATGCATATTCCCTTCAGCTACCCTAATACTGAGGTCTCATGAATCATACTTGTCATCTTTCCATGTAGGAATGTAAACAAAACAGTTCAACTTTAGTAAGTCCCTTGCAATTTCCGTTTCTTGATTACCTTTTCATGCTTCTCTTGATTCTTATGTTTGAAAGTCAAATTTTCTATTCAGTTCTGGTCTTTTCACTGAGAAAGCTTGAAAGTCCTCTATTTTATTGAAAATCCATATTTTGCCTTGGAGCATGATACTCAGTTTTGCTGGGTAGGTGATTCTTGGTTTTAATCCTAGCTCCATTGACCTCCGGAATATCGCATTCCAAGCCCTTCGATCTCTTAATGTAGAAGCTGCCAGATCCTGGGTTATTCTGATTGGGTTTCCACAATACTCAAATTGTTTCTTTCTGGCTGCTTGCAGTATTTTCTCCTTGATCTGGGAGCTCTGGAATTTGGCGACAATATTCCTAGGAGATTTCTTTTTGGGATCTATTTGAGGAGGTGATCGATGGATTCTTTCAATTTCTATTTTGCCCCGTGGCTCTAGAATATCAGGGCAGTTCTCCTTGATAATTTCTTGAAAGATGATATCTAGGCTCTTTTTTTGATCATGGCTTTCAGGTAGTCCAATTATTTTTAAATTATCTCTCCTGGATCTATTTTCCAGGTCAGTGGTTTTTCCAAGGAGATATTTCACATTGTCTTCCATTTTTTCATTCCTTTGGTTCTGTTTTATAATATCCTGATTTCTCATAAAGTCACTAGCTTCCACTTGCTCCAATCTAATTTTTAAAGTAGTATTTTCTTCAGTGGTCTTTTGGACCTCCTTTTCCATTTGGCTAATTCTGCCTTTCAAGGCATTCTCCTCATTGGCTTTTTGGAGCTCTTTTGCCATTTGAGTTAGTCTATTTTTTAAGGTGTTGCTTTCCTCAGTATATTTTTCAGTATTTTTTTGGGTCTCCTTTAGCAAGTCATTGACTTGTTTTTCATGGTTTTCTTGCAACCTTCTCATTTCTCTTCCCAATTTTTCCTCTACTTCTCTAACTTGCTTTTCCGAATCCTTTTTTGAGCTCTTCCATGGCCTGAGACCAGTTCATGTTTTCCTTGGAGGCTTTTGTTGTAGGCTCTTTGACTTTGTTGATTTCTTCTGTCTGTATGTTTTGGTCTTCTTTGTCACCAAGGAAAGATTCCAGAGTCAGAGACTGAATGTGAGTGCGTCTTCACTGCCTGGTCATGTTCCCAGCCAAGTTACTTGACACTTGAGTTTTTCAGTGGGGTATGACTGCTTGTAGACTATAGAGTTCTATGTTCCAAGCCTGGGGGGATGTGCCAGCTCTGCCACACCAGCACTCCTCCTTCCCCAGGAACCACCCATCTGGCCTGGACTTAGATCTTCAGCAGGCTCTTCACTCCTGCTCTGATCCACCACTTAATTCCTCCCACCAGGTGGGTCTGGGGCCAGAAGCAACTGCAGTTGTAGTTCTGTAGCTGCCCCACCTCCGCTGCCCCTGGGGCGGTGGCCAAACTGCAAACTCCCTGTCCCCAGCAGCTTTTCCCACTAACCTTCTCTGTTGTCCTTGGTGTTTGTGGGTTGAGAAGTCTGGTAACTGCCACAGCTCACTCATTCAGAGTGCTAGGGCACACTCCGCCCGGCTCCTGGTCTGGTTGGTCCACTCTGCCCACGCTGGGCTCTGCTCCACTCCCAGCTCCTTGCGGGATAGACCTTACCCAGAGACCATCTAGGTTGTCCTGGGCTAGTGTCCTGCTCCCTCTGCTATTTTGTAGGTTCTGCAGTTCTAGGATTGGTTCAGAGCCATTTTTATAGGTTTTTGGAGGGACTTGGCAGGGAGCTCACGCTAGTCCCTGCTTTCCAGCCACCATCTTGGCTCCACCCCCACACCAACTAAAATTTCTAATCCATCTGTTCACAGTCCCAATTAGAAAGAAGTGATAGAGGTAAAGCCCATATTTAAGTTCCATGAACTTAACCTCTTATATTTGTTCTAGTTCTACCTGTCATATGATGACAAAAATAATGGTATCAATAATAAACACTTAGATAGTGCTCACTATGTTTTAGGCACTGTGCTAAGAGCTTTCCATATATTATCTCTCTGATCCTCACAACAACTCCGTGAATGTTGTTAGCATCCTTATTTTACAGATGGAGAAAATGAGGCAAAGAGAGGTTAAATGACTTGCCCGGGGCCACACAATCTGAGGCTGGATTTGAATTCAAGTCTTATTGACTCCAGGTCCAGTGCTCTATCCACTGAGCCATTTAGTGGATTCCCCTGGTAAGTTAATGTTCTATGGTCCTCACCACAAGACAAATTAAATGCAAGGAGTAGAGATGTCAAAATACAGTACTGGGATAATGATAACGGGGAGGAGGAACAGGAGAAGGAAGAAGAGGAGGTGGAGGAAGAGAAGGAGGAAAAAAGAAGAGGAGGAAAATTTTTTTCATTGCTTCTGCCAACACAAGGAAACACATATACTCATGCATGTGTGTGAGCACGTACTTTAGTGGTAATTTTGAAAAATGAGGCAACATAAGTTATTTTCATGCAAACTAAGGCCC
The DNA here is from genome assembly GCF_011100635.1 of Trichosurus vulpecula. NCBI lineage: Eukaryota > Metazoa > Chordata > Mammalia > Diprotodontia > Phalangeridae > Trichosurus > Trichosurus vulpecula. The sequence continues at coordinate 352,468,375 of NC_050573.1, forward strand.
CTCGGTGAATCAAAATATTCATAGTGAATATCATAGATACAACATGTTCTCTGTGATGGGGGATGGAAATGGAGTGAAGGGTTCTGTTTTAAAATAGGAATCTCCTTTTGGTGTTAAGTCACAAGTGTTAGGGAGACTTGGCATCATATTAATTAGAAATGTGTGTTGGCTAACCTAGAGGGAAAATATAACATGTGAATTGACATGGAAGACAAAAGGCAAACTTCAACCCTCTGTGGAGAATTAGCCATCTTCAGCAATTAACCTACACTGATGTTTTCTCATTTGTCAGGGAGAACGAACTTAGACTACCAGACCAGAGGGAAAAGTGAGAGCAAAAGGAGAACGACAAGAATAATATGGATCCACACAAAAATAAGGAAGAAAGGGAAAAGCAATATTAGTGAAATCTTTAAAAGAGGTTAAGGTGGACCACTAACAGAGAAACAGCTAAGAATTTGTCATTTATCCCTTTTTGCTTGGCAAATTAATGAGGTAAACAAGACTGCAAGTAAACATGAACAAAAATTCTCACTTTTTAAATAAAAAAATCAAAAATAAATTTTGAATCCTGTGGACAAAATTGAGATTTTTTTGGTCTCCTCTGCCACCAACAGCAAAAGAAAGCAAACATTTACAAACCCAGTGAAAGATGGGACTGGATAGGGAAGAAGGCTACTAAGGCTAGTATTAGGAAGGGCAAGTTCAATGGGTTTATGCTTATCCAGGGCCCTGCTGTTATTTTAGCATCTTCGGTTAGTGACAGCTATACTTCATGATGCCTATGGTTACCCAATATAGCTTGGTAGATATACAGATTACTTTCCAGATCGATTTCTAGCTGTCTCCAGCTTCATGTCTTCTTGGTTCCAAGCAAATACATCACATGTGCCTTCTGTGAACAAAGATGGGTTAGGTAGGAATTTCTGTAATTGCATATAGTAAAGGTCATTGAATTTAGAGTCAGATGATTTATCTGGGTTCAAATCCCAGCTCATCTACTTAATTCATATGTGACTTTTGTCAAATCACTTATCATCTCTGGCCTCAGTTTCCTCTACTGCTTCAGTTAATCTCCTTTTGTTTACTGTTGAATGACTAATAAGTATCTCATTTTGTTTCAGTATTCAGCCTAAATTACCAGAAGACTAAAACAGGCCTAGCCCAGAATACCACATGGTTTGAAATAACTGCTATACCCAGCAATTTCCTACGTGAAAAGGAAGGGAAAGTGAAATCTGTCTCCATAAATGTACCATGCTAGATATCCTACATAGTAGCTACAACATAAGAAGAAGATTAACCATTAACAAGCCCAGAAATTCATGGGAGAAAAAAAATTCAGCAACAATTCATGACTTCAAATGACTTTGCAGAAACATACAAAAAATGGATAAAAAATGGAACTAGAAATTCTAATGAAGGAAGTGAATTCTAGCTCATAAAAAATCACTGCCTTGGTAGAACCAAGGTAGCATACGATTCAGGAGAACAGGATAGGTAAATGTGGTTGGGTGGGGTACAATTATATATTAAGAAGATATATGTCTTTGTATGTGACACATAAAAAAATGTAGGAATGAAGAACGGAAATTTCTCAATATTGAAATTCTAAAACCACAAAGAGGTAAAAAATGTATATATAATATGTATATATATATATATACATATATATATATATACACATATATGGATCACACACACACACACACACACACACACACACACAAATACACAAACATACAGAATTCCAGGCTTCTCCTCCTTGTCTTAAGGCAAGAGAAGGGAAGCAAGATTAGGCTGAATCACTTCCTCATGGACACTTGGTCACTTGGTAAGTAAAAGGCTTGGTATAATGTATAGATGTTATATCTATCTTATAGACCCCAGGAGAGAAGAGAAAAGATGTGAGTGGTACCAAGAAAGTACTACTTAAGAAAGATAAAAGGCTCCAAGACATTAGAAGTATCTGATGCCAACTATATGAAGCTACATTGCCTATTTCAGGACAAATTGAGTTGCATGTTCTCAGTAATGTAGCTTCTCATTAGGACTCAAGGCTGTAATTCAGATTAATCCTAAAATGATTCAACCTCTTAAGATAAATTCTGCCAGAAAAAAAAAAAATCATTGGTTGGGAGCCTATCCTGTTACTAAAAGAAAGCTGCCTCCTCAATCCAATACACATAATTTACTGGCAATTAAAGTTCTGATCCTGGGAGAGCTTGCTCTATTGATGATAGAAAACTGCTCCTTTAATTTGTGATCCACCACAGTTGTTGTTCAGTCATTTAGTTGTGCCCGACTCTTCATGACCCGGTTTGCGGTTTCTTGGTAAAGGTACTGGAGTGATTTGCCATTTTCTTCTCTATTGGATGAAGGCAAACAGAGATTAAGTGACTTGTCCAGAGTCACAGAGTTAGTAAGTGACTGAAGCCAGATTTGAACTCCAGTTTTCCTGACTCCAGGCCCAGTGCTTTGTCCACATAGCCATTTAGTTAGAAATTGTTAGTTCTCGATTTTAATGATTTCAATGAGGCGGCAAGTTGGCATAGTCAATGAAACATTTGAGTTGGAGTCAGGAGAATCTGAATTCAAAATCTTCTCAGACACTTACTATTTGTGTGATTGTTAGGCACAACCTCTGTCTGCCTCAGTTTCCTCAACCGTAAAATGGGGGTGATAATAGAGCCTACCTCCCAGTGTTATTGTGAGGATCAAATGAAGTAATATTTGTAAAGCTCTTGGTATAGTGCTTGGCTTATAGTAGAAGTTTAATAAAGCTTGTTCCTTTTTCTCCTATCCTCCCCAACAAAGGAAGCTTGTATCTTTGTGTGAAAATATCTATTAGGATGGAATATCAAATAAGTAAGGAGATGACAAAAAGACACCTCACTATCCTTGGTTAGTTCAAGTAGCATATATTGTATATTATAGGGTGGTGAAAGAAAGAAATAAGAGATATGATTGCTAATCTCTATGATCCATTTGTATATACAGATCTATACTCATAACCGTTTCTACATCTACAGGTATAATGTAAATTATTTCTTTGTTTTCACTAATATATAACCAATGTAACAACATAGTAGGGCAGCTAGTGGATAGAGTGCTGGGGGACTGAAGTCAGGAAGACTCATCTTCATGAATTCAAATCTGGCTTCAGACGGTTATTAGCTGTGTGATCCTGGGCAAGTCACTTAACCTTGTTTCCCTCAGTTCCTTGTCTGTAAAAGTAGCCTGAGAAGAAAATGGCAAATCATTTTGTATCTTTGCCAAGAAAATCCTAAATGTACATAATTTATACGTGAAGAGTGATATCATAAGCAAATTAGGAGAGCATGGAATAGTTTACCTGTCAGATCTATGGGTAAGAGAAGAATTTAGGGCAAACAAAGTATTGCAAGCTATATAAAATGTAAAATGGATAATTTTAATTATATAAAATTTTAACAAGTTTTTGCACAATCAAAACCAATGCAACCAAAATTAGAAGGAAAGCATAAAACTGGGAAACTTTTTTATAGCAAGTATCTCTGATAACAGCCCCGTTTCTCAAATAAAGAACTGCATCCAATTTATGAGAATTTATAAGTCATTCCCCAATTGATAAATGGTCAAAGGATATGAACAGGCAGTTTTCAGACAAAGAAATCAAAGCTATCTATAGTCATATGAAAAAATGCTCTAAATCACTATTGATTAAAGAAATGCTAATTAAAACAACTCTGAGGTACCACCTCATATTTATCAGATTGGTTAATATGACAAAAAAAAAAGAAAATTATAAATATTGGAGAGGATATGGGAAAACTGGGACACCAATGTATTTTTATAGAGTTGTGAACTGATCCAACCAGTCTATAGAGCATTTTGAAACTATGCCCAAAAGGCCATTAAACTGTGCATATCCTTTGATTCAGCAATACCACTACTAGGTCCTATCCCAAAGAGATAAAAACAAAGAGGGGAAAAGAACCTACTTGTACAAAATATTTATAGCGGCTCTTTTTGTAGTGGCTAAGAACTGGAAATTGAGAGGATGCCCATCAATTGGAAAATGGCTGAATGAGTTGTGATATATGATTGTGATGGAATACTATGGTGCCATAAGAAATGACAAGCAGGATGATTTCAGAAAAACAGAGAAAGACTTACGTCATATGATAAAGAGCAAAGTGAACAGTAATATCAATATTGTAAGATGAACAATGAATGTGAATGACAGCTATTTTCAGCAATTCAATGATCTAATACAGTCCCAAAGGATTCATGATGAAAAATGCTATCTGCCTCCAGAGAAAGAACTGATGGCATATGAACAAAGACCAGAGCATATTATTTTCGCTTTCTTTCTTTGTTTTGTTTCAGGTTTTTTTTCTTACAAAATGACTAATTCGGAAATGTTTTACATGATTACACATGTATATGCTGTGTCAGATTGCTTATCATTTCAGGGAAGGGAAAGAGGATAGAGGGAAGGATAGAATTTAGATGTTAAATTTTTTTTACATGTAATTGGGGAAAATATATATGTGTATATACTACTTGCATACATACATACATATATAGTGTGTGTATGTGTAGACATATGTGTATAGATATAGATATAGACATAGATAAAGAAAACCACAGATGGGGTCATGGAGAATTGTACATGACTGAAAAACAACTTAACAACAAAGCTACATACTAGAACTTATAAACATTGTGATTTCAGAGGGCTAACGTAAAGCATACCTCTGGCCTCTTGACAGAAAAGTGGTAAGAAGTGTGGAAGAAGGCATACATTTTTTCACTTATTTTTTCCAATTTTATTTTATTTTTTAAATGTTTAAAATTTTTTAATTAAAAAAATGATTTTTTTTATTTTTTAAACTTTTTCCAATTACATGTAAAGATAGTTTCACCATTCACTTTTATAAGATTTTGAGTTCCAATTTTTATCTCCTCTTCCTCCCTACCCCCATACCCAAGACAGCAAGCAATCTGATATAGGTTATACATGTACAATCATATTAAACATATTTCCACATTAGTCAAGGCATACATTTTATATGCAAAGTATTAATTTATTTTGCTTGACATTTAACATGAGGAAGGATTGTATTATATCTTTTGTGAAGGAATAATGATTTTTAATAAAGAAAAAATAAAACATTTAATAAAGAAAAACATGACATATACATATTTACTTTTACCTACATATTGAGGCTTAGGTTCTTACTTAAGCTCAAAGATGGAATTTTTTTGAATAGAGGTGTGAACTGAACCTTGAATTAAGAAGTGGCTAATTATTCTTTAATAGTGTAGCACTGGAATATTTCACAGAATCAGGTCTTAGATGTAAAAGTAGAGTGGAACTGAGAGGCCGTTGTATAGAACCCCCTGATTTTATACACAATGAGGTTAATGAGAGGTTAATGGACTTGACAAGGGTCCTATAGCTAGCAAGTATCTAAGGCAGAATTTGAACTCAGGACTATGTGTTTCAAACCTAGCACTCTACTCACCGTATCACTTAGTTTACTCTATCTTACCACAGAGGAATTCCATACCTGTTTATTCCATGGATCCCTTCAGTTTGCTTTGATGGAAAGACAATCATCATTTGGCTGCCAATCTGCTGGCAACTAGTGCCTCCAAACTCAACTAGGCTGGTCCTCAGATAATACACACAATTCCTCACTAGAGAAATAGTGCACATGCAGTAAATTGCATCCATCTTGTTTCATAAAGCTTAGCCAAGTGAGAAGTAGCTTTGAAATGACAGATGACCTCAAAGTTTAGAAGCCCTGGGTTCGGTCTCTGTCTCTGAGATATCCTTTCTGTAGTACTTGGGGCAAGTCACTTCATTCTCTAAGCAGCCATCTGAGATAAGAAGAGGCCAAACTGCATTGGTTGAGAAAGTTCCTCACCAGGGCCTCTCTATGCCCATACTATCCAATCACTATCTCTTTATCCAGATATAGGGCACCAACTTCCCATGGTAGTGCCCACACTAGTATGTTAAGATTCCTGTAATAAAACATTTTTTTTCTAGAAAAATCTTGGTTAGTTACACAAAACAAAATTTCCTGCCCAATACTATTTCTGTGTGGAGCTTAGGCAATACTATAGATTTATTCAGCAAAGTTTTCACTGGGAAGGACATAAAGTGGGAAGGAAATATGCTGAAAGTCCTCATTATATGATAAATTTTGTGTGAATTGATCCACTGATCTGTGATAGTACCCATTTTTGAAACACCAGGCTTTAATTTGACTTCAAGGTTGGGTTTATTCTCCAGTTTGAGTATCTTAACTCATATATATTTTGTCTCTACAAGTTCTTAAAATTGGCCTTTACAATTTCAGGAGCAATGTACTATTCACTTGGAAACACTTTAAAAACAATGAAGGCAGCAGGATACAGAAGAACAACATGAGCCAATTTCCAAACTCATTATAATATTGTACCTGGCAACAGGACTTTTTATATAGTCACATTTCACCACAAGCAGCCAAATCACTTCTTATTTCCATATTCTGACTCTTTTCCTTAATCCCATAATTCCTCAAATCTTTGTTTTTACATGACATTTGGAAATACAGAATTTGATATTGCAACAAATATTGGAAATTTCTCTAGTAAATATTCCAAATTGCACATGGACTCTATATTCAATACACTTTCCTATTTAATGGAAATACACTCACTCACATATTCGATGGTTTCCTCTTGCCTACCAAATGAAGCATAGACTGTTGACATTGGCATTCATGGTTTTCCATTATCTGACTCAATTCTCTCCTTCTAGCCTTGTTCCATATTCGCATTCATTACTTTATCAATATGTATTATTCTCAACCTCTGGTCTCATTCTTCACTATCTCAACCCCATTCCTATGCCTATGCCACCCCACTGCCTGGAATTTGCTCTGCCCCTTCCTAACTCACCTATATATGTCATCTTGTGGTTTACAAAGCAAATACTCAACAACCCTGTGAGTAAAGTAGTGTGAATTGCATTACCTCACCTTACAAATAAGCAAATTAAAGATGAAGAAAGACCTGGAGTTGAAAAAGACTAGAGAAAGGGAAATAGGTTAGACGGTTATTGCAGAAGTAAAGGAAATTATCAACTATTTTAAAGGACAGCATTTCCCAGTTCTGTTAGTCTCTTGTAGAGTGGAGCAGGAAAACAAACACATGTGATACATGAAATATTACACATTCCGTACATTCAAGCATGTCCCCCATTCTCAGTTTCCACTTCAGAATTTCGGGGGTCCATATATGAAAAAACATTTTCATATACTTTGGAAGCAGGGATAGCACCAGATGTAAAAGTTCTCTTCGCCAATTCTTTGGTAATCACAAGTGATGGATAATATAGTGAAATATAGAAATTTATCTGCTTCATAAAACTTGGGATTTGATTTCTTGATTTGTCTATTATCCTCACAACAACTCTGCAAAGTAAATATTATTATTATTTCTATTTTACAGTTGAGGAAACCGGGACAAAACAAAGGTTAAGTGACTTGTTTAGAGTAACACAGCTAGGAAGTGCCTGAGTTAAACCTGTATTTTCCTGATCCCAGACCCAGCATTCTGTCCATTGTGCCACCAGCTGCCATTTTAATGTGGGATTGATATAATGAAAACAGAGTTTTGAAGAGATAAGTGGAATCACTTGTGTTTAAAATGAGCTGGAGATAAGAGAAGCTGGGGGAGAATTAAAAAATGCTAAATGGTTCTAGTAATAATCAATGCATGAAGCAAAGATGTTGGAATTAGGGGTGGTCATAGCGAGATTTCAGAATAAAAGGTAAATCCAAGTGATATTTTGAAGAGAGTGAAGATAGAATCTTGTTTTTAAAAATGATATATAGAATCAGAATAAGAGGAGAATCAAAGATCACTCTTATACTGTTAGAATATCACCTTCAGCTTAAGGTTTTGGTGCTTATAAATATCAAAATACCACCAGAAGGGACGATGCTTTAAAAATTAAATCAGAGTAGAGTGAATGAAGTAAAAGAGGAAGTCTGATAGGGCTCAAAGGATAGAGATTTGGGTACATGAGGAAGTGAAGACATAAAGGGGTGCCACTGAGAGAGAAAAGGGTTTAAATGGAGACTCAGGGTACTGAAAACACAGGGCAGCTGAGTGGCTCAGTGGATAGAGTACCAAGCCTAGGCTCAGGAAGACTCCTCTTCCTGAATTCAAATTCAGCCTCAGATATTTGCTAGCTGTGTGACTCTGGGAAAGACACTTAACCAGTTTGTCTCAGTTTCCACATCTGTAAAATAAGCTGGAGAAAGAAATGGCAGACCACTCCAGCACCTTTGTAAAGAAAACACCAAATGGGGTCACAAAGAATCTGAAACCACTGAACAGAAAACACATTTTGCCTTTAATAAACACACATATACATATATATGTATGCATGTATATCTGTATATCTATCTATCTATCCAGTGAGTCTGAGGCTCAAGTTGAACCCAATTGGTTCTCTGCACCAAGTCACATTTCCCATATACCCAGTGATATATAGCAAATGTTGCTGCAATAAATGAAGAGATTAAAAAAAAATTGTGAGTGCCAAGCACTACATTGGACATTTTGATGTTAAGCCATTTCAGTTGTGTCTGACTCTCTGTGACTCTGGGGTTTTCTTGGCAAAGATACTAAAGTGGTTTTCCATTTCTTTCTCCAGCTTAATTTAAAGATGAGGAAACTGAGGCAAATAGGGCTAAGTGACTTACCCACAACCACACAACTAGTAAGTATCTGGGGTCATATTTGAACTTGAGTCCTCCTGACTCCAGAGCTGGTGCTCTATCCATTGCACAACCTAGTGGCCCTGTGTTAGACATAGTTGTTGTCCTTAGTTCTCAAAGAAGACAAAAATGACATCCCTATGCTAGAGTCAAGTTTCAATGTGTCTGTGACTGATCAGACCAGTATGAGCTTGGCATGTTCTACCACAGGTCGATCACAAATAGTCTGTGTGAACATTTGGGGTGGATGCTCTAAATTTGCACATCCTTCATTTCTTTTGAGCTGTTTCAATTTTGCTTTGCTCATAGAACACAGCACCTTCCCCGATGTGGGCATGCGATGCTGAGCTGTCCTGTGCCAGTTTCTCCCATGTCACACAATCAATTCCAAAGTTCTTAAGCGAGACCTTGAGAGTGTCCTTATATTGCTTCTTCTGATCACCATGTGAGCTCTTGCCCTGTGTGAGTTCTCCATAAAATAGTCTTTTTGGCAAGTGTACATTTTGCATGCAAACAGTGCGGCCAGTCCATCAGAGTTGCACCCTCTGAAGCAGAGTTTGAACGCTTGGCCGTTTAGTTTGAGTGAGGGACCTCTGGTACCTTATCCTGCCAGGTGATCATCAGAATCTTCCTAAGGAAATTCAAATGGAAGTGATTCAGTTTCCTGGCATGGTGCTGGTATACTGTCCAGGTTTCACAGGCATGCAACAATGAGGTCAGCACCACAGCTCTGTAGACCTTCAGTTTGGTAATCATCCTAATACCTTTTCTCTCCCATACTTTCCTTCAGAGCTTCCCAAACACTGAGCCACCTCTGGCAATGCGTGCATCAGCCTCATTATCAATGTGTGTATCCCTGGAAAGTACACTACTAAGGTAAGTGAACTTATCCACAGCATTCAAAACTTCTCCATTTGCTGTAGCCAATGGTTCCACGTATGTATTTTGTGGTGGTAGCTAATAGAGTACCTGTGTTTTTTTGGTCTTAATTTCTTAGGCCAAAATTAGCACAAGCAGCAGAGAATTGATCTATACTTTGTTGCATCTCAGCTTCAGAGGCTGCATTGAGTACATAATCATCCACAAACAGAAAATCACGCACCAACATTCCTTCCGCTTTGGTCTTGGCTTGTAGCCTTTTCAAGATGAGGAATTTACCATCAATGTGGTAGCTGACCTTGATGTAGTGTTCATCCTCATTTGACAACATGGCTGAAAACATCATGCTAAAAAGGAAAGAAGCAAGCACACAGCCTTGTTTTACTCCATTGGTGACAGGGAAGGCACGAGAACATTGTCCATTATCTAGAACCTGGGTAAGCATGCCATCATGAAATTGATGTACAATGCTGATGAACTTCTCTGGGCAACTAAATTTTAACATAATTTTCCATAAGCCCTCACAACTGACAGTGTCAAAGGCCTTGGTTATATCTACAAACATTGTGTACAGACCTTTGTTCTGCTCTTGGCAGTTCTCCTGGAGCTGTCGGGCAGCAAATACCACATTGACCATTCCTCAGCCCTTTCTGAAGCCACATTGGCTTTTATGTAGATGACCATCTTCTAGGTGAAAGATCAGCCTATTAAGGAGGACTCCGGCAAGAACCTTGCCAACCATGACAGAGAGACCCCCTGTGATTGTTACAAGACAATCTTTTTCCTTTGCTTTTATAGAGATGGACAATGGAGGCATCCTAGAACTCCTGGGGGATAACCTCCTCTTGCCATATAATCTGGAAAATTTCAGTCAGATTTTGTATGAGCAATGGACCACCTACCTTGTAAATCTCAGCTAGAATAAAATCAGTACCAGGTGTTTTGCCACATGAAAGGAGCCTAATGGAGTTCAAAACCTCTTCTTCAGTTGGCAACAGTGAAGCAGAAAGGAGTGGGCAGCTTTCAGATATTTGGCGTATAGCACTGCATTTGCTCATCTGTGTCAGAATATTCACAAATACCCAAGACTTGTTTGATGAAAGTGATGTGGAAATTCAGAAGCTGCTAAGTGAAAAATGAGAACTCCATCATGTTTACCAGCAGGCTATTTCATCCATCTCTAAGAAGGCAGCGTTTAATTCCATCAAAAGTAAAGTACAAACAAAGCTTAGAGAGATGCAAAATTCTTGGCTCAGGAAAACAGCAGAAGAAATTCAATATTACACTGATAGTAACAATCCAAGGCACTTTTATGATGTCCTGAAAGCAATTTATGGGCCAAAGACCTATGGCACATCTCAACTACTCAGGGTTGATGGAGCCACAATGATTAGTGATAAGAATATGATCCTAGAGAAATAGGCTTCCATAGAGCTCTCAACAGACAATCATCAATCAATTCTGAGGCCATCGGGCATTTACCTCAGGTAGAATTCAGGCCCTCCCTAGTTGAAATGTTAGATGTACAAAAAGAAAAAAGAGTCTCTGCTCTCAAGGAGCTCATATTCTAATTGGTGGTGATAACACATAAAGCAAATTCAGTTCCACATCGAATGGAAAGTTTGGTAAGCCATAAGGAATGGCATTGTGGTAAGGGTGGCAAGGGCTAGACGTCTCTGGGTAACATAAGTAGGTCAGATGACAATGGAAATGGAAGGGTACCAATGGGTGTAGTCATGGCAAACAATAGGGATGGGAGGGGCAACACCATAGGGCTGTTGTCCTTGGCACAGGGGCATTAAAACAAAGAAAGGAATCAAAATGGTGACTATACAGCTTGTACAAAGGAGACCACTATAAAAACCAGCTTAACACCATGTTCTTTTACAAATACTAACAAAAGGGGGGCTCATGACATGAAAAATCAGAGGGACCAGCAAGCAATACTGCAAGCAAAGCTGCTGCCATTTTCAAGATGACACACGTTGTTGTCTGACTGTAGCTGTCTTGGTGTTGAGTCCACAGATATTGGGACTATGGAGCTTTAGGGTTGATGTCAGTCAGTATCATAGTATGTTAGCATTCAAAGGGATTTTAAAGACCATTTAGTTCAAACTGAGGCACAAAGAAGTTACTCAACCTGTGTTTAACAGTAAGTCAAGTGCAAGCCAGCATTAGCACCTCTTAAACTTTAGTTATTGCTTCTTCTGCTATGCCATGATTTCTTTCCTTCTCTGAAGCAAGCCTGTGGTAGTTGCTAGACTTTTGGCTCTTCATGTTCAGAAGAGGTGAGGGTCTTGATGATTGCTCAATGGGACATGGTAAAAGGGCTGCTGAATAGAGTGTGAGGGTGATATTAAGTTACAGGGTAGTAAAATTGTACAATGGCTAGTAAGTACATTTTCAGAGTTTACTCATTTTGCCAAGTTCATTTGCAGTCTTGGCTTTAAGGAGACTATAAAATATTTCCCCAAATGCTTTTGATCCTCTGCTTAATTCTCAAAGATATCAAATGCCATTTAGATTTCAAAGCTCTCACTAGTTGCAGCTTTAGCTTCCCATTCAGGCACATTTGAAACATAGACACAGCATGACCATTGGCATGTGGGAAACCATCTTTTTCTTCTCTATGTATAGACATACTTAAAAACCCCATCTGTTAGTCCAGGTCATGTAAATGCATTGTGAAGCAATGCAAACTGACAAATGGGTACCGATAATCATTCCTGAGCTCTTCAGACCCTTTCTTTATTCAAGATGCCAATTAGACTCACACATGAGACTCACACACATTTGTCACACACCCTAAATATTCCCATATACTTGGAAATTGGCAATGCTACATTAATTAGTATGGCAGACATTCCTCTTGAACTGCTTCAAACTGTGGTAACATTCAACTTGAAAATTGTAAAAGTGAGTTCATAGACACCTCAGTTTCCTTTGTAATGCTGTCTTTTGGCTTTCTGCCTCCCCCGCCCCCCCCCACACTTTTTTTTCTCATTTGTACAAAGTGAATGTTTATTTGTTCATAAGAGATGGCCTGTTTCTCCTGTTTTCCCTACTCCACATAAAAGGTAGGAGAAACAAGGATTTTTAAAACAACAATGCTGGCATCCTCACTATTAAATGTCATCAAACTCCATTGCCAGATAAATCTCTCAAAATGTTGTTTCTAGATAAGCAGAGATTTTTTTTCTCCTTTCCTTTCTTTCTCTCTTTCTCCCTCATGTCTTCCTTCTTCCTTCCCTCCTTCCTTCCTATCTCTTTCTTTCTTTTTCTTTCTTCTTTCCTTTCTTCCTTTCTTTCTTTTTCTTTCTTTCTTTCCTTATTTCTTTCTTTCCTTCTTTCTTTCTTTCTTTCTTTCTTTCTTTCTTTCTTTCTTTCTTTCTTTCTTTCTTTCTTTCCTTATTTCTTTCTTTCTTTCTTACCAGCCACAGGATCATGTGTATGACAGGAACGTGATGCATGTTTATTGGACTGAAGCATAACCCATAAGCAAACCCATACCTTATCATGAAGACTTCAACTACTTTCATCCTATTCGAAACATTTGTAATTATATTCCTTACAGCTAGAATCCTTATGGTTTATAACTGTATGCCCTGAGGGTTGGAAACTATACTGCATCTTCATTCCAAGCTCCATGCAGGACCTGTTTACTGCTGGTAAGAGGAGAAAGAAACAGTGAAGGATAATGTCTGTTTGTCTGTCTGTCTCTATGTCTCTGTCTCTGTCTCTCTCTGTCTCTCTCTGTCTCTCTGTCTCTCTCTGTCTCTCTCTCTCTCTGTCTCTCTCTCTCTCTCTCTCTCTCTCTCTCTCTCTCTCTCTCTCTCTCTCTCTCTCTCTCTCTCTTTCTCCCCCTCCAAAAAAATGCCTGCTTATTCAACAGGGTTCATCTAGTCAAACATCCTTTGAGGAAGTAGCATTTTAATGGGAGTAGTGCCCTTAGCATCTTGGAGAATGGGCTTAACCTAACAAAAACCTTGTTGTACTGACACACTACAATTGAGTTGATCTTTTATGTAATTTTTTTTTATAAAAAGGTAGAATTACATGGTCAAGGCTTGTTTGGAAGGTACCCAAATAAAGATTTGAAAGGTCAAAACCACCAGTGTTGCTCAAAGCTCTCAAAAGTCACCTGTGTCTCCAGGAGCTCAATCAAATCCATTACCTGTGACTTCTCTGTGTTTTGAATTACTCCCTATAGCTTATTCCCTTTCTCTCCTTGAATTTCAACCATGGATTTCTATTTTTAGTATCACTCCTTCATTTTCTGCACCTCCCTGATCTCTGCTCTCCTTGTTCTTGGTACTGATATGCTCCCAGCATCCTTATTTTTCCTGGGGCAGTCCATTAAAATCCTAATCCAAGGCCTTGTCATGGCAATAGATGTGATCTTGAGGCTACACCAGCCTCAAGGCATAGCCTTTGGCAGGTCCTGCTAACCTGGGAAAAATAATTCTGAATATGAACCTAAAGCCTAGAGCAGCCAAGGAGATACATCACAACAGGATTATCCAGCAGTTGATGATTTAATTTGAGTTTCTGCTTTGGTAACATGCTAATACAATACTATGCCATGGAGATGCTGTGATATACTTTGGTAGGAAGAATACCCTTGTGGATGAAATGATAGATCCCTGAGCATTGGAGTAATTAGAAAGAAAATTAGTTTTAGAGTCAGGAGAGCTGGGTTAAAATTCTTGTTCCGAACCTTTCTGATTCTGATTCTCTTCTCTGACCAGGGACCAGAAATGTAACCGCTTTGAGGCTCAGACAACACTCTAAGACCAAGTAATAGATAGACTGGGATTGGCATAAAATACCTAAAGCACAAAAGCCACAAAACAGTGTGGATTAGTATGAATGTCCCTCTAGTCCTGTTGACAATTGAAGGATGGTACAATGGAAAGAGTATTGCAATGAGGGTAAATCCCCAGGCTTGACACTTCATATCTGTGTGACCTTGAGCATGTTGTTTAACTTCTTTGGGACTCAATGTCCCAAAGATTTGTGAGAGATTTGGATTAGATGATCCTTGAGGTCCTTTTATCTATGTCATTAGATCTGTGAGCCTATCATCTTCCTTTGCCACCTTTTTGTCCTTTCGAAGGTTAAAACACTTGTATTCGGTCCCACTTTACTGCCAGCTACTCTCTGGTGCCCATGTTGCCCAGGTTAGTACTGCCTGACCTCTTAAATTTTCACAATCTTATTAACCTTTTGGATCCTGGAGATCTTCCAATTATAACACATGTAGATTCCATTTTAAAAATATATTCAGTACTGCTTGGTAAAATTTTATAATGTCGGAAATATACCAGGGCCTCAATAGGATGTATGTCTTCATCCATGGTATCCCCAAACCTTAGCCCAATCTTTGGCACATAGTAAGCACTTTATGTTTCATTCATTCATCTAGTCATTTATGCATTCAGGATCTGTTCCATGCAGCCACTTTACAGAGGAGATCATTTTGTGATGAATCATTTTTAACAATTTAGTAGATATTTAGTAAGATAATTTGGTCCCCCAAATCCATAAAAAATCAACTCAATGCTTTGTTTATAATAATGTTTAAGAACTTTCAAAAATATAAGTGTTTCCTAGTCAGACCTCTGCATGAAGTTCAAGCTGTATATTATAAAACCAGTGTAATCATTCCTAAAAATTAAGTTTTTCTTTTTTTAAGAAAGGGGGTGCATTGTTGTCTTTTGTTTTTACGCAGTCATTTTTGTTTAACCTAGTCTCCCCCCACTTAAACTTTCAAAAAATCTTTTTAAAAATGTGCATGTATATTTCCTCCAAAAATTGACATTACCTTATTTTTCTTACTGTAAGGTTCAATTTATTTCTTTCTCCAAATCTTTTAATGACTGCTATTTTTTTTCTCAATTCACCATATGTTCCCTGTCATTTTGTAGAATATAAATTCAGTGAAGGCAGAGATTGTCTCATTTTTTGCCTTTGAATTCCCAGTTCCTAGTTCATTGTAGATGCTTAAGAAATGCTTCTGGCTTAGCTGAATGATTTGGCTTGTTCAGAGTTAAATCTTAGTAATCTTCTGGCTGCACCCCTTCTCTACTTCTTCTGTACAGCTGAACCCCATTAAAGCACAGTTCCTTATTACATATATTGTGTATCACTGCAGATCAAACTCTGTCTCCTAAATTGAATAATGATACTTAATTACAGTCTAATACAATATGATTCATATGAGATCACTGACATAATCTTAGGCTTCATTAAATGTAGTATAATGCCCAGAATACAGGTGATGAAGGTCCAAATGTATCTTATTCAGGTCATGTCATTTCTGAAGAACTGTTTGCAGTTTTGGGACACCATATTTTGGGAAGAATAATGATAAGCTGAAGAGCTTCTGAGGCAAGAGTGGGCAGATAGGCCCATAGGCAAATCTGGCCCACAAGCCATAGTTTGTTGACCTTTGGTCCAGAACATGATGAGGCCCTTATAATCATGACACATGAGGAGTGGTTGAAGAAACTCATGTTTAGACACTGATGAGAAGATTCATGGAGTTTAGGAGGGAGAGAGAATGATAGCTATTTTCAAATAATTGAAAGGCTGTCATGTCAAAAAAAATTAAACTTGTTCTACTTGGTCCCAGAAAACGGCTCTACATAAGCAAACATCTACTAATAATTGATGCTGTCCAGAGTGGAATGGTCTGGGGGTCCAGGGGTATAAGGGTAAAAATAGGTTTCAATTAATTAAAGTTTTTAAGCAAATATTTGTGGTCACTTGCTAGAGATGTTATAGATGGGATTCTTGCTCAATTACAGGTTGAGAATAAATAGCCTATGGTGTCCCATTCCACTCTGAGATCCTAAGATTTCATGTTCTTTACTTACCTACCACATAGTTGTGAATCCTGACCCTCAAAGTCAGAATTACTAACATGTTCTTCTGTGATTGATTTTCTCTCATTTAATTGATTCCCCATGTCCTTACTCTGTTTTATTTCTTTATATATCTTTGTGACCAGAAGTGGATCCTCCTATTAATTGAATGAACATGTGTACTGGGCTTCATTCCACATGGCACTGTAAAGTGACCAAGGAAGAACATAAAGTCTCTTTCATTAAAGAGCTTACCCCAGAGGTGAGTAAACCAAAAAACACATTTAGCAAATAGAAAATAATTTCAAAGTAAAGATACGTAAAAATAATGAGCTTGTGCCATAAAGAGCATTGGACAAGGAGGAGGTAACCATAGAATCAGTAATTTAGGATTAGGAGGGACTTCAGAAATTATCTAGTCCAATCCACTTTATTTTAGACATTAGGGAATTGAGACCCACTAAAGTTGTGACGTACCTAAGCTCACACAAGTCTGTAATAAACAGCAGAGCTGAGACTCAGATCCAAACCAATCAGGGAGCATTTATTAAGAACGGACATCCCTGATGTAGTGCTAGGTGCTAGGGATAAGAACATAAAAAGTGAAACGATAATTGCCTTCACAAAGTCTAAATACTAATAATGGGGCACAATAAATATAGAAGAGTGGTGGCCAAGGAAGAGGATTTTGGTCTAGGCAAGACAAAGAGAAGTACATTGCCATGTCCTTTTCAATAGTGATGGTGGTAACTATTTTATTGTTGTTCCCAGGACAATAACAAGAATGGGAAAAAGTAGGAGTGAAGGCGGGTGTCTGGGGAGATGACAAGATGAATATGCTGGAGAGGCCCTGGTCTTCTGATTGATGGCTGGATAGGATGTGAAGCATGGTCTGGGTCTGGGGTCCTCTGTTTCCAGATCTGGCCTTTATTCCACTATGTTATGCTGCTTGGATACTGTCCCAGCTCTAACACTTCTTGTCTCTCTGACCTTAAGAAAGTTACTACCCCTTTCTGGGACTCAGTTTTCTGCTCTATATTATGAGGAGTTTAGAAAATATGAACTCTGAGATCCTTTGAACCAATAAAATGAATGATTCCATATACTCATGTGACACTACTGTATCAATAATAATAATATCTTAAGTGGAAAGATAACAGGATAGAAGTGTGATCAAGGTCTGATATATGGGGGAGAATTTTACATATTATTCAATGGGGAATAGTTGTTGATTCATTTACTATTCTTCAGAAACCACCATAAGATAAACTTTATATGACAAAAATAAAAAGTAACAATAATAAATGATATTTTGTTGTACTTTATAAAGCCCTTATATGTTTTTTTTAATTTCATCAAAGATTTACCAAACACTTGGTAGAAGGTTAAATTGCTGAACCAAGAAGACGGCCCAAATCTCATGACTGTCATACACTGCTCTATTCAGAAATCCCACCTGCCTCGACAAGCTAAAGGATTATTCTCAATTAACTTCTAAAAATGAACTTGGGATTCTTTCTCCCTAATGATAAGCCAGCTCTCTACAGGATGCAGTCTTCCAAGTGTTTTGGGTAATTAGTAAAGGGGTTGTTATTTGCTCAATTGTAGGCATCTGTCCAAGGCAGAACAGCACGAAACTGTGGTCTTTATTGGGTAAAGTGGCTGGGTTTCTCCACAGGTCACGCTCAGTAACTCAGTGCAATCATTCGTATTTCTCAGTACTGGGCAGTGGGTGGGCAAATGATACCAGATGGTGTGTGCAGCTATGTGGTGATACAATGGGCCTTTTTTGGATGCTAGTTCAAAGCAAGGATGGAGTAGTCTTATGATACCTTGTCTTACCATTTCTTTCTTGTTCCATATTGTGAAAGAAAACCCCCGGGAAAGGGAACATCAATCACAGCAATCTCTACCTTTGTTCTTTCTGCCCCATCTAATTTTCATCACTCTATCAACTCTGCCCAGGCAACTGAGACAAGAGCACTGCCACCACCATGTCTGGCTTCTGGATGCACCATAAACTTCCTGTCCACTTTAGGCTTCAGTGTCGGGAAAACCTGAAGAGTTCAGCTGAGACAAAAGGAATATTCTTCAAGGGTAACTTTAACTAGGAAACTAAGGAGAAATAAAGGAAAATATAAACATAGAGATGTTGTGATCATATAGAACAACATGCTTAGACTTGGGTTAGCTTGCATGGCCTCTTCAGGCTTATCCTGCCTTAACCCTGTTTGGAGAATCCCTCCATTGGAACCTCCTCCTTATTTCTACTCTTTGGCTTGTTTGTTTTGTCCCCTATTTCAGTCACTTTGTCCCCTTCTCCACCCTTACCTCAAGAAGACGGATTGGAATTTTAGTTTCAGTCATCCTGCCTAAGCAGTCTTTAGGTGATTTGTAGCTTTTGGGGAGAAATCTTGAGAGAAGTGTTCACATTTAGAGCGATAATGTTATATAGTTAGAGCTGGAAGAGACCTCAGAGCCTATCTAATCCAACTCCCTCCTTATAAAATGATGAAACTGAGACCCACAGAGGTTGAAGGATTTTCCCAAGTATACTGGAAGTAAGCAATGGAGGATCTTAAATCTATATCCTTCGACTCCAGAACCTATGCTCTTTCTACTGTACCATGATGGGAAATGTTAACATATTGATAATATATTTATTCTTATTAAAAATAGTGCAGATAAAAAGTAGACATATTGATAGGTATTTATTGATCTTCTCTGTTATTTTGTAATAATAAAGCCCAAGATTTTTTTGATCACTTTTGGTAACGTCCTCTCTTTTGGATGTCTTGAGTTTTAATCCCTGAACACCCTCAAAATGGAGACCTCAGAATGTATAAGACATGGATATTTCCCTGTCTCATCTAACCTTTTCCCCCCTGTTTGTTTGTGATTACTATCCTTAGATAAAACTTTTTTTTTGCTGGTTTCTTTTTCCATTTTGCCATTTATGTTGCCCTCTCACTTACACTTATGGTCTCTCAGAACGACTTTCCAGAATTGGATCTATCACCAAGTTTTCTTAAACTTGTCTTCCCTTCCACTCTCTTAACCAGATTAGAATGTGATTTTGAAATGTTTAACAAAATAAAAAATACAACAAAATAGTGTTGTTGTTCTTGGTCATGTTTGACTCTTCATGACACTATTTGGGTTTTTCTTGACAGAGATACTAGAGTGCTTTGCCTTTTCCTTCTTCAGCTCATTTTACAAATGAACTAAATGAGGCAAATGGGGTTAAGTGATTTGCCCAGGGTTACACAGCTAGTAAGTGTCTGAGACCAGATTTGAACTCAAGAAGATGAGTCTTTCTGATTCCAGGCCTGGCATTTTATCTCCTGTACCATCTAGCTACTAAATAATGTTAATTTGTGGTTTTCTAACTCAATATGCAGGCTGGCAAGATTTAATAAATCATTCTTGCCAACCACTTGCTAAGATCAATTGTTTATATGATGCTGGGGGTCTGGAAGTTCTTTCAACACTTTCTAAATTATGGTGCTCTGGGACAGTCTTGATCATTCCACCCTAACGGTGTCTTTGTTTAGAGGTAATCTGTTTCAACAACTTCTTCTTACAAAGTAGCTCAAGTCTTCCAAGTATAAATAATTCACCCAGGATTACACAGCTTGTTAAGGACTAAGCTGAGTCCTGGACTCAGGTCTCCAGATTCCCATTTAAATGCTTTTTCCATTATTCTATATCACATATCAAATCTCCCTTAAGACAAAGATTATGCCATTTATTTTGATATGACTTCCAATAAGAAATACAATATTTTGTGCAAAACAGGCACTCAATAAGTGTTGAATGATTGTGAAAGAAGAATTTCACGTGAAAGTTCAAATGTCAAGGTAAGGAGGAAGCAGAAGGGAAATATAATTAAGTTTGTAATTATTAATAAATTTGAATACTAAGAGCTGTTCCATGTCAAGAAAGTTTAGATTTCTACTCCAAAATAAGCTTCATTTTATTTTCCTCCTTAAGATATATAGCAAGTCATTAACTCTATGGTCTATGTCTATCAGCTATAAAACAGCTTAATGGAACACAAGAGAAATAACTATTAGTTATATGGAGTCACAGACTCCATCCTAATCTAGCTGCCTTGTTGTATATATGCTTGGATCACAGCATTATAACTTGAGAATATGTATGCAGAGATGTAGTCACCATTATTAATAAGTGAAGCATAACTTCTATGAAGATAAAAAACCCACTCAAAGGAAATGCTGGATTAAACATATAGCCCACACAGATCAATTCTCAGAACAGATCAGGGATGCTTTTTTATTTATTCATTTTTGCTGAAGATTTATTTAATGACTACCTGTTTTAGAAAATTGAAAGAATGTTGTTTATTTACAAAGAAATTTTGAAGACAGTAAAAAAAGAAGAATGAAATGAGAAAACTTTATGATTCAGATATAAATTTGACATGAATGGACTCCTTAAGGAATGATGCATTTTTCCTTGTGATAAATAGCTCTATTAATGTGAGATCCAAACTTACTTTTCCCAACCCCCCTCCAATATCTTTCAAAGTGCATGTTGTGACTGAGATGCTCTCAAAATTTTGTAAGTATATTCTTTTCACTTGACAGCAAAATAAAATAGAATAGTAAGTTCTAGACTTCCCACCGTCTACCAAGATAGTCTTATCTCTGTAAAGGAAAGGTGTCAACCACCGGCTAGTAAGTTACATGAACTCCATAGTGCTCACAATTGGCAAATATTTAATGAAATAAATAATACAGTGAAATGTAGATAATTATCATATTTTAAAACTAAGTCATTTTTTTTAAAAGAACCATGGGTAGGCATCTTTATATAGAGATGAATGACCATTAATTTGACACCACTGCTGTCATATGTTAAGGCAGGTGCTATGGTTTGCCCTGTCCTATCAGCTATTGACCCTTCAGCCTGGTCATGAGCATGGACACTTGTTTGCCCCTATGTACCCTTTAGATTATGACTGAAAAGGATTACAGAAGAGTTGACATCTAGTACCACCCTTTTGGTTACCAGATGAGGACACTGATCACTAGAGAGGTTAAATACCTTATTCAAGGTTGTAAAGACAATTTAGATTTGAAGATGTTTTCCACCCATTAATAGGCCATGGTTACATCACAGGAAGCCTAAGTCACATGTGGTAGGAGGAGCTTGCTGAGAGGAAAAGGAAAGTGTGTCACAGAAAATGCAGAGAGAGAGCGGTTAGAGCCAAGGGAAAGAGCAGACGTGTGCTGTGCTGTGAGTGATTATTGCTGGCAATGCCCCAGCAGGAAGCTTATGGGATGGCGAGGCTCCATGCTGTGATATTGTGTTTTAAATTCCTTGCTGTTATGACAAAGTGGGCTTACTGGTTTGGGGAGGTGCTTGCTGCTTGGGTGGGTTGGACTTATTGGTCATGGGATTTGGTTCTCTGCTGTCTGAATAAATGTTTTACTTCTTGTACTTTCTACATGGAGAGTCTCTCATATTTTGTGATACAGAATTACATAGGCATATTCACAGTTATCATTGATGTTATGTTTATTGCCTTGATAATACAATGGTCACTTAGCAAAATAATGACAGAACATGAACTGGATCCTAGGGCTTCCCAAAGGCTCTTTATTTTGGTGCTTCTCTGTACCCTTAGTTGGTTGATAGACTTTTTTAGCTCTGAATCTTTATGTGTATGGAAATTTCATCACACCTGAGGCATATGGACAAACTGATTATAATAGAAATCACCAGAAGTCAGAGCCCTCTTAAAAAAATGTAGAGAAGAAGGACACATCAAATCCACTGCGTACATATAGATGAAACCTATCATAGGAGATGCTTCCCAAAATATCAATTCTGTCCTTCCACAGAGGACAAAAATCTATTTTTTCAAGGGAAAGATTAGCTAAGGACAGAGGGAATAATTATGTGAGCTTTTGTAAAAATGAAACAGAATAAAACTGGAGGGAGAATGACAAGCTCTCTGAGCCCCAGTTTCCTCATCTATAAAATGAAGGTGTCCAACTAAAGTCTCTCTAAGGTTTCTTCCTGCTCTGAAAATCTAGAATGTTCTTTCCAGCTAAGCACTGAGGAATTAATCAGTTTGTTTGTTTGTTTGTGGAGTGTTAGGGGAGAGGGAGATGGAGAAAGCTTTTAAAATAGGGTGAAACATGTTCTTGCTCCCACCAGAAAATAAAATAGAATAAAATGACTGAAAAAATAGGCCCTTTTAAAATGCCTTACTTGGATTTTAATGTCTGTTATCCCAGATAAAAAGTGATCCACGAATTGCAGGTCAGTATATTTTATCTTAGCTCACCATTTCCCCCTAGTGGTTTTCATTGTATACTTATGATCTAGCTCCTCTTTCCACCAAAACTGCTCTCTCCGAAGTTGCCAGTGATCTCTTAGTTGCCAAATGCAACAGCATTTTATCAGTTCTCATTCTCCTTGACCTCTCTGCAGCTTTTAACACTGTTGTTAACTCTCTCTTCTTTCTTTCTCTCTTCTCACTAGATTTTTGGGACACCATTCTCTCCTTATTCTCCTCTTTTCTATCTGACCATTTCTTCTGTCTCCTTTGCTATATCCTCTTCCAGATCATGCTCTTTAACCATCAGTGTCCCTTAGGGTTCTGTCCTGGACCCTTTTCTTTTCTCCTAAACTAGTTCATTTGGTGATTTCATCAACTCCTGTGGACTTAGTTACTATCTCTATGCTGGTAATACTCAAATTTACCTATCCTGCTTCCATTTCTCTCCTGACCTCCAATTTCATATCTCCAATTGCCTTTCAAATATCTCGAACTGGATGTCCAGTAGACATCTAAAGCTTAACATTTCCAAAACAGAACTCAATATCTTTCTCTCTAAATCCTCCCCCTGTCCTCCACCTCCTACCTTCCTTATTACTGTAGAGGCAATGCCATCTTCCCTATCCCTCAGGCTCTTGACCCAGGAGTATTGGAATATTTGTTAGAGATCTCTGCCGCACCTCATTCCCCATTGCTAAGGCCTGTCTATTTCACATGTGCAGAATTTCTCATATATGTCCCCCTCTCTCCTCTGAAACTGCCACCATTCTAGTGCAGGACCTCTTTACCTCATACCTAGACTATTGCAATGATTGCCTGCAGGTGGGTCTGCCTGCCTTAAGTCTCTGCTTATTCCCATCCACTAAACATTCATCGACCAAAGTGATTTTCCTAAAGCACAGATCCAACCATGTTGCTCCTCTACTCAAAACACTCTTTCTCTTCAACTCTTCCTATTGACTTCCCTTGCTTCCTTCCAACTAAAATACCACTTTCTATAGGGGAGCTTTTTCCAAACCCTCCTAATTCTAGTACTTTTCTTCGATTGATTATTTCCCATTTATTCTATTTATTGCTTGCTTTGTATATAATTGTTTGCATGTTGTCTCCCTCATTAGACTGTAAGCTCCTTTAGGGCAAAGGACCGTCCTTTACTTCTTTTTGTATCACCGGTGTTTAGTACAGTTCCTGGCACATAGAAGGCAACTAAAATTAATAAAAGTTTACTGATTCATATAACTTTGTCATTTAATCATTTGGGGCCTCTGTTTCCTTATTTGTAAAATGGGACATCACACTAGACTGTCTCTGAAATAAAAATATATATATATATATATCCACGTATAGATACATGTATGTATGTGCATGCGCATACATGTGTACTGCATACACATGGGTAAATTTTTATAGATACATGTATGTATATACAAGCATGTGTGCCCATAAATATATTATCTATTATATATGCATATAGATACATGAATGTATGTGTATACATACACATGTGTGTCCATACATACAAGTATTGTATGTAATATGTATTATATTTTTATATATGTGTGTATGTGTATTCCAGCCCTTATTTTGTGATACAATCAGCTCATGAGCCCAATGGCTAGCTGGTATGAGCAAAAAGGCCATCATGAAGATAATTGGATCTTACATGCCAACATCTGTTTTAGAGGATGAATAAGGTAGAGAAGTGCTATGAGGAACTTATCAAGATCTTCCACAATAGCAAAATATACTTTATTACTTGGTAAATCCAATACAAATATGAACATAGAGGAGGACTATGAAAAATATGGTTCAAAACTGAGAAACAAAAAAAATGTTAAAGAATTGTAGACCTCACCAAAATTTCAACGCTGTGTATCATGGATACTTTTTTTCATCAGCAAGTCAGAAGACTCTGGATATTAAATTTAAAAAAAATGAAATAAACTATATGTTAATAGCAAGAAATATTTTATTGTTGTAAGAATCATTAAACTAATTAACTGAAATCACCCCAAGAACACTTAAGAATGAAATTGGAAGACAAAAAAGTAGAAAACTGAAATCAAACTACCACCAATAATGTACTCTAATATTATTGTACCTAAGGTGTTGATTGATGAAGTAGAAATGTCACTAAACAAAATAGCAATGCAAAGAACAAAAAAATCAAAGTGAGTTATACATAAGGAAGTCCATATTGATAGTTAAAGACTTTTCAGGTCATTTGGTGATTGATTCTCAAGATATCTGAAAGAAGAGGAAATCCTAAACATTTGAAAAAAATCATGGACAACATTTCTACCAAGAAAATGACTTGGTTGAAGATTGATACTTCAAACATATCTTACTCCCCTATAACTAGCCTGGCCCCAGAATGCCACTGTCTCATGCCTTGACCACCAGGCAAGACCAAGAACTAGATTCTGCTATACATTAAGACTTCTGCACTCTGTACTCAACGTCTTTCTTGGAGATTGATAATTAAATCCATATATCAACATTATTGTTAAGGGCATAATAGTCTAATGTCCTATGGCTTCAGTGTTTGGGCTTCAGTGTTTAGCCCTGTGTTTATGAGTTGTAGGCTAATTAGGAAGATTCTCCTTTCCCTGAACCACCACTCCCAATCACCTCATCCCCATTCATGTAAGTTCCATCTCTCCAGGATCATTCTCCCCAACCGCCCTATGATGTCTCCTGGAATCCCTTTCTATTGTTAACAAATTTTCCTTCATATTGAACCTGTGCCTTGACAGCTTACAAATTACTTCATATATATTTTGTATTTATCTTAAAGTCTCTTATTCTTCATTCGTTTGCAAAGATCATATATACATTTTTTTCAGATGCAATGTTCGATAGAATTTCATTTGATCATATTATGAATATTAAATAAAACATAAGAGAAATGAATATTCACCAAGAATGCTTCTCATTTTCATTAATCAGTGCAACATTCATTAAGCATTTATTTAGCACCTACTATTTGCTAGTTTCTGGGGAGACAGAGAAAAGATGTCCAGCCCAGCATTTCCCAATTGACAATGAGATCCTACAGATACTTGTTTGCAGATGACTTACTACTGATTATACCTATCCCAGGCACAGAGCATATGCTGCTAAAGGTGATTCACAACCACTCAAAAGATTTTGGGTCTAAGTATACAAACAGTAAAAACAAAATGGAAGAAGAATGCCTAATGTCCATGGTACGATATGCAGTTTTGAGCATAGTCCATCAGTTTGTATATTTTGAGCAAGCATTATGGATAGAAAGCTAGGCCCAGAATTGAATGGGAAAAGGAGATCGAGCTAGGTTGCATTTGGAAAATTTTATGGTATTTTTAATGACCTTAGATTTCTTTTTGAAACAAAGGCTCATCTTTTTTAGCACTAAGATCGCTCCTGTGATTATATATGAATAACATAATCTCTAAATTGTTAAAGGTATAGTTCTTCTAAAAGAAATGGAAAGGAATTTTTAAAAATGCATGATAGTTAATAAGTTGGAGCATATTACCAATGAAGAATTTTGTGCATTAGAATTGGCACAAAATATGTTATCTAAGAGATGTATAAATGGAAAAGGAAGTGGGCCAGTCATATGACAAAAGGAAGCCATAATAGTTGGATCATCCATGTTCTCTACTGGTATCAAATATATATCAAGAGATATATCAAAGGGGGTTGGGAAAGGCTCCCTGTAAAAGATGGAATTTTATTTAGGACATAAAGGAAGCCAGAAAAATCAGTAGGCAGAGTTGAAGAGGGAGAGCTTTCCAGGCAAGCAAATCTTTTTAAAAATCCCCAAAGAGAGATGTCTGAAAATTGGTAGGAAGAAGGTTCATTGGATATTGAATACGAGGGTTAAGAGATAAGAGAACACAGAAAAAATTTATACAGGATAAGAAGGCATGGATGGGTTGAGAACTATGCTGTTTGTAGGGGGTGTAACTACAGTATTGATGAGATCACAGATCATTTTAAGTTGGTTGGTAAAAGAGGGAGAATGTGGCACTGAGTAAAGATGCAGAATTGGTACAGTTGGTACTTTTCTCACTATGTATGAGATGACTTTATGATGCCCATACCCTATAGAGAACAATAGAAGGAAATGATGGCTCCCTGAAAAGGTAGTTTTGCTTAGGTAATAATAAATTAATAAAAGTGATATTCAGTGGGTGGGGTAAGAGTGAGTGGTTTAAATGGAAGAGCCAGTTAAATTTGAAGGGAGTGAAGAAACTGTGTTCCACAGGGTATTGAGGCCTGAATCACTATGCCTTCATGACATTATTGTAGTGAATGAAGGCATGCAAGTGATGGTTTGGGTCCAGAGTAATGGCTTCAGAGTACTTCAGAGCCCACACACAGTGTGTACCAGGCTTGGAGGCCGTAAGAGAGGAGGAAAATGGTCAGAGCTGGCTTGAGTTGTCTATCTGAATGGTACCAGTTGAGTTTAATCCAAGTAACCCATCCACAGAGGCAATCATCAGGGACTAACATCAATCTTTATATCACATTCTTTGTTTTCAAAAAATCTTGGTAAATATTAAATAGCATTGTGGATGAAAACATAACTACCATAGAATTATAGATTTAGAAAGATGGCAGGGATCCAAAATAACAGAGCAGGATTCAAGCCCAGGTCTTCCAAAAATAAAAGGCTTTTTTCACTATACCATATAGTGCTTTTTCTGGTCTGCAACCCTAAAAAAAGCAAATCTACTGCATCTGAGAAAAAGGCAATTTTTAATTTCAGGAGAAAAAAAGCACTAATTGCTTTGTGTTTTTGAAAGCACCATGCACTTCAGCATGAGTCACTCTATTTTTGTCTTCTTTTTGTACTCTGTATTGTTATAGAGGCTGTGCACTACTAAGCCAGTTACGTTATTTTCAATCTGAATAAATGTTTAGAATGGCAATTTTAGTTGGAGCAGTTCAAGGCTGTGAAAGCTTAATGTATCTCCTTAAAGAGCTCACACCATGATTTCCTCTGAGAGCTGCAGGCTGCCATGGAGGTTGGCTTGCTTTTCCTATCCAATTTCTGATGTCACATGGTTTAGTTCACAAATATAATACAAACACACATATTTTCAGTTCCCTTAAAGCTCTAAGTAATGAAAAGTGAGCCCAGGGGGTTCTTATTTCATTGTTTGAGAGCTAAGCCAAGTGGATTTCTGTTTAATATGAGCGTTGGCCTTTCTCCCTTTCTCAGAGTAACACTTTGCATAGAGTAATATATTAAACTTCATTGCGGAGATACAGGGAATAAGAAAAAACTGAAGTTGGTAGGACAAGAGTAAAAGGCACACTAGAGCACATTAGTGTTAATCTGGGCCTAGAATAGATGTTGATTGTTACAGTCAAGCTCAGTACAGATTCTTACAATTTAAACAATAATTTATACCAATTTATTTCCATAGTAACGTATAAAGGAGTTGCTCTCATTAAAACTAAAGCTCTATTGGAAAAGGCAACATATACAGGTAAACAGGAAGAAGAAATGTGAAGTGAGTAAATGAATTCCCAATAGGCTATTGGAGCAGCCTTACCATCTCCATCCTCAGTTTCATCATCTCAGTCATCTAAATCAGGCTGTAATTTCTTCAATGAAATGAATGTGCTGGATGAGATGACCTCCCACCTTATGAGGTTTAGGGCTTTTTATTCATTCCTGCTAAAGATATTGGGAAGTTCTAAGCGTCTTTTTTAGAATGACCTTTTAAATTGGATTATTTATTTTGACTATATTTAGAATCTACTTGTGGCATTATGTTCTATGCCCATGCAAAAATAGGTCTTTTTTAAATAATTGTTTTCATTGTGTTTGCATTGCCTTGCTCTGGTTTTGACTAGACTTGTGATTTCGAAAGTTCTTTCCAATAATGCATTGTATTATTTAGAGCATAGAGTATTATTTAGGGGCTTTGGGAGGGGGCGGTTAATTGACATGCCAATATAGCTGATATGTATGAGTGGTATATCTTGAACCTAGGTCTTCACAACTCAAAGGTTAGCTGTCTTCTACTATATCATATAGATGTGCAGGCATCATGAGGCAGTTGGTAGCACAGTGGATAGAAAGATGGACCTGGAATCAGGAAAATCTGAGTTCAAATCCAAGCCTCAGACATGTATTAGCTGTTTGACTTTGGGTATGTCACTTAACTTCTATTTGCCTCAATTTCTTCAACCACACAATGGAGATAATATTAGCACCTACCTCCCAGGGTTGTTGTGGGAATCAAATGAGATAGTATTTGTAAACAACTTAGCATAGTGCATGGCACAGAGAAGTGCCAGTTATTATTGTTATTGTTATTTTTATGCAAGCTGGACATAAATAAATACCATGCTCTAAATCTCAAATGACTATAAGAACTTGAATCTTATACCATAACACTTTCACTAATTTATACAATCCATAAATGTTTCTTGCCATACACTTGTATGTGGGCCATAGCCTGTTTCCTTCAAAGGGACAAATTCTCCTTTTCATTGGTACCAATGATGGCGTGTTAACTACATAGTTTTCAATCACTCACCTCAGATGTAAAATTGTTTATTACTCATACTGCCTACATTTGTAATCCAAGAATTCTAAGATGGATCACTTAAAAGCAAACTCAGTATGACTTTATGTAGGAGTACAGTCAAATATAATATCCTCCAAGAATTCTTTGTATGTTCAAGAGTACCAGAGTACCATAGTTACACTAGTATGATATAACCTTTCCTTTAATATCATTTACTTCTTGATAAATTAGAAACACTATGTATTTGAATTGGACTAATAGAAGCTCACAATCATTATGTGTAGTTTTCCTTGTTCATAAATTTGAGTCAAAGCTTAAACTTCATAAATCAGACCTATTTGCCTTTAGTGACAAATGTGATCTTTTAAACATTTAATCCCCCTTTTAATTAGAATTTTACGTACAGTACATCAAAGTTATGAAGTCTTCCTTAACAATTTTGTAACCTCTAAACAAATGAAGCTACAAGTTAAGCTAAGCTAGGAAGGAAATAGTCTTTCATATATATTCTAGAAATTCTCATTCTTATATAAAGACTTCAAGAAAAATGTAAGAGGAAGATTATATTGACCTTTTAGGATCTGTAAAGGGTTCATTCAGTTTGCTTTTTCTGTTCTCTATATAAAAATATCAAATCATTTGCAATTGAGTTATCTGTCATTAAAACCCAGAAAGTAAATTTTGACCATTAAAATAACAATGAATCAACAAATATTTATGCTAGCTGCTAGAATACTTACAAAGGTTAGATAAGACAAGGTTCTTGCCATCAGGCTGGTTAGAATCCAATAGAAGAGGGAAGGAATATAATAAAGATAATTACAATTATCATGACATATTCCAGATGAGGAAATTTGAGTTTGAGGGGATGAGTGACTTGCTTGAAGTAACACAGCTCTTAGACCAGAGCCTAGTCTCCGATCCATGTTGTCACTGCTGCTGTTGCTGCTTTGTTTTGTTTTTTGTTTTTCTTCCAAGTCCAGTGCACATGCCACTAGATTGTGAATTGGAAATCACGAAGAACATTTCACAACAGAGGAAGCTTGAATTCTTAAATGGAGGGTTAGAGTTGGAGTCAGGAAAGCCTGCATTTAAACTCTGTCCCTGCCACCTCCTGACCCTCTGACTGACCACTACCAAGTAGCTGAATGTCTCTATGCCCTGGATCACTCTAAAGTCTGCACTTAACAGAAGTCTAGTTCCTTCTGGACTAGACAATCTCTAAGGCATCTTCTAACCTTAAATCTATAATCCTATGTCCTTCAGCTGTGCACCCATACTCAATAGCAAGGACCAGTACCATGCTCCTGCTACTGTTTTTCACAACTATCACATACTTTCTTCACTTAGAATACTAGGCTAATGAATATAGAGAAATAGTTTTCCAATTTCTGATGTATTTTTTAAGATCAGAGCACATTCCTTTAGAATTTATTTTTTAAAATTACTTTTATTGTTAAACACTATGTTGGAGAATTGGAAGTCATTTCACCTCTGTTGGCTTCGGGTTCCTCATCTGTAAAGTGGGATAATAATAGCACCTCCTTTGGAGGGTTGTAGTGAGGATACCATGAGACAATGTTTGTAAAGCACTTTGCAGACTTTAAAGTGTAATATAAATGGTAGTTCTTGTTTTTATCTTTAGGTAAAGTACTTTCCATCATGTACAAGGATATTTCTTTTTTGTTGTTGTTGTTTTTTCGGCAGGGCAATTGGGGTTAAGTGATTTGCCCAAGGTCACACAGCTAGTACACGTGTCAAGTGTCTGAGGCTGAATTTTAACTCAGGTCATCCTGACTCCAGGGCTGGTGCTGGGACACCTAGCTGTCCCAGGATGCTTCTTTACATATAAACCAAAGATTCTTCCCATTGACTGATGGCCATTTTGCAATAAATGAATAAGCATTATTCAGTGTCTATTATATACCAGGAATGATTCTAGTACCTAAGACAGAACAGATATCTCTCCTCTCTTCCAGGCACCAGAGTTCTATCAGGGGAGACAACACGCACACATATGTCTAGTATGGTGGCTATAGCCAAGTACCACTTGGCTGAAGTCACATCACAGAACCAATTCCGGCCACTAACCTGGCATCCCAGATTACCCAGGGTTGAGCTCTGTGGAAAGCAAGACTTCCCAGTAGGTGAAGTAGGCCATCCATTATTATATTAATTAATTCATCGCCCCCACTTTGGTCGGCTTCCCAAGGAATGTTGCTATTTAATATAATGTTGTCAGCTCTCTCTAGTCAAAGTTTTCCCTAAAGAAAGGGTAATTTTAAAAAAAATATTCAATGTATAAATATGAATAAAGCTTGTAATTGGTTTATTGCCCCACACAAAAGGGACTATTAAACATAAACAACTCATAGCATGGATTATAGAACAATTAACTTATTACCCCTTATCCCAGTCAGGAGACTTAATATTCAAGCCTCCTTGGGATATAAACAATTTTTTCAAGGCTTCTAATTAGCTAGTTTAAGTTTCACTTTCACTGAGCACAGTCCAATAAGATACCTAGAGGAATATTCTTTCCTGTGGCCATTCTCTGAAACTGTCCTGTCTACTGGCATTGATTTCTTCCTTCTATTACTGCTGCCTCTGCAATCATTCTGGTAGATACTGTTGTTTCTCTAAATCATTTGAAAGGAACTTTTGACATTCACAACATTCATGCTCAAGGTAGGAAAGAGCCAAAAGGGAGAGAGCTAAAGTTCATACTCAGATATTTGAGTCCACACTTTATATTAGGAGTCCCTGCCAAAATTATTCCAGAGTAGGAATTGCCTTCCTTCCCTACCCCTAGTTGAAATTACTTCTTATTACCTAGAAAACTCCATGCAAAGAGGTCTACCAACTGCAAATATCTTCTTTTATCATATATAGCATCAAATATGACCAAAAGATTATTTAGGATATGTTACATCTTTCTAAAGTGCCAAAAAGTCCTTTCAACATTGGACCACAATGTAGCTGGGAACAGTAAAAAAAACTCATCCTCAAAGGCATAAACAATGAGTCACCCTATCCTTAGAGTCTCCAGAAGTTTTCAAGGGAGTTGTGAACAAATCATCTCGCCTACTACAGACATACCTCATAAGATCATTCAGTCTCTCCATGCGAGTATATGTAAAATATAGACAAATTAAAAAGAGAGTGAATAGAATACATATTCAAAAAGACCTGATTTCAAATCTTGCCTCAAACATTGACTACTTGTATTTTTCTGAGCAAGTCACTTAACCTCTGTAAGCCCCCAGTTCCTTCATCTGAATAATGGGGATGCTAATAGCATGTACCTAATGAGGTTGTTGTAAGTATCAAATGACTTAATATATTAACATATCTTACAGAGTCATATGTGAAAATTGGGATGGTGATGATTATGTGTTATTATATTGCTATGTTTTATTATCATTAATATTATTAAAACAATTATATTACTACTAGGAACTATACTATTTAGGGTTAAAGGCTTTATATAGAAGGTAGGATTGGTATGAGCTTTAAAGTAAAGCAGGGATGCTAAGAGGTAAGGAAGAAGTGTATTCCAGGAATGAAGGACAGTCTAAGAAAAGGCATGGAAATGGGAGATGGTGTCTTTAGTATGAGAAACAGGAAAGGCAAACTGATTAGACTCTCAAGTGTTATAAAGGAGAGTAATGTATAACAGGTCTAGAAAGTTTTGGCCAGAGCCTTTAAGTGCAAACCAGAGTTTATATTTGATCCTATATATAATAAGGAGTCATGTAGATTTATTGAACAGGCAGGAGAGGGCTAGCATTAAATCTGTCTATTAGGAATATCACTTTGGCAGCTAGATGGAAAATGGATTTGACTGGAGAGAGATTTTTGGAAGGGAGACAGATTAGGATGCTATTGAAATAGCCCAGGCAAGAGATGATGAAGTTCTGAGGTTGGGTAGTAGCTGAGTCAATAGAGAGGAGGGACAGATGTGAAAGGTGTTTGTGAGATAACATTTACAGGATTTGGCATTTGTTTAGCAGAGTGACTGGTACAGAGTAAGTGCTTAATAAATGCTTAATGACTGTCAGATTAGATATGTGCACAGTGAGAGTTAGTGAGCAGTGGAGACACTTAAACATCTCTATTGCAAACTTGTGTGATTAGAAGAATCGTGGTGATCATCATTTTTAGTACTGGTCACTGAAAATCTGTATGACTCTGTTCCTTAAAGTCTGTATTCTTGCCTCAACTCCCTGGATTTAAAAACAATAGCAACAACAAAATCTTTTCCTAGATAAATTCAGGAATTCATACTTGAGATTTCTGTCCTTGCTGTCTGATCCACAGAGGCCTCTTTCACCCTCCTAGCCATTCCTTTCTAAAATTCTATCTCCTTCTTGGATCTTTTCTCCTATCTATCAGTTCAATTCAACTCAGATTTATTAATTGTCCATATGTAAAAGTTGCCCTCTAAGATTATCTTCTATTTATATTGCATATACCATATGTATCTATGCATAGTTCTATTTATATATCTAATCTATGTTTCTATTTCTATGTCTGGTTTTTACATAGTTGTTTGCATGATGTTCCCCCATTAGAATGGGAGCTCCCTTAGAGCAGGGACTGTGCTTTTGCCTTTCTTTATGTCTCCAATAACACAAATCCCCAATTAGCAAAATACCTGGCCTATTGCAATCACTTAATAAATGCTTGTTGACTTGTCTTGATTTAACCAGTTCTATGGATACTGAGACAAAAATGACACGGTCCCTGACCTTAAAGAGTTTACATTCTGTCCTCCAGCCGATCAAAAATGGAGCATGATACAGCATGTATATAGTTTAATGAATAGGAGGCAATCTGAGGAGGGGCATTAAGAGTATCAGTATCCTCTGAGGGAAGGGGCATGATCAGAGAAGGCTTAATGGAAGATGTGACACCTGAGCCAAGACCTGAAAAATGATAGAGATTCTAAGAGGACGTGAGTCACAAACAAAAGTGCATACTTTATGTAGTTTCCCAGAGGTGAGAGATGAAAAAGAAAGATTAGGGAACAATTAATCAACTAGCATTTATTAAGCACCCACTATGTGTCAGGCACTATGCTAAGTACTGGGGATAGTTAACAAAAACAAAGAGTTGTGCCTTCAAGGGGCTCACGATCTGATCTGGAAGACAAAATGCAATAAAAAATTAAACAAACAAGATATGTACTGGATAAATTGGTGGTGGTCTCAGAAAGAAAGCACTGAGATTAAGGAGGGCTAGGAAAGGCTTGTAGCAGAGGGTGGGTCATTAACTGAGTCTTGAAGGAAACTAGGGAATGGCATCAGAGATGAGGAGGCAGAGTGTTCAAGACATGGCAGATAGCCAGGGAAAAGGTTCAGAGTCCAGAGATGTGTTATTCTAGGTGGGTGAGGAACAGCAAGCAAGCCAGTGTCATTTGATCAAAGTATCTAGTCTGGCAGATAGAATGCACGAAAGGGTGTAATAGTAAATACACTAGGAATGGCAGGTTGGAAACAAGTTATACTTATTATTAAGTACTAGGGAAAGGAGTCTATTATAATAATGGCCACTAAAATATTTTTGCATGGAAAGTGACATGACAGTACTCTGCTGCAGTATTATATTGGCATTTGAATTGAAGATGGATTGGAGTGGAGGGAAGAGAGGATGGAGGGAAACTAATTAGGAAGCTATTATAATAGTCCAGGCCGGAATTGATAAAGACCTGAACTAGTGTATTGGTTGTAAAAATGGTATGAAGGACACAGATAGTGGAGATGTCTTGGAGGTGCCATAGACAAAATTTTGCAATGGACTGAAGTACTAAAGCTGAGAGAGAGAGAGAGAAGTCAGGGATGGGTCAAGACATGACTATGAGTGGTGGTCCACTTACCTGAAGCCAGGGGATTTGGAGGAGCCACTTCTATAAAGAACACAATGAGTTCTATTTTGGATAATGATAATTTGAGATGCCCCTGAGACACTCTGTTGAAGATTTCTAGAAGGAAATTGGTAATGCAAGGCTGAAGTTCAAAACAGATTAGGATTAGATATTTAAACTGTATGTTTTATGTAAAGGGGTTTTTCCTGGCCTGGCCCTCACTGCCTGAAGACTAGGTATTTCAACCCTTCCCTAGGGTTCTCTGGTACCTTTAAGGGGGATTGGAGTTTCTAAGTTGTCTGCCATTGACTCCAACTCCCACTGATTATGTTCCCAAGGGTTGGGAGGTCATGCCCTGCACTTTAGTTACATTAACCTCTGCCAGTTAGATTAGTTTTTACCAAGAAATATTTACTTCAAAAGGTACATAATTGCAACCATAGAAACTTATTCTGGCATAAATAGGAAGCATAAATAGGAAGCCACCTCATAGTCCGAATAGGGGAAGAGTATTAAATTTTTAACTTGGCTCCATTCCTATAGATCATAGTTCCAGCTCCAAGTCTAAAAGCCACCTTGGGCTAGAGTCCCATGGAGTCCTAGGCACCTTGGCTTCTCTGGGCTTCTGCGATGGTCTGGCTAGCTGCAATACCTTGCCAGCAAAGCTGGCACCAAAGTTATAATGGCTTGAACTCCTAGATCCAGTGGGAATCACTGCCACTGCCATCTACAACTGAGGGAAACAACAGAGCAGAAACACATAATGCAAGGTCTATTTCTTATTGCTGGGTTAAAAGAGGAGAGAGAGGAAGTTATCGCCACTCCTGGATCACTTTGTGGTGTCCATATTGTTAATGAATCTTGATCTTTACACTGTGAATGTAGCATTAAGGAGCCATAGGCAAGAGCCCTACTGTCAGTCTAGCCAGTTTTAAAGATGCATCCTTTCTGGCTATGTTGTCAATCAAAGAAGGCTACCCCCATCCTTGTGGTAAGGTATGCAGAGTGTTGGTGTATTAGATGATCTGGACAAGCTTTAAAGAGCCCTACATTTATTTAGATTCAGGAAGTTAGTCCTGATATCTGTATTTAACCTTAATTTTGTTGTTAGGTCATGTCACCTTAATTTACATTAGTTCAATAAGTGTACATTGGGATTTTTCTGCTTTTATTCATTCCATATCACTTCATATGCTCCCCAGTCTTTTTCTTCAAATTTGCCATTCCTCACAGTTCAACTGTATATTGTTATGTATATAAACCCCAATTTGTTTAACATTTCATCAATTGTTTTGTATATATTTTGTTTCCACTTTTGGTCATTACAGAGAGTGGTCCTGTGAATATTTTTGTATAAATAGATCTTTATTACCTGACAATAACCTCCAGCATTGTAGAATGAATAGTGAGATTGTGAGTTCAAAGGGTACGAATATTATAACTTACTATATGTAACATTCATCTGAAGGATTTGCTTTGGTCAGTAGCTATGGTTTTCCTCTATAATTTTATGTATGTCTTAAATAGGAAACATACAGTAAGGTGGCCGTAGTGTAGAGTTCATACATTCATGGGATCATAGAGTTAGAGCTAGAAAAGTCCTCTGATATTATCTAGTTAATCTTCTTCATTTTATTTGTGAGGAAATTGAGTCCAGAGGTGATAAACTAATGCATTCAAGGTTACATGGTGGTAAATATGAGTAAATCATTTAAAAATAAGTACATGTTATATAGGACAGATACCAAAGGATAAAGGAAACAAAAAAGACATTGAGCAGCCATTACTGCAATAATCATTATAGAGAATCAACCAAGAAATTAAAACATTACTGTGCAGTGTTGAGGCTACATGTTGAAATAAGATAAGATAAATGGATACAGATTTCAGTTTTCCTAATTATAGCTCTTCTTTCTTATTATGGTTTATAATAGAAGTGTTTAATTTTTCTTTCTGCATTAATTTATAAAAAAGATTTGTGCATGAGAATATGACCAATTTTGAAAACATGGCATAGAAATTTGAGAAATAAGTAAATTATCTAATATTCCTATTAATTTTTCTCCATGTATTTACCTTAAGCAATTTTTGCATCATTCTTTCTAAGTCGATAATTTTCTCCTTGTTTCTTTTTGTGTAACTTATCAAGTACTGAGGGAGGAATATTATAGTACATTATTAATTTTGTACTGCTTATATATGCAATAAGTTCCCAATTCTGTGTTAGACTTTGAATGTGACATAATTTTACTTTATATTTTGATAATTTCTATTTTAGTTTCTGCTTCATTTGAAATAATGGTTTTAACTTTTGATTTTGGGGGATAAACTGGATTATGATTGAATTTATCTTGTCCTCTCAACATTAAATCTATGTCTGTTTTATATGTCTGCTTTAGGTGTTTTATAATACATTATGAATTTTTCCCTTTACATAGGTGAGTTTAATCTATTTACATCCAGGTATGATTTCTCAAATTCAGGTTTCTTTACACATATACTATTGCATTAATTGTTTTTCTTAACACTTGATAAAAATGTCCTCTATTTAATTCACCATAATCAGTTGGATCATTTATTTTTGGAAAAAAACACACATTTTTCTCACATGTAGATACTTATACACAGAAATCCCAAATTTGTAAGTTGCTATATTACTAAATACTATAATAAATTTATCAAATAACATATGAATATAGTCTAGATCATATCATATCTTCAGTTTCAGAGAGGAGTATAGTTTAGGACTTTTGCTCTACAGTAATCTCTTAATTAGTTCTATCTTTATTTGTAGTACTGAAATTCAAATAATAATGATTTCCTTCCCTCTCCTTTTCATTCCATCTCTTCAATGTTTACTCTTTTCCTTCTTTGAGTTTTCCCACTTGATTCTTGGGCAGACTTTCCAAGGTGTAATATTAAGGTGAAAATAGCCTTTCTACTTCCTAGATTACCAATAAAGTCTGTTCCTTTTCCAAATTTATGAACCTATGATATGTAAATACTTTGTGTAATCTCTTTCTCATCTGTTGTTTTATAATCTTATTCATATTTTAACACTCTTTTTTATGGTTAGTTGTATAATAAAGTCTCTGGCTAATGATGATTTCTCCTTTAGTGAGGTATGAATTTCTTGGACTGAACTAAAATAATATTTTTCTTATAAAAATATTCTCATTTTTGTTAATGGGCAATTTGATATAGAGAATGATTTATCTTTCTTTTAAACATATCACATTGCCTTCATTTATCAAGCTTTCAAATATAGTAGCATTTTTAAAAGTTTTCTTTATATTTTTGTTATTCTTTATACCCTTCTATTTCTTAGTACTATAGCAGCTATCCAAAAAAAAGTTCTAACCTCTTGAGTCTCATGTTCATTGTTTGTCTTTTTTTGCTCTTCTTTTATCAGTTTAAATTATATCTTTATGAAAGCCACCTTTTCCTTTACTTTTTAAAATGAGTTTATTTACTACTTGTGGTCAACCCGGTATTGATCCAGGAGCTCTTGTCATTCTTTTAATAAACTTTCCTTCTTGTATTGTTTCTTCATTTGTATTAACCCCATTAAATATATTCATTATCTACCCTGTTAACTTAGACAAATCTAGGTTGCTGGAGTTTACATTTGTTTCTCTCCTTCTGAATTATTTTGTCCTTTCCTTTCCCAGCTCAACTAATAATATGGTACCTAATCCTCTGTTAATCCTTTCCCCCCATAGTTAATTCTAACTCCTCCTTTCAAAATACATTACTTTCGAACTTTGAAGTACTGCCTCACACCTATCATATTGGCTAATATAACAGAAAAGGAAAATGATAAATGTTGGAGAAGATGTGGAAAACTAATGAATTGTTGGTGGAATTGTGAACTGATCCAACCATTCTGGAAAGCAATACAGAACTATGCCTAAAGGGCTATAAAACTGTGCATACCCTTTGATCCAGCAATACCACTACTAGGTTTGTATCTCAAAGAAATCATAAAAAAGGGAAAAGGACCCACACGTATACAAATATTTATAGCAACTCTTTTTGTGGTGGCAAAGAATTGGAAATTGAGAGGATGCCTATCAATTGGCGACTGGCTAAACAAGTTGTGGTATATGAATAAAATAGAATACTATTGTGCCATAAGTAATGATGAGAAGGCAAATTTCAGAAAAACCTAGAAAAACTTGCATGAACTGATGCTGAGTGAAGTGAGCAAAACCAGGAGAACATTGTATGCAATAATCTCCATGTTGCATCATGATCAACTATGATAGACTTAGCTCTTCTCAGCAATGCAACGATCCAAGGCAATTCCAAAAGCCTCATGACAGATAATGCTATTCACATCCAGTGAAAGCTCTATGTAGTCTGAATGCAGGTCAAAGCATACTATTTTGACCTTTATTTTGTTTGTTTTTTCTTTCTTGTGTTTCTTTTGTTTTGATTCTTCTTTCACAACACGACTAGCACAGAAATAATTTTAACATGATTATACATGTATAACCTATATCAAATTGCTTGCTGTCTTGGAGAGTGGGGAGGGGAAGGAAGGAGAAAAATTTGGAACTCCAAATCTTATAAAAATGAATGTTGAGAATTTGATATTCTATTCTCCTTTAGTTTTCATGGCACTGCTCTCTTCTAGTTCTCCTCCTACTAATTTGTTAATGCCTTCTCAGTTTCCTTTGCTAGATATTTATCCAGAGCCTGTACACAAACTGTCGGTGTCTTCTAAGAATCTGTTGT
Organism: Trichosurus vulpecula; assembly: GCF_011100635.1. Taxonomy (NCBI): domain Eukaryota; kingdom Metazoa; phylum Chordata; class Mammalia; order Diprotodontia; family Phalangeridae; genus Trichosurus; species Trichosurus vulpecula. The sequence goes on from NC_050573.1 coordinate 352,508,343, forward strand.
GGGTCTTCTTTGCTACTCTCTCTATAAAGTTTCTCTTGATTATCTCATCAGTTCCCGTGGATTTGATTAGCATTTCTTTATAGATGATTTTCAGATATATTTGTCTAACACTAACCTTTCTCCTGACCTGCTGTCTCATATCTCCAACTGTCTATTGAATATCTCAAACTGGAAATATTTTAGTTATTTTAAAATCAGTATGTCTAAAATAAAATTCCCAAAACTTTTCCTTTCCCTAACTTCTCAATTATTATTAAGGGTACCACTATCTTCCTAGTTACAGAGACTCACAACCTATGTGTCATCACAGACCCCTCATTCCCTCATGTCTGTTGCCATGTCCTGTAATTTCTACCTTCACAATGTCTCTCATTCTCCCCTCCTCTGACACTGCGACTATCCAGGCCCTCATTAGACTATTTCAGTAGTCTATTGGTTGGTCTCCAAGCCTCAAGTTCCTCCCTACTCTATTCCATGCTCCACTCTGCTGTCACACTGATCTTTCTAAAGAGTAATTTTCACTATGTCATACTGCTCCACACTCAAATTCAATCCAATACAGTGACTCCCTATTGCTTCCATGATTAAATAATAGAATCCTGTGGCTTTTAACATGCTTAGTCCAAATTCTTCTTAACTTTAGGATTAATCTCTCTAATACTATCTTGAATTTATTATTCTTTATATATTTTTGTCTGCACATAGTTGTTTGCATGTTATCTCTTCTATTAGACTGTTTACTCTTTGAGGACCAGGGTTGTTGTATCCTTACCACTTAGCCCAGTTCTTGACACATAGTAGGTTATTAATAAATGCTTGTTGACTTGACATTATTTTCTACAAGAGGCATTAGTATAAATTGGGAAGAGGGGAAGGGGAAACAAAAGGAATAAACACTTATAAAGTAACTACTATGTGCCAGATACTGTGTTGAGTGCTTTTTACAAATATTATCTCATTTGATCTTCAAAACAATCCTATGAGATGAGGACTACTATTATCCCCATTTTATAATATAAGAAACTGAGAAATATAGATATTAAGTGATTTGCCCAAGGTCTCACAGTTAGCAAATGTCTAAAGCTGAATTTCTGCTTAGGTTTTCCAGACTCCAAGCCCAGCACTCTATTTACCATACCACCAGATACTTATGCTCATAAAGTACTCTATAACACCGATATGAGGGTCCCATTCCTTTTCTTGGCTTTTCCCTTGTTTTTTATCTCTTTTGATGGTGTACATTTCTCCCTTTGAATATAAGGCCCCCTGTTCTACATTCTCCAAACTATGTCAACACTCTCTTCCTCCACACATATGTACTGGGGGCCCTTAGTAATCTTCCTCTTCATCATGATTTGGTCAGTTCTTCCAAACCAAATGAATATATACTTTATATTCAGTGGCTTAGATGCAAAGGTATGTATAGGAGAAGATGGTGAAAATATATGCCTCAGGGATCAGAAACAAAAATGACAATGGAAAATTCAGAAGCCCTTTATTTGTATATCATGAGTACAGGGTGGTTTGAGCCTTGGAGTAGAAATCAGCAAGAACTGGCTTCCAACTATGCTTCTGAAATTTTTTATCCTTGTGACACTGGGCAAGTCACTTACCTTTCTGAGATTCATTTTCCTCATCAATATTACGAGGAAAATAATACTTATGGTACTTCATTTCCAAGAATTATTGTCATATATTGAAATTATACCACTGATCTTATTGGACCAAAGAATTGGACTTTACAATTATTCCTTTTTTTGAGGGGAGAAGGCAAGGCAATTGGGACTAAGTGACTTGCCCAAGGTCACACAGCTAGTGTGTCAAATGTCTGAGGCCGGATTTGAACTCAGGTTCTCCTGACTCCAGAGGTGGTACTCTGCTCAATGTACCACCTAGCTGCCTCTTTACAATTATTCCTATTAAATTTTAAATCAATTTCCAAGTAGTATCAGTGGAATTGGTATAAAATGATGGACTTTTGTGTCATCAACAAGGCTGTGTTTATTATTATTTTTTGCAAATTTTCCCCCAGAAGATGCCAGATTTCATGAATATTAAATAACATCATACAAAAAAATTGAAACTCATTAAACATTAAGTGACTGGTTCCTGCTGTGGGAGTCATTTTGGAAACAGATGTCTGTACACCATCAGAGCATGCATTGGTTAATGGACAAAACCAATGCCAAAAAAATAAGATAAAGATAAGAAGATGGCAATGGGAACAATTAAGACAGTTCCAATTTGTATGCCTTATTCAAATAAACTATTGACCCCTTTCAAATGGTAAATGGATAAAGGAAAATGTATTAAGAACGGTAACACCTTATAAAATAGTGAAGAATTGTGGGGGTAGGGCTAGGAAATAATCTTGCAGATATATTAGACTAAGACCCATATAAGCCCAATTACTTAAGGAGAACTCTGTTGATGAAACTGGAAAGAGGACAATTTTTAAATGGAACAAATCTTCACCATTTCTATTAAGGTATATAGAACAATGGAACTACTATATCAATTGTCACTTTAGTCATTAATGTGTCATATTAGGAACTAGAAATGATAAAGAGATGAAAAGGTGAAGAACAGCTTAAGCATATCATACATGCACAAAAGAAATATATGCTAGAGATGACAAAATTTCAAAATCATTTAAGAGATGATTTTTAAGATATCTCAAGTGAAAATAACAAAAAAAGTTTTTAAAGCACAGGTGCTATTTTACCCTCCACCAAAGGTCCTGCTTTCTGATATTTGTGCATTCTTATGAGAATGAGTGAAACATATACCAAAACGTCTTGATTACGTCTAGTCACAGGTTATGAAATTCATAACTCAAAAGAGATCAGCTTAACAATTTATACAGGAAAATCAAAATATGTATATCACAGTATGGACCCCATATTGGATACTATGTAGGGCTTTTAGTGATCCCAAGTTGCTTGACTTTACAAAGGCTCCTGCCCCATTTTAATACCAACATACTTTCTCTGATGCTACATGGAAATTTAATAAATTTAATAGGAATAAATGTAAAGTTTATACTTAGGTTCAAATAATCAATGTTTAACTAAAATTAATAAAACAAATGTCTAGATACAAATTCATACTTGTAGTTGGTGATATTGGTGTTGTTGTTACAGTCATTGTAGTCTGCAAGCTTAATATGAGTCAATATTGTAACATGGCACTTGAGAAAGCTAGTTGAATCTTGAATAACCTTTAGAGAAGAATGCTATTCAGAAAAAGAGGCTGAAGCAGACCTGTATTTTGCCTGGTTTGAATGATATCTGGGTTAGTCAGTCCAATGTTTGTTTTTTGGGGTTTTTTTTGGGGGGGGTAGTTTCAATTTTATTGGCACTGAAACTGAACATGATGGGACTTTAGAATAAACCCCTCCAGACAAATAACAACAACAACAAAAAAAAATACACATAAGACGCACGCACAAAGTCTAGTCTTCTGCACCAGCCTCCCATGGGGTGAATTACTACCCCAACTCTTGCTTTCAGGGACACATCAAGTTAACCTCTCGACGCCCAGGACAGCGAGAGGGCTGTTAGGTTTTACAGCAAAACATGACTTCAGAAGGAAGCCAGATGGCAGCTGGGCCCCGCCCCCATCCCCGTCCCGTGGCCCACCGGGGAATGGAAGAAGAGGTCAGGTCTGTCGAACCCAGAGAAACCAGACAGAAACAGAAAAAAAGCTGCAGAACAAATAATAAAAATAATAAAACAATCTAGCGTGACCTAATGTGATGATGTCATCACTGATACAGAAAGCGTTTTACATTAATTTCCTGCAAAGTATCTTCTTTATAATACAGTATACACTTTCAAGGTGTGGGAGGGATTGGAGGCCAAAACGCAGCCCTGCTCCGAGACGAGAACGAGATTGTATTTATGCGTAAGAGGAAGGAGGGAATCCCCATTTTATTAGATGGTGGGTGGGGGAAGGGTACATCATGCAGGCATCGTATTAGGAGGGTGCTGGTGCCCCCCAGCCAGCCTGGCAAGGATGCCTCAACAGCGTGCCGGGAGGGTAGGAAGGGAGTGGGCCAGGACATTGAAAAGTGACCCACAGGCAGCCTCCCTCCTAGCACCCCGCCCCCCCAGAAGGGGGTGGTGAGGAGAGGCGCTGTCTGTAGGGAGGTCACTGGTGGCAGGCATGGTCCCATCCCCTCCATACACGCCATAGAGGTGTGTCTTAGGAGACTGGAGCACCTCTGGTATGGAGTGGTAACATCCAATTAACCCTTTCACACACACACCTTGGGCAATCTCCCCGTAGAGAGAAGGAGGGACTATTTGGCGGGAGACCCTTGTCTGCTCAGGCCTTTAGGATATGGTGGATGCCACAGACCCAGGAGAGAGCTAGGTGACCCCTTCCCCAGGACAGGGAGCTGTGGGCTACTCCCCTGGGCTTTCTCTTCATTCAGTCTCACTAGGGAAGGAGGCAGGGGAGGGGCTGGCCCATCTAGGGGAAAAGGGACAGCCCCCAAGGCACAGGTGGCCAATCAGAAGGTCTCCTCAACAGCCCCCATAAGGCACCCAAACAGCTCCTCTAAGGCACTGTTTTGCTTGGGGGTGCTGGGCAGCCAAGACTTAAAATGTTTTTTGGTGTCTTGCTTGAATCTTCCTCCCTCCCTCTCTCTTTCTCTCCCGGGGTGCTGAGTTGCCAAACCCAACCAACTGGGCCGGGGTCTAGGAAGGGAAATCAGGAATGGCCTGATTTCTCTCCCCACCTAGGCTGCTTTCCCCTCTCCTGGTAGCCTGAAAGGTTCTGGGTAGAGCAGGCTTGGGGAATGTCTCTCTCTGATCTTTAGAGTGAGTTCCCTATTCTCTTCCCCAACCCTCCTCCTCCTGCCTTGCACTGAGCCACAAGAACTTGGAGAAGACCCACATGTGCCTAGACACGGTGCCCTATGGCTGGGGCTCTCTGATCGGAAGGGAAAAAGGGCAAACCCAGCGGTGAACCACTGGGGACAAGGATAGGAACGAAGCCTCAGGAGAAAGCAAGTCAGGGCCTGGACTAAGCTGGCAGCTGAGGGCAAGGGAGAGGGAAGGAAGGGGTTCAAAGTTCTCTCCCTCCTCCTCTCCTATGGAGAAAGGAGGGTGCTCTGGGGTCCCTGGATGGCTGGTTGGTTGGTTCAGAAAGGGCAAAGGCGGAGGCGGGGGGGAGAGGGGGGCGGGGGAGAGGTCAGAGATGGCTGGGGGGGGGGGGGACGGGGCAAGAGGATTACATGGACTCAAATTCATCAATTCGCTGCTTGGTGTTACCCTGGCTGATCTGACGCAGGGTCTTATGCTTGTTACGCCCCAGACGCATGTTCTCTGCATGAATCATGTCGTTGGTTGTCTTCTTGGAGTCATCTCCGGCGTTGACCAGCTCCGAGGTCAGGGCCTTCAGGTGTTTCTGGACCCGCTCGTTCTTCTCGGCCTCAGTGGTCCGCTCTTCCTCACTGCGGTCCTTGGTGGCGGCCTCAGCCCACAGATCAGCTCTAGCTTCAGCCGCATTCTCATCCTGCTCGTCGTCTTGTTCATTCTCATGGGGGGTGCTCATGGCATTCTTCAGCTCAGCCCGGGTCTTCTCCAAGTCCTCCTGGACCATTTGGACCTTCTGCTGCCATTCCACAGCCTCACTCTCCTTCTTCTGCCGGGCCAACTGGCTGATCCGGGCTCTGCCATCTCAGAGGCCAGCTGCTCCTGGGTCTTCTTTTGGTCCCGAGAGGCCCGGAGCAAGGCCTCCTTGGCCAGCTTTTTGGCTTCAGACTGGGCTCGCTTCTTCTCCTCTTCCAGCTCCAGAGTTTTCCGAGTGTGCTCTTCCAATTCTAGCTGAGCTTTCTTGGTCTGTTCCTCAATCTGCTTCAGTTTCTCCATCAGCTCCTCCTTCTCCCTCTCCATTTTTTCCTTCTCCTTCTCAGCTAGCTCTCGCTTCTTCTTTTCGTTCTCCAGGAGGGCCCTATCCATCTGCTTCTGATGTTTCTCCTCCTGGGCCTGGGCCTTCATCTGCTGTACCTCAATGGTGTCCGGCTTGCCGCGCTGCATGTACAGCTCATGGTTCCCCATGCACAGCGCCAGGATACGCTTGTTGATGCGGGACGGGGCGCATAGAAGACAAAGTCTGGAGCTTTCTTGTCAATTGGCTTGATGACAAATTTCTTATCATTAAAGGAAATGTTCCTGATTTCGCTCCAGGGGAAGCCAATCTTGGGGGTCAGCCTGCTCATAGGTGTTGAGTCCCAGGGCATCCACGCCCAGCCACAGCTCGGAACCTTTCTTGTTCTTGATGCTGAAGTAATTCACCCCGTGCATCTCCAGGTCTTGAGCTATCTTCAGATATTCCAGGACAGCATCTTCCCTCAGCATACCCCGGTGCTCCTCATGCCACACCTGGATCCTCTCCTCCCACTGATCTTTGTTCAGCTTGTGCTGCTCCAAGACTCTCTGGGGCAGAAGTTTGTCCCCAGCCAAGTACCAGCCTTGTGCACCTCCTTGTTGAAGTCGCCATACTTGGACTGGACTGCATAGGAGGCCAGCAAGACGGCAGTCTCCGGAGGGCAGTAGATGTCATCCTTGAGGATGCCTTCCTTGACTTGCAGGAAGAAGAGGCGCTGGGTGATGTCCCGAATGAGCTCCTTGGACACATCCTCAGGGTAAAACTTGGCCCGGAATTTGAAGAGCAGGGGGCTCTCCTTCCGCACATCCTGGACTGTCACCTTTTTTGTTGAGTTTCAGCCATGTGGAGAAACCCTTGGAATCTTGGCACTGCAGGCCAAAGAACCAAACCTCTCAGGCCGATGGTCTTTACGACCTGGTCAAAGAGTTGCTTTCCAGTGGTGTTCGGTTGGATGGCAAACTCCAACTCGGCATCCATGGTGGTCACCCGAACGCTGATCGTCTTGGGCATGGTGGCAGGCGAGTTGGCGAAGTTTCGCGGCAGGCGGTGAAGACAGGAGGCGGCCGCGACTCGAGCTCTGGGGGTCCGGGACTGGCTGCGTTCCTAGAGGCAGAGAGGCTGCTGCTCGGCTTCCTGCTAACTGATCTGACTCGGCAAACCCCACCCAGGAAAGAGCCGCCCCGGGCGCTCCGGCTGCTCCTTTATCTAGTCAGTCCAACGTTTAGGAAGGATATTGACAAGTTGGAGTCCACAAGGAAAACAAAAGTGGGGATGGGGTGAGAAATCACAATATGATAAAATTGACCAAAGGAATTAAAGACGGTAAGTCCGGAAATGAGACATCCTAATGTGGGGAATTATAGCTGCCCTTAAATCTTTGCAAGATTGTTATGTGGAAGAAGCATTAGATTTTATTTTGGTTGGTTCTAAAGATCAGAACTAGGACCAAGCAATGGAAATGAGTAGGAAGGAGATTTAGATTTAATATAAGAAATCTTTCTGACAATTAGAACAACCTCAAATTTAAATGTGCTTCATTTTGCAATATTGAACTACTGATATTTAGATCTAAATAGGTGACAGCTTATCAAGTAATTCAGGGATGGATTATACTAGACAACTTTTAAGGTCACTATCAACCATGTACAGTACTCTTCTTTTTCCCATTTCCTAGTCCCATTAAGACTGTTTTATATAGATTTGGAAAAAAAACTGTACATATAAACTTCTCATACATTGTACTATCATATATATATACCATTTTCTGTTATATTTTACTTGAAACATTTTTTTTCCTGACACTTAATCATTCATGGACTTTTATCTAAATCTAATTTTGCTCATTAAGCCAAGATACAGTCTCCCAATCAGTTTTGGCCATTAATGGGTCGCTTAAATGTTGGAGTTTGTTTTTCAGGGTTTTAGTCTAGTCTGAAATACTTTTTTTTTACATGTATCTGTTCTGTTTCTCCTTGTTACTTTGAATTATTCATGCTACTACATTATTAGCATTTAGCAGTAAGTGGAAGAAATGGTTGATCAGGTTGGTTGTAAACAAAGATTGTGGGCATAAAAGTAGTTGATTTGTGTTTAATAATGGCTTTAAGTTAAATATAAATATGATTCCTATTTTAAAAAACTATGTTGAGGGGGATGATGCTGTTCTATCAGTGTCAGCATGAAACTGACCAGCAGGGGGCACTCTGAGCTAAACTTTGGTTCAAACACCTTGCTAAAGCCCTATTTCAATGACATCTTCAACTCAATCTACACTACTGTAAATGAAATAAAATTCTATCGGGTGTGTGTGTGTGTGTGTGTGTGTGTGTGTGTGTGTGTTCTTCAAAAGAAAAGTATATTTACTGCCATTAAAATAGCTAAAAATTAGCACACAAATAGATTTGTGGAACCATTAAGATTTCTTTAAAAATATATTTTTTTCTTTTATCATTTCTTCTAATAAGAATAAGGGTTAGCTCTTCTGTAAGGAGCAGAGTGTAAAATATATTATGTCTGCTGACCAAACATTTTGCAAAGGATTTGCGGCCATACAGGGAAGAAACTTCTGGTATTATTGGCTTTAACAAAGTGCCCTAAGGGTTTAGGGATAATTTCAAGGAATTGATCTTATTCTTTCAGGATTTCATCTGGAGTAACCACAAGTATAGAGGGGAAGAGGTCATATATTTATTGCTCAATGTTTCCCCTTCACAGGGATTCAGTGGGTCTTTAATTAAATAAAAAATATAATGAATGTATCAATAGAATTTTCCTTCTTCTGAATTCCTCTTCCATAAGGAAGATAAAGGCAGAATCTATAATCTCAGTATTTCTACTTGTATTATATTCACAGTACTTTTAACAAGAAGATTTCCATGGATATTACTATTGAAAAGCATAACTGGGAACTGAATTTTATTTTTTCTAGTACTCTCATTTAGGTCAAATGCTGAATATGAATCGAACAGTTGACAGCCATCTAGGAAAACAGATAAACTTATCTAAAAGCGTTTTGAATAGGTTCATGAATTTGAAATATTCAAAACCTAGAAGTGGCTAAGTCGTCCAAAGGAGGGCATTTCCCCAAAATTTGGTAAATGTTTAATAAACCTAATGTTATTTATAATGTCTGGTATCTTCAGGCTACTAAAATGCATTCCCCTTTCCAAATCTTCTGAGTATAGAAGGTCGCTTATCTCACAAGCTCTACGGGGAAAGAAAAAGTAATTCAGTCAACAAGCATTTATTAAGTACTTACTATGTGAGGGGGAAGGCAATAAGCATTTATTAAATGCCAGACACTAAGATAAACACTTTAAAGATGTTATCTCATTTGATCTTCACAACAATCTTGTGAAGTGAATGCGAATATTTGTGTTATATTTTATTGAAAATAATTGAGGCCATTTTCTGAGAGCTCCCTCTTTTCCCCTCCTGCTTATCTTATATATCACGAAGATGCCTTCCCCCTTCACTCTAGTCTTACATAATGACATGGCTATTCTCCTTACAAAGACAAACCCTTCTATACACACAAGTGATCTCATTCCATCCCATATTTTCCAGCAGATTTCCCCCACTTATTATCCCCATTCTTTCATTTATCTTCAATCTTTCCCTGTCAACTAGTTGCTTCTCTACTGCCTATAAACAGAAAGGCTTGGTAGTCATTTGATCATCTGGTGGATGAACTGATGGTTGCTTATAACAATAAGAGCCACTAAGTCAATAAACATATATTAAGTTCCTTCTCTGTGCCAACCACTGTACCAGGTCCTGAGGATACAAAGACAGGTTCAAAACAAAATATAAAACAACAACAAAACAGTTTCTATTTTCAATGGGGTAGACCATATGCAGAGTTATGTGCAAGCAAGATACAAGATAAATTGGAGATAATCAATTAAATTAAGGAATGCCCTAGCATTAAGGGAGGTGAGGAAAAACTTGTAGAATGTGAGACTTTAGTGAATATTTGAAGGAAGCTACTAAAGCCATGGGAAAAGATAAGAAGGGAGACATGGTGAATGGTTAAAATGTTCGGTCAGGGGATTGATTTCAAGGAAATCAAGAGATACTGTTGAAGGAACAGCCATTAGGCTATTGTCACTTGATTAAAGAGTGTTTCTGGGAAAATAAGGTGTTAGAAGACTGGAAAGGTAGGAGGGGGCAGGTTATAAAAGGCTTTGAATATCAAATAGAGAATTTTATCATTGATCCTGAAGGTAAGAGTAAGCCATTAGAGTTTAGTAAATGAGGAAAGAGGAGGGCGACATGGTGGGATTTGATGTTCAGAAAGAGTAATTTGTCAATTGAGTGGTGGATACACTGGACTGGGAAGAGACTCCTCAGTCTGGAGACGAAGCAGCAGGCTATTGCAGTAGTCTAGAAGTAAAGTAATGAGGCTTGCACCAGGCTGGTATCAGTTTAAGAAGAGAGCAGGGTACGTAAAGGGGAGATGTCATGAAGGTAGAAATAGCAGCACTTGGCAACACATTGAATGTGGGAGAGTGAAAATGAGGAGTCATGATTGGCCCATGATTCTAGGTACCTGGGAGGATAGTAGTATCTTGGGGCTGTAATAGAGAAGTTAGCAAAAGGGGTGGTTTTGGGGGAAAAGATGGTGAGTTCAATTTTGGACATGTTGAGTTTAATATGTCTATGGGATATCTATATTGAGATTTCTAACAGAGTTATAGAAGTAAAACTAGAGGTTGGGAAGGGTTTGAATAAAAAGATCTAAGAATCATACGGATAGAAATAATAATTTTATACATAGTGTCTGATTAGACCACCAAGTAAAATAGCATAGAGGTAGACATCACCCAGATGAAGGTCCAGCCTAGGAGCTGAAGAATGGTCAGATAAGAGCACCAGGACAGAATAGCATTTTGGAAACCTAGAGAAAAGAGAGCATCAGGGGGAAAAGGTGGTTGACAGTATAAAAGGCTATAAGTAGAAGGGTCTAGAAAAATCAGAATTGAGTAAAGGCCATTAGCCTACTCAATTAAGGATTCATTAGTTACCTTGGAGAAAATATCTTCAGTTGAATGATGAGGTTGGAAACCATACTGCAGATAGCTAAAAGAAGAAAATGAGAGGGAAGGAATTGGAGTTATCGATTCTAGACAATCTTCTCAAGGAGGTTAGCCGCAAATGAGAGATATTGTCAAAAAGCTAGTGGGGGTTATTAAACCAAGTGAGGGTTCTTTGAAGATGGTGAATATGGTCATGTTTGTGGGCAGCAGGGGAAAAAAGTCAGGAAACAGTAAAAGATTAAAGATAAATGAGAGTGAAGATGATACAAATAGAAATTGGCTGGCAAATATGGAATGGAATGGAATCGCTCATGCATCTAAAAGGGTTTTACTTTGTCAAGGAGAATAGTTACTTCTCCCTAAGAGGCAAGGGTGAAGAAGAGGTAGTTGCAGAAGGTATCTGAGTGATTAGAGAAGAGAAGGGGAGAAGAGGAAACTCTTGGGAAATGGTCCCAATTTTTTTAAATGAAATATGAAGCAAGAGTCTCAACTGAGAAATGGAGGTTTGAGGAGGGATGCAAAGGTCTGGAAAAGTCAATGTAGTAAGCGGCATGCTGAGTCAATTAGGAGTCATTTAAAGATTATTGTGCCACAGTGATAGCCCAATTGAAATTACTTGTGATTTTCCCCTTCTTTGTTCAGCAGCAGGTGAATAGGAATGAAGGTTTTGGGTGATAGGAGGAATCCAAGGCTTAAGTTTGCCAAAGTAAATCATCAATAGGGTAAGGGACTCAAGAGAATAGGACAGTGTAGAGCTGAAATGGGTCATCAAGGGGTCAAGATGGAGAAGAAAGGAAAGTGTAATCACTGAAAGGTTGATGGCCTGGAAAAGAACTGAAAAGAACTGAAGGATGGAAAAGAGAGCTGAAGTTGCAAAGCAAGTTAAAAGAGATTAGGGTGTTGCAGAAAGTATCAGTATGTATATTGAAGTTCTGCAGGATGTAGGCAGGAGTTGGGGAATAGAGAAAGACTATGAACTAGGCACTAAACTTATTGAGGAAAGGAGAGAGCGTACTGGAGTTCAGTAGATATTAGCAATCAGAATTTTCATTGGGTGGTAGATATGGATTGATTGTCAAAGAACTAGAAGTTGCTGAATGATAGTATTAGAGCTTGGAAGCGGAAATGGAGAGCAGAGAGTACTCTAACTCCCCAAATAAGACCAGTGAATGAGGAGAAAGGAGTGAAAGTATAAGTGGTGCTGGAAAGGGTCTTCAGGGAAGCTTTGTAATCAGGAGGGAGTCAGTCCACAGTCAGAAGATAGAAAGGGTAGGAAAGAAAAAAAAGATTTAAGATGAAAATGTTTGTTTCCTATGGATCTGGCAATCCAGGTTTCATGGTGGAAGGGATGTGAATCTTTAGAGTGGGCCACTGGGGAGGGGAAGGTTGAGGAAAGTGGAAAAAAGGCAATTCTGTAGAAAACAATGTTGTAGGGCAGTGGTGTCAAACTCAAGTGGAAACAGGGGCCACTTCTTCATATGTAAGAATACCTGCTGGCTGCATATTGAATTAGTTTTAAATGTAATGTTATACATGTTTTATTGTATTTTTATTTATTTTGTTAAATATTTGCCAGTTACATTTTATTCTGGTTCCTACCTCGCTAAGGAGTATTGTGGGACACATGCAGCCCAGTAGTTGCAAATTTGAAACGTCTATTGAAGGGTATGTAGTAGAAAAAGAAACCTACTCTAACTCCTCTAACAATTCTTAGAACAAGAAGACCATATTTGCTATTATTCAGCCTTCTAGATGAAAGGGGCTATAATGTAACCATAGTTCATACTGCTATATCACTATAGCTTTTTCCTTTTTTTCTTTTAATTAATACATTTATTTATTTTTAACATTCATTTAAACAAAATTTAAGTTCCAAGTTCCCTCCCTCCTTCCCACCTTTTCCCCATCGATTGAGCAAGCAAGCAATATGATATTAATTTCACACATGAAGACATGTAAAATATGTTCATATTAGCCATGTTGAAAAAAACAACAAAAGGTAAGAAACATAAAGTTTTAAAAGAATGTTTCAGCTTGCATCCAGAATCCATCTGTTCTCTTTCTAAGGTAGATAGCATTTTTCATCATAAGTCCTTTGGAATTGTCTTGGGACACTGTCTCAATCAGAATAGCTGTCTTTCAGTCAATCATTGTTATAATATTGCTGTCACTATGTACAATGTTCTTCTGGTTCTGCTCAATTCACTTTGCATCAATTCATCTTCCAGGTTATTTTGAAACCATTCCCCTTGTCATTTCTTATAGTACAAAAGCATCCCATCACAAATAATTTATCACAACTCATTCAGGGATTCCCCAACTGATGAGCAACCCTCAATTTCAACTTTCTTGCCACCACAAAAAGAACTGCAATTAATATTTTTTGAACATATAAGTTTTTCTCCCTTTTCTTGGATCTCTTCAGAATACAGATTTAGTAATGGTATTTGCTGGGTCAAAGAGTAAGCAGTTTTATAGCCCTCTGGGTATTCACTATAGGTTTTTCAATCAATATTATTAGTATTATCTCAAAATCAGTGCAATCATTATATCCGTTTAAGAGCTAAGCAAACTTGCCTACAGTTGCATAGCTAGAAAATGGCAGAGGTTGGACCCCAAACTACATAGTCTGACTCAGGAAATAATGTTTCTTTCATTGTACCATTTTGAATTACTATAGGTTGGTGTTCTTTCATTAGGTTTTCCAATGCTCATCATGATATTAATCTGCTGTTTCATTCTTTCGTGACAGTTAATTCCATGATGCCCAGAACTATATCTTAATTTTATTTCTCTCCCCACACTTATTTCACTACTTAGAACCTAATATGTGCTTAGTAAATGCTTATTTAATTAAATGCAGTTTAAATGCCAAGTACTATAATGGTATATTGGCAAAAGAACTGGCATTGGCATCAGGAGACCTGGGCTGTTGTCCTAATGTTTCTTCCCATCTATGACTTTAGTCTGGCAGTTAAGCCCATGTTAGCTCTGCTAGGTTTTCTACAAGATTATACAGTTGTTAACTACTGATTTTAGTCATGTACATACCAGATAATAAGCCATTGCTTAATTTAATCTTGACACTCCAGAATCGGGTATGAATGTGAGTATACAACAGAATATTTGATCTAGAAAACATGGAGAATAGTCTCATTCATTCATTTTACATGTGAGCAAACTGGGGGCTAAAGAAATTGTGTAAGTTGACCAAGTTACCAAAAATAATTACTAGAATATCTGGGACTAGAACTCAGGTTTATGTCCAGTTTGTTTCAAAACTGTATAATGTTTTTGTACTACATGTACTACATATGTATATATCTGTATACACACATATTTATGTGTGTATACAGATATGTATATATGTACACACACAAATGTGTTTGTATACACAGACACACACATTTGTGTGCATATATATATGTATACACACACACACACACAAATGCATAGAGAAATATAGGAGGGAACACAATTTATAAGAACTAGGATACCTTCTCTTTGATCTTCACGTATCATAATGCTTAGTTTACCATTATTTCTCCAATTAGTTTAACTAGTCATCACTTGAAGAGTGATCCTAAACACTTTATTTATTTGTTCAGGTGACACTGGAACAGTGCAAAAGGATCGATGCTTCATTCAGAGCATATGGATAAAAATCCTGCCTCTAGTAGTTCACACTTCTTCAAGCTTGGACAAATGACACCCTCCCTGGGCTTCAATGTCTTCACCTATAAAATGAGCTAGATGATCTCTGAGGTTACTTCCTTCTCTAATGATATTATGATATTGTGACTTAATTGATTCACAACAGTTTTGGACTACAGAGTAGCATGTGTGTGTGTATGTGTATACACGCATGTATATATACACACACCTATGTGTGTACTCATGTGTGTACATCTCTACAGATGCACAATGCATGTTCCTACATACTAGGTAATCCAGAGTGGATAGAGCACGGGACTTGAAGTTAGGAAGACTTGGGCTTGTTTCCTGCCTCAGATACTTGCTAGCTACTATGACTATGGATTAGCAGTAGCTACACTATTTGAAACCTAAAATTCCTACCTTTAAAATGTATCTAATTTCTTGATCATATTGAGAATCAGCATGATAAAATGAAAATTGCTTTTCCTTTGTCTTAAAGTTTGAAGACCTGAGATTCAGTCTTTTGCTGACGTACGCTTATTTGATTCTAAGTAAGCCCTGTTTTCTCATCAATAACATAGGAAGAGTAATACTTTCATTACTTATCTCATAGTGTTGTTGTGAAAGAACGTTAAAACCTTTAAGTGATGCATTGATATGAATTATTATTGTTGCTGTCATGATGGTGGTGGTCGTGTTATTAATTCATAAGTATAATATACTACTAAGGAAAATTATTGTAAATATCTATCTAGATGGGATATATTGTGGGATGGTTTTCTAGAAATCATTTGTGATGATTTTTCTAAAAGTTGCCTATAAATCCAGAATGACCTTTTTTAACCTTCATTATTGGCAAAGTGAACACAAAATTAGCATGACTTTCCTTCATATGCATTAGAGAACTGAGATATGGAAGTGACTATCTGTATATATGTGACTTCAAGAAAAGAGTGGGCGGGAGGGGAGGGAAATAGCTTTCTTCAGATTTGTAGAGAGGATGAGAGGGATTCTCTCCTTACTTCCCTTCTGCCTAATGGTCCTCATAAAGTGACATTCATCTGAGAGTTAAAAGTGTGCGCTGTTTTCCTTCTAACCTCTGAGTTCACCCATGTAGGTGAGGAAGCTCTCTCTCCCAATGTTAACTTCAAACTGGTCTGTTGGTTTTAGAGAGTTGCTCAGAGCACCAAGAGGTTAAGTAATTTGTCCAGGGTTAGGCAGTCTATATGTATAGACAGGTGGGAATTGAACTCTGGTCTTCATGACTATGAGAATGTCCTCTAAGCTCAACTGTCTGGAAATCAGCAGTTTTCTATTCTTTTCATAGCTCTATTAGCAGTGTTCTTTTTACCTAGTTACCTATGAAGAAGAATGTCTTTGATATGGTTGTTTTTTTTTATTCTTGACATTCCTGACATGAGAATCTATGGTAAAGAAATATCTGTTACATTCACTCTGATACCTTGAAGTGCTTCTTCTCATGTGCATTGTTACACAGGTGCTTAGCTATTTATGAGAATAGAGATTACTTGGCATCCCTAAATATTTTTAGGGTGGGTCACATTGCTAATCTACTTACAGCTACCCAAATTTGTTTTTGAAGTTGAGGAATCATATCATCATATTCCCTGTCAAATCAGTTTATAAAGCCGCTCGACATAATGAAATGTGACCCACTGGAATACATCAGGAATTAGAAAGGCTTATTGTGGCAGACACTGGTAGAATGTGTGGCTTTCCCATTAGACAGCTCTAATTAATGATGAGAGGGTTAGATTTCAGGTCAATACCAGGAGATGAACTAGAGTATAAAATGAGTATGAGAGTAAAAGAAACAATCCACCTTAAAATTTAATGTGATTCAAATACATACTTCCTATTTCTCACCTGCTTTGCATCCATTGGTGATGGTTGAGAGGTAAGATTCCGTGGAGATTATTAATATTGCCTTACATTCCTTATCTCTATAGCCATCATACATGGAGGAAGGGCTCCAATCCCATGGTACTGCATGTCATACATTTTCAAGCCCCAAAGGTGGTTATCTCAATTATGGTTGGTCAAGTGGTAACTGGCAGGAATTTGATCTTAAAGATTCGCCTGAGAAATGCAATCCAGATGTGATGTGACCAGTTGTAGAATTTGAGAGTCAGAAGGGACCATCTAGCCCAAAGCACACATAAAGAGAGTCTTCATTATAACATATCCAGAAAGTGCTTATCTAGGCTGTGTTTGAAGAATGCTGATGAGGGGGAATCATGCAATTCTGGGATCTGAAGATGAGAGTCAAGTGGAAATTCCTTTTGAGCAGGCATAAATGGCCAAAACAGCAGAAGAAAATATCTCACTTTAAGTGGGAAGAGGAGCAGAGGAGAAAAGAAGTGGGCACTATCATCTAATTAGAAATGGCTTTGTTGTAAGTTCTATTTGCATCCATGTTTGGAAACTATGAGAAAACAGTCAAACAGGAATGGATTTTGGTGACAACAGCAGAAGGCTCACTCTAAGTAAAGCAAGTCTCATTCAGGAGCCCCATTTTCAGCAGACAGGTGAGGTTAATGGGTAGTTTGCCACAGTAGTCTCCCATGAAAGTTAACTACCAGAACTGCCAACAGGAACAGAAAAGAGAGAGTTGCAGGTAAGAATAGGCAACAAAACAGGAGGATCTTTCTTAAAAGAAGCTATGGAGTGCAAACAGAATTTTTTGGTGGTCTGAAGAAAATGGGCTACATTTGTATTGATGTCAGAATCTTGACACTGCAGAGCATACATAAAATGCAAGCTGGTCTGTGACCTTTCACCTAGAAGATGAAAGAGCTGATGGAATGTGTGTCTTCCTTTTCATATTATTTATAAGAAGGAATCTTCCTTGAAAGAACAGAAGAAGACCTGTAAGAGGAAAAAAAATTCGAATGTATCCAGAGTTTAAAAAGTGAAATAATAAAGCAGAGGAAGGGAAGAAGGACCATTGAATATTTGGATCTAAGTAATAGTTAAGATTTCCTTGGTGGAGAGAGTAGGTGGTACTGAGGAGAAGTTTGGACCATCTTAGGGGGAAGCAGCTTTTGTTATTTACAGTAAATACCATGAAGAGTCAGTGGGAGAAGATGGCTGTTGAGGGTGAATATTTGTTAATTTGATATTAACAATAAATGTCTGTGGGTTTTTCCTGTGTATGTCAATAACTTAGTCAGTAAACATTTATCAGTCATCTACTATAGGCCGGGCAGTATATATGTATCCATTATTTGAGAGAAAGCCTCAAGAGACTTATGAAAACCACCAAAGACTACTATCTAATCCTGGTGATTTGTGTAGAGACAAAAGACACTGCTACAAAAAAAATCTAGATAATATTGAGAAGTATTATGGAATCCACTCAAAGAAGCTAAAGACATGAGGGATCTATGTGGTGTCTTTTTTTAATAGATGCTGACTAGTAGAAAGGAAATTGTGGAGAGTGACTATGAAAAGAACCTCTGAGAATGGGGTTTGGCTTTCTAGGTCATATCTTAAAATATAAGAATGATGGCTCTTGGACAGAGATGGAGTACAGTTAATGAGAATAAGTTTATATTAAATACAAGTAATCACACATATATACATAAATACATTCATATATGCATATAAACACATCTGAATCTGATTAAGATGGATCCAAATTAAAAATGGAGGGAAAAGAAGAAAACTGTCCCTATAACTGACAGACCTGGTAGAGAGCAGCAAACACAACGGAAGATGAAAAATAGCAAAGGATAAGACTAGTAATTCAAAAGAGAAAAATTCAAAAGAAAGTCAGCAATGAAAATTATCACTTCAGATATCTGTTTATAAATGCCCAAAATATAGGTAATAAAAAGAGTTATTCAGTGGATTTTATAGTACAGATTTAAAAAAAAAACCTTTGTGAGATGGGAATCATGACTTAAATAAAAGTAAACATTATCAAAAAGAAACCAAGTAAAGAAACAGTGGAGCAACATTGTCTATTAAGATGGCATACACAAATGAGGAAATCTAAATAACTCAAGTTGAGGAAGAAACATTTTGGAGGCTATTTGAATGAGCATAAATAAGGTGAGAAAGAAAAGCGACATGCTGCATGATAATATATAATTACCACCAGGACAGAAGGGAGAATTTAATGAAAAGTCTAGGGAACAGATTAAAAAAACTAGTTTGGGATCATGACAACATATTGATGAAAGACTTTAACTATCCAGACATTTCTTAGAACTCTCTGCAAAAGCATATTGCTACTTCATGATGTATATTACTAATATTTTAATTATTCAAAAAGTCAAAAATCCAACAAGGGAAACTGTTATTCAGTGATTGAATCTGCCAATCACATGGTAATTGGCTATTTAAGTACAACTGATGAAAACTTTGAGGGCAAGCAAATATTCTGTCTTAGAATTTGTAAGGCTTGAAAAGGAAAGTTAGACTTAATTTGACCTATAGCCCACCTAACATTTCCTCATACTGGATTTCCTCATAGTCAAATGGAAATATAGGTGAGATTTCATAGCCTCAACTTCTACAGGGTAAATGTCCTAGAAGAATTTGGAAGTTCTAAAGAATAAAACTTTGAAGACATAACCACAATTGAGTCTAATGAAGAGGAAATGAGGTAGTTGTCTCAAATAGATGAATAGGATCCATAGAGAGTCAATTAATTCAGTTTAAAAAAATATACAGAAAATGAAAGCTAAATCAGGCAACAGATAAAGAATACAAAAATTTATCACAGATGTACCACTCCTGTATCAGGAGTGCTAAAATTCACAAAGAACTAGGATTAGTAATGAATGAAAGCCTGTAAATAGCTTCTTTACTGTATATTTGTTTGCATGTTGTCTCCCTCATTTCCCTTGAGGGTAAAGACTATGTTTTGCCTCTTTTTGTGTCCCCAGTGCTTAGCACAGTGCTTGGCACAAAGTAGGTGTTTAATAAATGTTTATTGATCAATATCTAATCGATAATTGATCGATTGACAATTTACTTTGCTTCCTGAAAGAGATGTTCCTTTGAGATTGTGTCCATAGGAATACCTAATTATTGTCCAGTTAGTCTACAAATGAGAAAAGAAAGTATGTAGGATATGGACGTGCAACAGCATTCTAGGCATGAGATAAGTAGCAATAGTGTGATAGTGAAAATGTATAGGCCTCTGACACAAGGTCATAAAATAGTAAGTAATAATTGACAATGATAATAGTGATAGCTAATATGTACATAGTAATTTAATATTTGTAAAATGTACATTATATATCAATTATGTAATTATATAATTGCATTTACATATGATATCACTGTAAAACTACATATATTATAGTATCTCATTTAAGTATCAGAGACAGAATTCAAACTCAGTTCTGCTGATTCCTAATCTTGGACTCCTCCTATTCTTTTACAGAATATGGGTATAAGATGGGGCTCCCCCAACTGGTGGGAGTTATGGCAACACGAGGGTATTAAGTATCTATGAAGAGGAACACAGAGTGATAGGGATGACATACAAAAAATGAGGTCAGAGGGAGCCAAAGAAAAATTTTGCTTCTCTCCCTTTTCCCTCCTCTCTATCCTTACTCAGCCAGTCTCTAAGTATGTACAATTCAATTCTCTATTAGGCATCCTTTTCAGAATTTTGTCTAAAAACAACTATATGTCCATGGAAGGTGAACATCAAAACTTAAAGCACTATTTAAATGCTTGCCATGTTATAAACATACTAGGATGTTTTGAGGATTGTTTTATAATCTGAAAGAAATGGATTTGGGTTTTAGGTCAATTGCTCATAGATATGTATTTATCCCAGATACTTCTCAGGTTGTTTGGTGTTTTTAAGGATAACCTTACTTAAGGAATTATAAACTGAATGATTCATAAATTCCTTTTTCATTTCTCTAAAAAGGTTTTCCAAAGACAGGTTGATAAGTTTAATTGGTCTAGAATCAAATCTTTACATCCTCAAAGAAACTTAACAGTTAAATAGAGTTGGTTCAGGTTCACAGATGTATAGCTAGAAGTCACCTTAGAGGCCATTGATTTCAGTAACCACTTCCCACCCCTTCCGCCTTTACATATGAAGAAAGGGATGCATGGAGAAGGTGAAACTTAACTGATTCTCACATTTACTGGATACACTAATAAGTATCTGAAGTGGGCTTTGAACCCAAATCTTTTGAGCTCTTTGTTAAGTGGAGGGTTGTAATAGTAGTTAAGGTGGGAATTTTTGCTGTTGACCTTTAATGATTCTGACCTTTGTTTGAATGGGGCAGATAAAGTGGGATGTTTGTGTATTTCTCAGCACTGAGACAATTGGGAGCCATTGATTTGTATCTGATGTGATATTGGGGTGGGGAACTTCTCCATGCCCAGCCTGGGTGAGGTCAGGGCCCTCTGGGCCCTGAACAGGAAATATAAGTGCAAAGCAGCTCTGAGCCACAGCAGGAGTGGCATGTGACTTTGGGCCAGCCATTCTAATGAGCTCCCTGGCTGTACACCCAGATGTTGATAACTACGAATTGTATTTGGTCTGTAATTCAGGGTGCTGAACTAGGTGGATGTTAAGTAAGATTGTTAGCCCCTTAACGTTGCCTTCCTTAAGTAAAGCAGATCAAAAGGACCTGTGCTGGCAGCTTTCTGGGTGCTGGTTGTTGGTGGATCTTACACACCCACAGAAGCTGCTAGCTGCATTGTTGATACAAGGGTGAACTGCCTCGAGTTTCAGGGGTTTTGTGCAGCAGTTTTCAGAGATATCTCTAGGGACCTGTACATTCTCAATTCCTCCAAAGTAGTATGATCAAAAGAGAGGTGTTTACTCCTCTCCTGACCTGTGCTCTGGTCTGTGAGCAACTACGATCACTCTTTTCTGTCCTGGAACTGCGAGGAGGGTTCCCTCTCCACAGCAACCACCAGCTCCACCACACCAACCCTCCTCCTCACCCCAGGACCACCACCCAGGACTGTGACCCAGATCATCTACTCGGTTCAAGAGCTCCAGAAGCAGCTGCCACTGTGGCAGTGGCTACCATGGCCCTGGGGATGGGGCTGTGGCCAGACCAAGCTCCTCTCTCACCCAGATGAGAGAGCTTTCCCACTGACCTTTGAAGCTGTCTTTGGCGTTTGTGGGTTGAGAAGTCTGGAAACCACCATACCTGCCAGTGATTCAGCGCCCTGAGGCCTGCTCCAGTCCCATCTGTGCCCGCACAGCTCAGGCTGGACTGCACTCTGCTCTGACCAAGGTGTGATAGACCCTTCCTGTCAGCCTTCCAGATTGTCTTGGGCTGGAAATCTGCTTCCCTCTGTCATTTTGTGGCTTCTGCTGCTTTGGAATTTGTTTAGAGTTGTTTTTTATAGGTATTTCAAGGGGTTTGGGGGAAAGCTAAATCAGGTTCCTGTTTCTACTCTGCCATCTTGGCTCTGCCCGTTGAACCCAAATCATTTTGACTGGAAGACCAACACCCTGTTCACCACACCAGGAGGCCTCTCCTGTCTCACAGCATTGTATTTAAAAATTTCATTTCAGTTCTATGTGCAAGGTGCTCTGATGATTGCTGAGAATGCTAATGCACAAAGGAAAAGTAGTTCCTAACTTCCCAAAGCTCACTTTCTAATTGGTGAATACAGAGTACAAATGAACCCAAAACTACGGATAATTTGGGAAACTTGGAGATAAGGAAAGATTTCCTTTAAGAAGTAGTAACTGAGTAGTTTTAGAAGTATTAGTAATATTAGAAGTGCCTAGTGGTAGCCATCTCTAGGGGGGTAAGGGAAGAAGACAAGAAATTTACATGATAATTTTGCTGCATATTTGAAAAGAATAACAAGTTGTATATAGTAGATTTGCAGTTTCATGTACAATCATCTTGTTTATTGTACCATGTTATGGAAATGCTTGTTTTATTCCATAGATTAAAAATAAAATTAAAAAAAAAGAAAGGTACTAGGAAGATAATCACAGCAAAAATACAAATAGACATGAGGAATGTCCAGTGCCAATTCTCTTTTCCATTTCAAGAGAAGAGCAAAACATAACTTTGAAATTCACTATTAAAGATGAGAACAGCTACAGTAATAACAACAAAGAAGTGGTATCTGAGCCAAGTCATGGAGAAAAATAAAGAAGTTAAGAAGTGAATTTGTTCAAAAACAGGGGGATCTATTTGGCATAGCTGTTAGGTTAGTTTGCTTGGGTTATGTAGTGAGTGAGGGAAAATAAGTTTGGAAAGATAAGCCAGTGTCAAACAGATATGGCTGTTGGTCTTCTGGGAGAGAAATGAGGACCAGGTATATAGAATTCGGAGTAATCTGCATAGAGGTGATGATTATGTGCGGTCAGAAAAAAGAAGAGCCTGGGAGAGAGCCTCAGGCAATATCCATGGTTAGGGGATAATAACCCAGCCAAGAAAATTGAGATGGAGCAGTCCAATAGGTAGCAGGAAAACTAAGTAAGGAAGGAGTCTGTGGAGGAGCGAACCAGAGTTTCAAAAGACAAATAGGTCAAGTAGAAAGAAGCTATGATATTTAGTGGTAAAAGAGATCATTGGCTTTTGTTCCATTAGGACTTCTTGCTGTATCAAATTTTTTTTCAACCACCATTTGCCATGTTCCAGTAAATTTCTCTGGATCTCATTTAAATTCCTTCTCCCATCTCTCCCTTCTTTGTTTGTTTGCATTGCTGCCCTATAAACTATATTGTTTATAGAAATAGTCATTGAATCACAGAATTAGAAGAAAAACTATGCACACACTTTACACTAGAAGTATATACATAGATGTTTCTACATGTGCATATGTATATTTGCATACATAAGACATCACCTCATTATGTCATATGTAATACATTTGTTTATGTACATACATAAATATACATACATGTGTGCATAAATATGCACATATATGTACATGTGCATATACATGACCATACCTATATTCACAGACATGTGAATACATTCACATAAATGCAACATATACATACATGTGCATGCATGCACATATAGGATACGAAGTTCTCCTATCATATGACATGCGTGCTCCCAAAAAATACATCAATAGGCAAAGTTGAACAATAAAAATCACAGAATTTATGGGTTAGGGGTACAATGCTCAAAAACTTCTTCAATTAAACATAAAAAATAGGAACCTGATAAAATGGTAGCTCAGCTTCACATGTGTTAAGTTATACATATATTATAGTATATAAATATACTATAAAAATAGTGTCCAGATTGTGGCCTCAGACTGTTGATTCTGTGCCCCTTGTTCCATCAGTTAGTTGGGTAACTATGAGCAGGAGCTGTGGATGAAGGGAGGTGAGGCTTGGCATGAAGTTGGGTATGAGTGTAGGAATGGGGGTGGTGCAGACCACTTCTTCTCCACTCACAGCCCCTACTGGACTAGACCATATACAACAAATATGGTGTTTTACCTTGATGCAGACCTGAAATTTTTTGTGTAAGTAGGGGTCAGAATTAAGACTGTAGCTTGTGAGTTATTGTGATATGATGCAATTTGCTCTATCTCGGTTTTTCGTAGGAGAAAACACTGTGAACCCCAGTTTATTACAGTGTCTGTTCTAAGAAAGAGACAGATGAAATTAGGGCACATGCGTCCACAGTTTAATTTCTCTCAAGCTGGCTCCCATGCATTGCATGGGAGTTCAGTCCAAAACTGCACCCCCAAGGAGGCCAGTTCAGAAGTGGCTGAATTTGGGATTTGGGGTTTAGGTTATATGCCGTTCCCAAGGAGTGTCAATCAATCCTGATTGGTCAACATACTTGGAGGTAGGCTATATTAAAATGACATCTTAAATACATGACTTAGTTCACTTAATCTTGGTCCACAGGAGTTGGTATCACCAGCCTTTGGACAGAAGAAATACCATCCTCAGTCTTGGGAATCTGTCTCCACCCAGACCTGAACGGATTAAATCAGTTCAGGCCTGGGTTGGAGTTTGACCAGAATATGAAGATTCAATGCAATCTCATTTTCAGTAATGTCATTCTGAAGAACTTTGGACAGAAAGGCTGGGGGGGGGGGGGTAGGGGTGGAACTCTTGAGTCTAGAAATCATTTTTTCATGATACATAGATGCAAATTTAAAATTCTCAATATATTCAACATATGCTTTATTAGAACAAATTAGTGATTTCAAAATAAGCATTATAGCAGAACTAATGCATGCATATACATGTATATATACATGCATGTACATGTGTAAATGCATATATATGTATACATACCTATGCATCTATTTATATATTTTATGTTCATATTTAGTAGCAAGGCAGCATAGCAGAGTGGATAAAAAACTAGTCTTAGAATCAGGAAAATCTTGCTTCAAGTTCTTCCTCATAGATTCAGACATGTGTGATGAATCTTTCAGGGCCCCACACAAGGTAAGACTGAGTTTTTAACAAGAGCTGATATGCATTGGTAGAGATATTACTTTACTGGAGGATCCCTGTACTCCTGAGATCACAGGTTTAGTTAAATGCATACACACACACACACACACACACACACACGAGATGTACCAAGAGGTTAGATTCTTGACCTGTGATTTCATTACTATAAGGAATTCTCTCTGGAAAAGCAAGTCTTTTTCTGCAAATTATCATTTCAGAGAGTTGCCTAAAATGTTGAAAGTTTAAATGACTTGTTCAGGACCACGCAGCCAGTATTTGTCAGTGGTATGACTTGAACACAGATACATTTGACTTTCTAATTGGTCATGCAGTCAGTATATACATACATATACACACATATAGGCTTGTGCTCTTAATATTGGTTTGAGGCCCATCATTGTGATGCACTGACTGCTACATGCCTCCACTGCAGACTTTGGCATTTTCCCCAAGAACTACTAACCTGACACACTGATTGTGGGGAATGATGGAGAGTCAAACCAATAACACTGTTGAGGAATATATGATTGGATCTGCCCTATTGTGTTTTGTTTTGTTTTTTACTAGAAATTAAGCCTAAACATCCACAATTGTCAATCAAGTATTTTTACATATGATAGAGCTTATAAATTACAAAGGGAACAGGTAGTATATAGTGGGATAGAGGTCTAGACCAGGAATAAGAGGTGCGGGTGCCAATCTTAGCTGTTATCTAACTAGCTGTGAGATTTGGGATAGGTCCCATAATTTTTCTGAGTCTCATTTGTAAAAGGAGGGGGTTGGACTACAAGATTTCTAAGGTCCCTATCAGCCTTGTGATTTTATGATTGGGACTAATCCTTATCAGGTTTAAAACCATCACTAAGCTTTGAGGTAGGCACCCTTGTGCTGGAGCTTTACATGCATTATACACTTTAAAGGACTAGATGTGTGTGTAGTTGAAATCTGAGGTAAAATTACTTTCTTGTTTAGGCCTATTCATCTTTATTTGTTACCCTCAATCCAATACCAGGGGACCTGGTATTTAATCAGAGGAGGTTACAGGAAAAATAACAAGAAGAAGAACACATTCTTTCTCTAAATCATTAGCATCTACCATGTGTGCTTTTAATGAATTGAAATAAGAACCCTTGTAAACTAATTTGAGCAAACTGCAGTTTATTGCCCACAGCATGTAATCTCAAACATCAATCAGCTCAGGAAAGGTTTGTTCTAAAATATTGCTGAAGGTATCTTTCATCCTGAAAGAGATATGGGGAGCTCTGCAATAGGTCTTGACAAGATCCTCCTGTGTAAAAGCCTGGGAGAAAACAGAAGTATTGTTCTTCTATAAGGAGATATGAATATTTCAATTGTAAAGCTGAATATAAAAAATCTACCTGCTTATTAATACATAATGCAGTCAGTTTTACATAATGTGTAGTAAATTAGGCTTTATAAAACACCTTCGTTCTCAAGATTGCTCACAATATCCCCAGAGAAAGGAAGGTTTCCCTGTATAATAATAAATAGGAAATTCCAGTTGGAACAGTTGGAATATCTTCTTATGATATGTAGTCTGAGGGAAGATTCCATGTTACGCATAGCACCTTCAATGAATAGATTAGCTTCTATTTTTTTTTCATTTTTGTCTTAGGCTTTATGTATGACTCTGCTTTAAGTCTCACTGTTTCCTACTCTGTGAATAAGATTACAAATCAAAATTGGCACTCTTTGCTAAGAACGACACTTGGAAAATTAGCTGTCCATTTGGAATGAATGAAGCAGTTCCCACAGTCTGGGAGGATGCTAGTGTTACCTTCAAGGTTTAGAATACCCTCCAGCATTTCTGAGGAAGACTGTATTCTATTGTATTCAATAGGAGCTGTTCCCTGCTTTCCAAATCAGAGACAAATTATAGTAGAAAAAGAGACAAAGAAAAAAGCTTGGAGCAAAACGGTTGTCCTGTGGCTAGATGACTACTTAACCCATTGGCATGTTAGTCACTTTCTCATTTTTTCTGGAGCTTGTGTCATTTGAATGGAAGTTAATTTAGAATGCTTCTCCTGAGTCCCTTGGTAGACTGCCACAGAAGCTGTACTTTAGATTTGAACTATAGAATCATTAAAAAGAAACCTAAATTCCTGAGCTCCCTACTAACTTTGCAAATAGCTGTGAAGACAACACCATGACTAACAACTTCTATACAGTAGCAGGAATATTTGTCAACCATTGTGATTGGTCTTTCAAAGACCGCCCCCCCCCAATTTATAGTCTCTATATCAGAGTGAAATGAATGAATATTGGTACCTTTGCTCAGATACTATGTCAGGGAATATGAATTTAGCTGTCATAACAAGTCCATGAAGTTTTAACAGTCAATTTATCTTGTGCAATTTATGAAGAGCATACATCTGTTATAATGCAGCATATCTTTGTAGTAAAGTCACAAGCATAATGCGATTTATATCTGATATCATATCATCTCTCTTTTCCCCCTCAACTTGTGTTTTTCTAATTTTCACCATCAAGCTGAATTCTAGATAAAAAATATTCCACCTTAGGAAAAACATGAAATATTGATGTTTAATAGGATATGAGTGGGATGGTGAAGCTCTCTCATGGAATCTGCATCTTGGCCTTTCTGTGAGTTGAGTGGAATGAATAGGGGTGGGGACTTTTCAGCGTGGCTCAGGGCTTCTGATTGTCAGATAGGCCTAAGTTTCGAATCACCCGACCCAAAGGCATCTGAAACTTAGAGCAGCCTGAACGCCCCCCCCAATACAAACCTTGCCAAATAAGGATAAAAGTGTTTTTAAGAGTTTGGCATTGGCTAAATTGTACCTGGGGTAGTAGATTTCCACATTTAGATTGTAAGCCTGAACTCCACTAATGAGAATAAAAGGCCAGTGGTGGGGTGGGGGTTGTTTTGTGTTAGGGTATAAAGCTAAAGTTCTGCCCTCTGGGCTCCACTTCTCCCTACCGATTGTCTATCAGTTAGGAGAATGCCCTTTGGGATCATGATAAAGTCCATTTCTACTTTCTACTTGAGAAGCCTCTGAGTTTAATTTTGGGTGAAGTTGCTGTCACACACAGGGATTATTGATAGGATTATTGATATTTCTGATTCTTATAAGCCTTTGCCTTGGTAACTGAAGCATAGAAATAGAAAGCTACAATGTCAGAATGGGAAGGGACGATTGAGGTCACCTAGTTCAACTTAAACACAATTGTTCAAGTTTAACAAATTGTTATTCAATTTCTGCTTTGATACTTGTACTGATGGGGAGCTCACTACCTAAGACAGTCCATTGTACTTCTTTACAATTCTTATTTCTAGAAGTTTATTTTCCTCCTTTATTCAAGCTGAAATCAGTTTCTTTGCATCTTCAACTTATTATTCTTAATTCTACCCCCTGGGACTAACAAGAATAAGTCTAATCAACCTTCTGCCTGACAGTTCTTCAACTCTTAAAATACTGTTATCATGTTGCCTCATTCTTAATTTCTTCAATGCTCTCATTTCTTTTATAGAAGAGCTTCAAGGCTTATCATAAGTTTCTCCACAAAAGTTCTAGTTTGTCAATTATAATCTTTCAGATGTGATGACTCTTTAATGGGTGCAAATGCTTACTCATCCAAATTCCTCTTTCAAATTGATTTGTTAAGAAGGAATAAGTATTAATGCCTTTGCTTAACGTTCATAATGACTTGAGTCATGTGAATACCAGGCTAAAAGAAGTGGGTGTTTATCACTCAAGGAATGCTATATAAAATATGTGTGTGTGTATACATAGTGGAATATTATTGCACCATGAGAAATTGCGAATATGACAGATTCAGAGAAACCTTCAAATGCTTGAATGAACTCATTAGAATGAAATGAGAAGTAAAAGGAGAACTAATTATAGACTGAACACAATAATTTAAAGTAAAACAACTTAGAAAGACTTAAGCACTCTGATCAATGCACTGACCCAATTACATTTTCCTAAGACTGATGATAAAGCATTCTTCCCAACTTTTTGGTGGAGAAGTGATGGAGTAGAGGTGTAGGATGAAACATACACTTGCTGACATGGTCAATATTTTAATTTTTTTTGTTTGACTCTACTTATTTGTTAAAATAAGTCTATATGGGTTGAGAGTTAGTGAGTAGTAATAAAGCTACATGAAAATAAAGAAAAGACTATCAGTAAAGCATAAAAATAAAAGGAAGAAACATTAAAAGTTCAGAAAGTAACAAATATGACAATTCTTGACTACTTTTTAAAATTTAAATACATTTTAAAAAACTACCTGACAAATGTTCACAGTTTCAAATACATTTTTTGTTCTTTATTGAATTTTTTATAATTGTTGAGTTTAAGTTTGTGTGTGTGTGTGTGTGTGTGTGTGTGTGTGTGTATGTGTGTGTTCATCATGGTGATCATGAGACCCTGATAAATGTATTTCCCTCCTGCCCACTTGCTGAAAAAACACGACATAAGGTAACAGAGACAACAAAGTTTAAGGTCTCAAGGAAGTATCAAGGAATGTTTATACTTTACTACTTTAGTAAAAATGAGCAAGTTCTTCAATAATTTATTTGCTGGAATTAAAGGGCAAAATTGGCCTTAACTTTGGTAGCCTTTAAAAAATCGCAAAAAGATATCTAAGGAGTCATTTGATACAGCCAGCTCTTAGAAGACAGCAAAGTTCAGCAAGAGGAGGCAAGTGGGTGATAAGGAATTTCTTTCTCCCCCACCTCCAATGGCAGCATCCAGTGGAGCAGAATGTTTGGGAATTTTGACAAGAGTAGCTCAATCAATGATAGTTAGCTTTGCCAGTCTTGGCTTAAGTTGGAGAAAGAAGCAGGCCCAAAGGGCCCAACTCCAGTACTTACTCAGCAGAAATGCTACAGCCACTGGGGAGCAGCATAAGTGTATCAGGGAAAAACGAAAGAGATCAGATCTTTGGGCCCTATAAAGGCATGTATTCTCTTAACCAAAAACTATCCCTTGGCAGAGAGATTCTCAATACAAAGAGGACTATAAATGACAAAAATGAAAGCTTTTTTGGGTCTAACATATAAAAAATAGATGATTGTGGTTCTGAATTCGGGTATTCTGCACTTCATGGTTAGATAAACCCAAAATGATCAGATATTAGAGTATACAGTATAATTCTATAATCAACATATAATTCCATTGATTCTTAATTTTGTCATTTTTCCCTCTTCATTCTCATCTGCAACAAATATTAATGACTGAATAGGGTTCATTGATCTAATTTATTCAGCATTTGAACTTTCATTAACTAATTTCAACTAACAAATATCTTTGAATAATAATTTTGCTTCAGATATTATGTTCTCCCTGCTCATATATTAAAGAAGAAGTTTCTCTGATATACTAAAAACACTGCCAATATAATTACGATATTGTGAAGTTATTAAAGATATTTAAGATAATATTGTTATAAGAATAACAAATCACATTATACATGCATAATAATATATGTATATAATACTTTAAGTTCTGCAAAGCATTTTCTTCATCATACGTCTGTGAGGCAGGTACTACCATCCCCGTTTTTCAGATGGAGAAAAAGAGGCGCCAAAAAGTTAAGCTCATTTTCACACAGCTCATAAGTGTTAGGAAGTAGGAATATACCCCCACCCCACCCCTCAGCCACTATGTCTCTGGCTCCTGACTCCATGCTTAGCACCTTTCCCATTATGTCATGTTGCTTTTTATACTTTCTGGAGTCACTCCATCTAGGAAATGTTCTTTTCTTGAGTAAAGGCCAGATTCTGAGGCCTTCAGAGTAGGGACTTCTAGAGAAACAACTGTAGCCACTTGACGGCTCTTTCACTGGCAGGTGCCATATAAATGAAAGCTTATGTCAGTGACCCTCCGAGGCTGGTGCCAGGAATTGGACATTGCAGAGAAACTCTCCTATTGGGGATCAAGGCAAGAACACACGTGTCCACTATTAGCATCTTCACCCCCACTTCCAGTCCTCTGTCCTTGCCAAGGCCTTGGTCTGTCCTTAGCTTTGTTGAACTCTCAGGAAGACAGGAAAAAGAAAAAGAGGCCAGAAGGGATGGTTTTTTTCACAAATAGTCCATTACGGTATATGACAGTGTTAGCCTACTAGTTTATTTTGGTAACAGCCCCCACTGGTGAAATCCATCCTCTGGGAGATACCAGGCCAGGGTGCATTTTCATGGTATCTCTAGGAATATACAAAGTCTCTTATAAGGGCTCACCACTATGTAAAATCATCAATATGATCAGGGAACGCTTCTGATAAACGTCTTGCACAGCTAAGATAGATTACCTCATCTAATAATGAACTCATTAGAGGAAATCTAAATTTTAGGATAAACAAGCGATAAGCAATTGAATTATCTCATAGGCTATATGATCAACTCTTCGTGTGTGTGTGTGTGTGTGTGTGTGTGTGTGTGTGTGTGTGTGTGTGTGTGTGTACATGCTATATCTCCCAGGACAATATAAGTTCCTCTAGGCCACAGATTATTCTATTTTGTTTCTGTATCCCCATGACCTTATGCTGTGCTTTCTTTGCAGTAAGTGCTTAATACACATTCCTTCAAAAAATCTCAATTTGAATTTTTTTCCTTGAATGTCTTAAGTATCTCAGAAAGAAGAAAGAATGTTAAAAATAATTGAAAAGAGTTTATTTAGAATTTATGTGTACCAAAGCTCTTCTCTTGAGCTACTGGCTGTTGCTAAGCCTGGAAGGATTCCTCCATGCAATTTTCTCAATATACTCAGTGTATTTAAACAATACATTCCCAGATTCATTTGCCTAAATGTACCCATATATTTCCTTTTTTAATTTAATTTTATTTTTTTGGTGTCTTCTCATCTTATGAAAGCATTTGCCCACTAGTTTGCCTCTGTCCTGCTATTTACTCATGCTTGGTTATTAATCAAGCTCAGAAGTCACCTTATATAACTATCATTTCTCCCAGCCTTCACTGTTCTTCCTTATCCCCAGCCTCTAATGCAGTATGTGTTCTGTGCCTTATGGTATGGTATACACTCTCTAGCTTATTTTATAGAGGTGCATTCTTAGCATAATCTGTGATTAATCAAGGCCAAAATGCAATTGGTAGATTTTCTCCATCCTTTCCTAGCAATAAGTACTGCACCACACCTTTTGTCAACGGATTGCTTGTTCTCTGCCTTCTCAAAGTCTACCGGGGGCGGCATCCTACATATGCTTTTAAAAACCTGCTTTCCTAGATACTTAGTATATCATTCTCTGCAAACTACCAGTGTCTCCTCCTAAAAAGCAAAAGACACACCAGAGCAAAAGATTTTAGAAAGGGAGAATTCAATGGGAAGATCATCAGATTGGCAGGATGGTTTTCCGTCCATGTCGAAGAAGCAAGCCCTGTGCATTAAAGCTCAGCTTCCCCTCCTGCCCCTGACTCTTGGACCAACAAAGCCTTATGCTTCCTGGAAAGTATAGGGTGCAGTTTTACATTTTAACTGGGGGTGGGGGGAAGGTGAGCTAAAGAGTAAGTTCACAGAGTTCCCAGACTTCTAGCTAGCATGTTTACAATGGGTGTTCAGAGACTAGGAGCTACATAATTACCAGAATTCTGGGGAAGGGGGAAGGGACTAAGCATTTACTACTACATGCCAAGCCCTGTGCTAAGCACTTTACAAATATTCTCATTTGATCACAACAACCCTGGGAGGGAGGTGTTATCATTAGTCCAGTTTTACAGTTGAAGAAACAAAAGGGGACAGAGTGAAGTGACTTGCCAGGGTTACAGAGCTATTAGTCTCTGAGTTTGGATTTTAATTTAGGACAGAGGTGGGGAACCTGCAACATTTCTAACTCCAAATTCAGCTTTCTATGTACTGTGCTACCTAGTTGCAAAATAGGTGAACCCAGGCATGATACAGTGGGGAAAATGCTTCATTTGGAGTTGGAACAGCTAGCTTCATACCATAGCTCTGCCCTTTACTAGGCGACTTGGGTACGGACACTCTTTGGGCCTCAGTTTCCTCTTGTGTAAAATTAGGTGACTAGACAAGATGATCTCTGAAGTTCCTTCCAGTGCAGATATCCATGATGCTATGGCCTCCTCTCCTGGTAACTAGGAGAAATACTTGGTATTGTTTTTCTAGACACTGGAATGATAACCCAGTCTTTTGTCTATGCCCAATCCACAGTAACACAGTAAGTACAATGCAATTCTAATATTTGGGAGAATTAAGACTTGTAATATTTCTTCATCTTTCCTCCTCTTCTACACCTGAGTCTTTGCCTTATCATAGTTTTAATCATCGTGTTTAGTCTATGTCATGTTTCTTTTTCTCCTCGTGCCTAACCACGAGGACCCCTTGGCTTTGTGTTTACATAGCCTACGAAGGCCAATAATTTAATTTAATAAATATTTTTAGCACCTACTTCCCACAAAGCTCTATGTCACTATACTGGTTGCTGATAGTATGAAGCCTATAGTATAAAATCTAGGGACAACTGCTGTGGACACATCCAGAGCATGTCAAATCTCTTGGGTACATAAGGTAGAATCCTTTGAGAAATGTCAAAGGGAGAAGCATACATCTGAGAGTCAGTTGAATAGAACTCAAAGTTGAAGCCAAGGGAGAGAAGATTGCAGGAACAGAAAATTGAAAATCCATGAGAAAGAAGGAATAATTCATTCAGGAAAGCCATAGGAGAAATGTGCGAGAGGGGTGCCATGGAAGCAGAGGAGTTAGCATGGGAAAGGAAGATGTGGCCACTTCCTCTAACACTTCAAAGAAGAAAGAAAGGTTACTTCCATAAAAGGATATCTATTGATTCAATTCAACAAGCCTTTCTTAAGTGCCTACTATGTGCCAACTACTATGCTGGGCACCGCAGATACAAAGACAAATAAAAGTTAACAATAACCTCAACTGCCAAATCCAATGACTTTTTCTCAACCCTCAATGTTTTTTTTTTGTTTGTTTGTTTGTTTTTGTTTTTTTTTTGCCTGGGGAAGGCAGGGCAATCGGGCTTAAGTGACTTGCCCAAGGTCACACAGCTAATAAGTGTGTCATGTGTCTGAGGCCGGATTTGAGCTCAAGTCCTCCTGACTCCAGGGCTGGTGCTCTACTCACTGCACCACCTAGCTGTCCCCCCTCAACGTTCTTGATCTCTCAAAGGCATTTGCCTTTACTGACCACCTTCTTCTGCTTGTACTATTTCTTCTTCAGGAGACTGAGAAGGAGTGGCCAGACAAGAAGAAGGAGAACCAGGAGGGAACAGTGTCACGAAAGCCTAGATAGAAAAGGATATAAAGGAAAAAAGGATGACTGACTGTCAGTGTCAAAGTATCAAAGGCTGCAGAGACATCAGGAAGTATGAAGACTGAGAAAAGGTCATTGGATTTGGCAATTAAGAGATCATTGGTAACTTTGGAGAGAAGTTTTAGTTGAATGATTGAAATCAGAAGGCAGACTGCAGTGTTAAGAAGAGAGTGAGAGGGTAGGAAGTAGAGGTGTTGATTGTAGAGGGATTTCTCAAAGATTTGATCTAGAGATGAAGAAGCTCTCGAAGTAATCCTGTGCAGCTCCATTTTACTAAGGACCAAATGGACACTAAGCAGTCAAGTGACTTTTGAAAGTTCCCACAGGCATTAAGTAGCACAATAGTGTCACATAGTTGGAGACTTGATAGTACAAGGCCACCTTCAGCAGCATTTATTTTTTTACAGAATGCCCTTTGATAGTCCTGCTTGTTTGTTTTCCATATACATTTCATTATGCTTTTATTCAATTCTATGAATAAACAACTTAGTGTTTTGATGTGATTGGTATTGCAGTGAACATGTACATTAATTTTGGGCATATTGTCATTTTTACTATATTAATCCAGCTCACTCATAAACGCTGAATGTCCTTCCAATTATTTAGGCCTTCCTTTGTCTTAGTCATTATAATTTTATGGTTGTCGTTGGCATTGCATAGGTTCTGTATTTCTTGGTAGGTTAACTTCCAAAGTATTTGATGATTTTTCTTATTGCAAATAGGATTTCTTTTTTGATATATTTTGTTGATCTTCATTGCAAGTAAATAGTAAGTCAAATTATTTTGTGGGTTAGACAGAGTGATATTTTGTCTCTCTTCCAATTTTATTTTTATATTCATCCAATCGAGTATACTAGAAGCTGCCGGATAATATTATTTGGTTCATCTACCTTCGCATTCTTACAAATTTGTGATATCTTATTTGACTATTCTTTTGGAATAAGTTGGGCTAAATAATTATTATTTCAAATGTTGTATCCCAGCAATAACAATAAACAACTAACATTTATGTAATACTTACGATATGCCAGGCATTATACTCTTTTATAGCTATCTCAGTTGATCTTCATAACAATCCACTGATGTAGGTGCCGTTTGTTGTTGCTGTTGAGTCATTTTTCAGTCATATTCCACTCTTCATAACCCCATTTGGGTTTTTTTTTTTTTGGGAAACCTACTAGAATGGTTTGCCATTTCCTTCTCCAGCTCATTTTACAGGTGAGGAAACTGAGACAAACAGGGTGAAGTGACTTGTCCAGAGTCACACAGCTAGTAAGTTTCTGAGGCCAGATTTGAATTCAGGAAGGTGAGTCTTCCTGACTCCAGGTCTGGTGCTCTATCCACTGTGCCACCTGGCTGCCACATGTACTAATGTTATCCCCATTTTACAGGTAAGGAAACTGAGGTAAACAAAGTTTAAGTGACTTTTTCAGGTAAGAAATGTCTGAAACTGGATTTGAAGGATCTTCCCGACTCCAGGCTAAGGCTCTTTTTTCACTGTGCCACCTAGCTGCCCCTACACTTTTTAAACTCCTCTAATAATCTTCCAGTCCATATTACAGTTTCCTCAATAGAGTTATAAGCTTGAGGGTTTTGCCAGTCTGGTCCTGATTTCAAAGAAGAGAGATAAAACTTTGCATTCACTTATTTTATCAACTATGGGGTTTGTTAAAATTGTAATACACAAACCTCCATGATAACAAAACCATTAAGGATACAAGGCCTAATGACCTGGGATAGTGGACTAGGTGCTATGCTAATGAGCCAGGAAAGCATGGCTGCTTTGATCACATCTCTCCTATTTACTAACTGTATGACTGATCATAGGAACAACGTTTAACCTCCTTTTCTCAGTTTTCTCATCTATAAAAAGGATTATATTTGTAATGTATATGAACTAAAATCTTTAACAATAAGACAGGGGTAAAGCAAGGATATATTAATTATCATCATTATTGTTCAATGTTGTACTAGAAATGCTACCTATAGCATTAAGACAAAAAAGAAAGAAATTTAAGGAATAAGCATAGACAAAGAGGAAACAAAACCATCACTCTTTGCAAATGATATGATGGTATGCTTAAAGAACCCTAGAAAATCAACTAAAAATTCAAAATAATTAACAAGTTTGTAAAGATACAGGATATAAAGTAAACCCACATAAATCATCAACCTTTTATATACTACCAACAGAGCTCAGTAGGAAGAGGTAGAAAGAGAAATTCCACTTAAAATAACTGTGCACAGTATGAAATGATCAGGTGTCTGTTTGCTAAGTCAAACCCAGGGATTATATGGACAGGATTACAAAACACTTATCACCCAACTAAATCTATCTAAACAATTGGAAGAATATTAATTGCTCATGGGAAGACTTAGCCAATATAATAAAAATAAGAATTCAGCCTAAATAAATTTACTTAATATGTGTCATACCAATCTAACTACCAAAGAATTATTGTATAGACTTAGAAAAAATAATAAAATTCATCTGGAAGAACAAAAGGTTAAGAATATAAAGTGAATAGAAGAAGAGGAAGGCAGCCTAACATTACCAGATTTCAAACTATATTACAAAGTGGTAATCATCAAAACAATATGGTACTGGTTAAGAAATAGACTAATCAGATT
The DNA here is from genome assembly GCF_011100635.1 of Trichosurus vulpecula. Classification (NCBI taxonomy): domain Eukaryota; kingdom Metazoa; phylum Chordata; class Mammalia; order Diprotodontia; family Phalangeridae; genus Trichosurus; species Trichosurus vulpecula. Next base: position 352,545,284 of record NC_050573.1, read on the forward strand.
GACTTACATGATAGATGATAAAGGGGATGTGGAAAAATATGTACATTAATACATTGTTGGTCGAGTTGTGAACTGATCCTACCATTCCGTAGACCAATTTGTAACTGTGCCCAAAGGGCTATAAAACTGTACATACTCTTTGACCCAGCAATACCAGTACTGTATCCCAAAGATACAAAGAAGGCAGAAAAACAAATAAAACAAAACAAAACAGGCCCTGCTCTCAAGAAGTTTACAATCTAATGGGAAAGACAGCACACAAATATATACAAACAAGACATCTACAGGGTCAAATGAGAGTAGTCTCAGTGGAGGGGTGAGGCACTAAGTTTAAAGGCTTCTTCCTGAATCTGAGACTTAAAGGAAGCCAGGTTGTCTAGGATGTGATGATGACAAAGGAGGGAGACTTAGTATTAGAGAATTTGAACCCAAGTCTTCTTGATTCTTGAACCAAATCCTCCTGATTCCAAGTCTCTCACCTTGTACCTTCTGACATCACATCATCTCTTATTACTGTCATTATCTCTAGCAGTGAAGAGAATTAAAAATTGAAGAAAATCATTTAAAAATATGTTATTGCAAGGAATTTACAAAAGTGGTATTCAAATTAAAGTGTTCCTCCGCTATCACAACCATGTCTGAGTGCCATAAAGTTAGCGAAACAGGATGCAGAGGTAGCAAAAGAGGAAATTCTGACTCCCCCTCCCTCCAGATTGCTATAAAGACTTACAAGTGTCAGTGCATTGTAACAGAGTTCTACCATTCAGTGGTAGGAGGACTGCAGTGGTGGAGGACAGGCCTGATAAAGTCATTTGAAAAACTCTGATACCATGTATAGAGCCTCCAAGAGGCCATGACTTTCAACTTTCTAGGCCAGAGCAAGATTTAGCCATAATGTTTAGGTTCCCTGCAGAAGAGAATAATGCAAATGCTAGTAGGCACCACCTGTTCTGAGTCCCAGTAATCTTTCCACTAAACTCCAGTGGTTCCCTATCACTTCTAGAATCAGATAAATTCCTGTGTTTAGTATTCAAAACCCTTCCTAAATTGCCCCCTCCCCTCCAACTTTCCAGTCTTTTTATACATTAAACCCTTAAGCCCCTCCATGTACTCTTAGATCCAATGACACTGGCTCCCTTGCTGTTCTTAGCATAGGAGCCTCCAACTCTCAGGACCAGACACAGGATGCCCACCTTGGCTGGATGCTCTCCGTAGTCAGCTCTGCTTCCCAGCTTCCCTGGCTTTCTTCACAACCCAGTTAAGATCCCGCTTTCAACAGGAAGCTTTTCCTAACTCCCCTTAATTCTAGTTCATTTTCTCTGCTATTTCCTGTTCAGTGTTTTTTTTCCCTTTTAGATTGTGAACTCTGTGAGGGTGGGGACTGTTTATGCCTTTTCTTTTTTATCTCCAGCCCTTAGTACAGCATCTAGCAATAGTAGGCATCTAGTGAATTTATCGACAGACTGACATTTCACTTTATAGGTTCAGATTCCAAATACAGCGTTTTCTTGAAGTGAGCAATATTCATTATTGCTTTATTCTCTCCAGTTATTTAAGGTTAGAACGGAATAGGGTTGTGTCCACGTGTGCCATCTGGTGGCTATTTCAACTAATTGTTGTGAAGTGCCAAGTTTTGTTATTTCTGTACTCCCAGATGATTGCAAATATTTTCAACTTTTCTCTGGGGATTCCAGTTCTCAAACCCACCAGTTTCTCTACTATCCCTGGTATCTGCTATAGAACTTTCATTGGTGTCTGTAATGGAGTAAAGAACATTGCTTGTCATTACTCATAGCATACCTTTTCTCATGGGAGGCGGGAAGGGGGAGGGAAGGATGCTGTTGGTTAGCAGAGAATATGCTGAGAAGTCTCAAGTACAAATTTTTTTTCTTTTGTTTTCTCTGTTTTTTTTCAAGGTTTTGTGTGACTTACATTTCTCATGCACAGATTGCAGGGGTCCAGTGCCGTGTGTGGTATGTATGTGGTTATGCTGAGATTGGGACCAGTTTTGCTTGGTCTTCTTTTGCATTCTTTTGCAGTCAGGAAGCTCTGAGTTCAAGTCCTATCTCCCACACATACTTGTAGTCTTAATATGTGAAAGTCATTTAACCACTAAGACTCTAAGTTACTAATGAGTTGTTGCTCTGTATCAGTGAAGAAGGTTTCCATACTGCTTTGCCATATTAATGAAATCACAGGTCCCGGGAACCATACCGATCCAAAAATGTCTCACATAGGACTATAAAATAACTATTGAATCCTAGGATTCAGCATAAGAAGCTTGTGGGTCCAAATCCTGAAAGTGAGTAACAAACATTTGATATATTCATTTTGTAATACTCAGATATAAAATAGTAATCTTTTTGGCAAATAGTTTCCAAAAGGCATTCAGCCCTCCTCTTTGTCTAGTTAGTTCTCTGTAGGTCCAACATGTACTTGCTAATGTCCTTCTGTTCTTTCTTAGGCCCTCCTTTCTACTATTCCTGCTGTCCATAGGCTAACAGAACCCAATTCTCAGCAGGCACTTAAGAGATTGTTATTGGAAAAGAAAACAAAGGTAGGAAAAAAAGGAAATTGACAACATTCACTTTCTCATCAGGTTTTCGAATCACAAAGTCTTAGAACTAATTTCTCACCAAATCCATGCCAATAAATTTTTCCAGGCTTTCTGAGGATGACCTTTCTGTAATTTCTGGTAACAATGACCTAGTGTAATATTGCTATGGTAAATCCTGTCTTTTTTATTAAGCAATCTCTATAACAAAGCCATTTGAAGCTTTGTTACCTTACATCTGGTTGAATTCACGTACATGGATTTTTGTTTCCATTTGTGGATCTTAGCAACATTTCTTAGAGACAAACCAATACCATTATGGTAAATCAATCTAACGGCATGTACCATTGGTTTTTACCAGTCCTCTGAAAAGTGGCGTTTATGTGGCAGTAGGGTATGGGATGTCTGGGAAATTATGTTGAAGTCTAGATTCCATTAAGGCAAAGCTGAGATTCACACAGCAGAGCCAGGCCTCCCAAGGGCAGGGCCCAATATTCCTCCTTTTTGACAAGAAGTGTTAATATTTCTATATCCACTCTAGGGTAATGGAACCTATGTTTCATTGATATTTTATAGGGTTTTTTTAAATTCAATACCCTCTAAATGTGTTGTCACCCTTGGTACTGTTGAAAAATTGTGCGTGAATAAAAAGAGAAATTCTATTTAAAGTTACTATAGACACTATAAAATATTTGGAAGTCTACTTGCCAAGACAAACCCAGAGCCTATACAAATATAATTATGAAACACTTTTCGTGCAAATAAAATCTGATCTAAGTAAATGGAAAAACATCAGTTGATCATGGCTAGGCCAAGCTAATATAATAAAAATGACAATTTTACCTAAATTAATCTATCTATTCAGTGCCATACCAATCGAACTACCAAAAAATTATTTTACAGAGCTGGATAAAATAAGAACAAAGTTCATCTGGAAGAACAAGAGGTCTAGAATATCTAGGGAATTAATGAAAAGAAATGCTAGGGAAGGTGGCCTAGCCATACCAGATATTAAACTGTACTATAAAGCAGCAGTTATCAAAACTACTTGGTACTGGCTAAGAAACAGAGTGGTGGATCAGTGGAATGGGTTAGGTACACAAGATGCAGAAGTCAACGACTATAGCAATCTATTCTTTGATAAACCCAAAGAATCCAGCTTCTAGGTTAAGAATTCACTATTTCACAAAAACTGCTGGAAAAATTGGAAAATGGTAGGGCAGAAACTGGGTATAGGCCAATATCTTATATTGTGTATACCAAAACAAAGTCAAAATGGGTTCATGATTTAGTATTAAAGGCTGATACTATAAGCAATTTGGAAGAGCAAGGAATAGTTTACCTATCAGATTTATGGGAAAGGAAAGACTCCATGACACAACAAGAGATAGAGAGCATTACAAAATGCAAAATGGATACTTTTGATTATGTTAAATTGAAAAGTTTTGTATAAAAAAAGCCAATGCAAGAAAGATTAGGAAGGAAGCAGAAATTGGGAGAAAAGTCTTTACAACCAGTGAATCTGATAAAGGTCTCATATCTAAAATATACAGGGAACTGAGCCAAATTTATAGGAATACAAGTCATTCCACAATTGAGAAATGGTCAAAGGATATGAACAGGCAGTTTCCAGAAGAAGAAATTAAAGTTATTTTTAGGCATGTGGAATAAATGCTCTAAGTCACTATTGATTCTCAGGTACCACATCTCTCCTGTCAGATTGACTAACATGACAAAACAGGAAAATGATACATGCTGGAGAGGATGTGGGAAAATTGGAACACTGTTATATTGTTGGTGGAGTTGTGAACTGATCCAGCCATTCTGGAGAGCAATTTGGTTCCCAAAGAACTATAAAAATGTCCATACCCTTTGGCCCAGCATACCACTTCTAGGGCTGTATCCCAAAGAGATTTTCTATGTACAAGAATACTTATAGCAGCTCTTTTTGTGGGAGCAAAGAATTGGAAATCAAGGGGATGCCCTTCAATTGGGGAATGACTAAACAAGTTGTGGTATATGAATGTAATAGAATACTATTGTGCTATAAGAAATGGGGAAGATATGGACTTCATAATAACCTAGAAAGACCTACATGATCTGATGCTGAGTGAGAGGAGCAGAACCCGGAGAACATTGTACACAACCACAGATATATTGATTCTATGATGACTAACTTTTATAGATTTGGCTCTTCTCAGCAATACAAGGTTCAAAGACAACTCCAAAGGACTCGTGATGGAAAGAGCTATCTACATCCAGAGAAAGAACTATGGAGTCTGAATGCAGAGTGAGACAAACTATTTGCTCTTTTTTCTCTCTCTCTTTTTTTTGGGTTTTGTTTCTTTTTTCTCATGACTCATTCCATTGGTCATAATTCTCCTTTACAATTTGACTATTGTGTAAATAAGTTTATTGTGAAAGTATATGTAGAAGACATATTGGATTCCCTGCTGTCTTGGGGGTGGGGAGAGAAGAGGGGAGGGAGAGGAAGAAAATCTAGAACCCCAAAACATGCAGAACTGAGTGTTATAAAATAAAAATAAAAAACATCTTAATTAAAAAAAAAAAGAAAGGTGGTGCAGTGAGTAGAGCACCAGTCCTGGAGTCAGGAGGACCTGAGTTCAAATCCAGCCTCAGACACTTGACACATTTACTAGCTGTGTGACCTTGGGCAAGTCACTTAATCCCAATTGCCCTCCATTCCCCCTGCAAAAAAAAAAATGTAAAAAAAAGAAAAAAAAGAAGAAAAAATGTACTTGGAAAATTAACAAAACAAATAAAAATACAATAGAGCATAGATTTAAAAAAATTGTACATGATGACTGGCAAAGTAAACATATTATTTTCTCTAAATAAGGGCTTCCCTTGGGACTTGTCTTAAGCATGTAGCAGCACCTTGACACAAACACAACTGTGGTTTTGTTCTGTTTTTTTTTCCCCTGACAAGTTTGCTCCTGCTCTATCTTGCTTAGAGAACACTGTGGTATTTGAAAGGATCACTTTGTTCTTCAGTTCTATATGACTTATGAATTCAAGTTCAAAATTGCCAATCTCTGTTTTTGTCAGTCATTAAGACTTTTATATTTATTCAGCCCAAATGATCTTGAGATATACAGAAAGCATGAGACAAAACTAAGCAATGTGTTTTTCAGTGTTTTCCCATGATTTAATGTCATCCATTTACCCAAAGTGATTAATAAGTTTTTGTGAGAGTACCTCTTTCTCCTGAAAGCCATATTCAGTTCTAATTAGGATACAACATTAGGATTTACGCTTGCATTGTATTCACGAAATATGCCATGTTTTATATCATTTGTTCTTGACATTATTTAAGCTATACCAATTTTCCATCTCTATATCAAATGCTGCAGCATTATCATTTTATTTGGGTCTATTTTGCATATTTCCTATATCTGTGAATAAGGCATTTGTGAGGAACTGAGCCAAAGGCTTTGCAGTAATCTATAAAGGTGGCATAAATGCTACAGTGCTTTCATTCAGCACATTCTATGATTATGAAGTTAATAATGAGTTGCTTTTTTATATATTTAGGGTTTTTTGGCACACTTTTAAAAATTTCTTGGCCAATATATATTTTTATTTGTAAGTCTTTACAGAATTTTGAGAGTGACACAATATATGAATTTTTATGTGAAGTCCATAAAAATAACTGGCTTATATTGTGAGGAAACAGTGGCTTTCTCATCTTGTTTATGTTATGTGTTATGCCTTCGGTGAGGGTTGGTGGGATCAGGCTTCCATTTGAGAGGAAGCTGGTAAAGTTTTGGTGGTAATTCATGTGCTACTGCGCTACTGTGCTACTGTGAAATGTTTGGCCCAACAATTTATGAGTCATATCTAGGCCCATAACTTTCCAGTTTTGCAAATAGGCCAGAATTTTACTCACCTTCCCTGATGCAACTGTTCAGTTTTAAATTATATTAACAATTCATTATATATAAGCTTTCTGTTTCTTATTTGATCTAATGTGTCGTTCATTTTGTGGAATGGTTGCCACCAAATAGATGACAAGAAATCTTCTTTTTCACACTTTGGAGGTTCTCTCTTTCCTATAATGTCTTTGCTTTCCAAACCTTTATAGTAAAGATTTTAACTTATGGCATATTGTGAGTATGTTTTTGCATAGCTTTGATGCCTTTTAGTGTGCGCTTAACCCTTTTGACCTTGGCTTCCAATTGTTGAATGAGGGTATCTACAATTTCAGACACTTTCTTTTTTTCTTTTCTGTATTCTATTTTCTGTATTTATTTTTTGTTGCATTTAACCAAGTAATATGAGGTTCAAGTTTTTGTTTGTTTTTGCTTCTGTTCTTTTACTCCAGGTGATGGCTCAGCTTTCCTTTGGTCCTTTGCATTATAAATGCCATTGTATATATTGTATGTTCAATACCAAAATATTTTTAAATTATCAATCAAAATGTGGAAAAATATAATTGTTTATGATAGTCAGAAAAATGTCAAATATTTTTAATTACTCTGCTTTGGTTTACTTAACATAGCAGTGGAGAGCATCAAACTCCAAAAGGGCTTTTCCACAGTGTGCCCATCCCCTATTCAGCGACATTTGAGACACAGGTACTTTTTGTCATCTGCACAATTATTAGCTAGAACTTACGAAGTTGGTATTAACTGAAGCTTTTCAGCAATGTCAGGTTTTTCAGCTTCCCCTCCTAAGTTTAAGTAACTCCTTGATTTCTGTTCTCTATTTATCCCATCTGGATTTAAAGATGAAGGTTGTGTTTTTGTTATTGTCGTTGTTTTATGTTTGCCCAAAACCAATCTTAAATATATTCTTGTGTAACTTGAAGCTCAGGGTCTCATCAACAAAAAATTAATATGAGATCATTCCCTATTAATATAATGTTAATGGTAATATTTGTTTCCAACTGTTAAGATACAGCATTAGTGCATAATGAAAACAATTATTAATGTTATCACTATCATTGTTATGGGCTTGGATTCTAATTTTTTGGAGGGAGTTAAGATTGAAAAAGTTCAGAGACAAGCTGCTATGCTGCTATTATCCTTCCTTTTAATTTAAAAGAGTTCTAAGGGCTATGGTATGGTCGATGATTTTATTATTATTGCGATATATGAGGTCTTTGGTGTTAATATTCTCTCTAGTGACACAGAACAGCTCCTCAATCACTTTATAGATATAATAGTCTTCATGAGGTGTTATGACCAAAAAAGGTCCACCTTTGGTGCCTAAACTACTGGTTATGATGCTGTTCGCATTTAATTTGTCTAATCATCATAAAGAAAACCATCCTTAAGGAATGAAATGTCAGAAATTATCATTTGAATGAACCCTTTATATTAGGTCCTGATTATTTGAGTCACCATGGAATACTGAAAAGGAAGCGCAATCTGGCATCAGGAGACCTCTGTTCAAATCCTGCCTCAGATCTTGTTAGCTATAAGATCATGAGCAAATCTCAATCACTCATAACCTATTTGTTCATCTGTGAAATATAATGTACTTCTCTATTCTTTCATGGAAAGCACTGCCCAAACCAGGTTATAAATCTCTTATTTCTTACTCTGACTGCCTGGCCGGTTCACCTCCTATTTTTAGTTATACATAGTCCTGATGGTGTCTTTTCCTACTATTTCTGGCATACCATTCATTGTTAATAAGTTGTTATAGCTTACTTATAGTATATCTTTCCATTGCCCTGCGGCTCACCTAATTTCTTTTTCTGAGTTTGGAGTGAGATCTTCCCAGCAATATATTTATCCGAAAAAAAAACAACTTTAACTATGCCTGAGAACCTTCTTAAACCATGATGATTCATTTTGCCTTATTTGGTAGCAGGATGAATAGTTGTCATCAAATCAATCACTTCTTTCTAAACCATAAAGAAAATCCTGGACAGGAACATTTGGGATTGTTTTTTGTTACTGAATCAGCAGAAATTTCTATTGATGCTACCACTGCCTACTTTTCCTTTTCAGGGAAAACAACAGTTTAGAATCTGTTTTTAAGGAAATATGAAATCCTACAGAATGTGGAGCAGTTTTTTTTTTATTTTTATGTATGTGAATTGTACCTGTGGTAAACAGCAACATCATGTAAGTTTCCAAAATGTTTAATACCTAAAAGGCGGGGAAAGTGTGATTATGAGAGATGTAAAGAGATGCCAAACAACTGACTGCAATTCTAAATTGGCCATGAGTGCCTTAGCTGCTTTTTCCCTATATCTTCTGCTCCCTTTTTTTGAGGTGACATATTTATTTATTTCCCCCAAGACAAATTGTTGTTATGATGCACAAACCAATCTCTAAGAAAGGTATCCATGCATGTGTGTGCATTCACATGTGCACATATACAGACACACACACACACACACATCACACAACCTGGCAAGTCAGGGCATGAAAGTTAAAGGGGAAAAGATTCTACACAAACCACTTAAGCACACTCATTATTATGGCCATTGCTACCTCAGGCCACTGGAGAATTTATAATTTAGTTGGCATTATGCAGTTTGAAGTGTTTCATGTTCTGCATGGGAGCCGGCTGCAATTCAAATATCAGTAGCCATGAAAAATATGCACATACGTTTAGTATGAAAATCTCTGAGGGGATAACAGAGGAGATGGGCATATGTCGTTGCTGTGTGATGGAGAATTTTTGTGAATTAATCATTTGGCCATAGTTTATCACCATTTTATATTTTGCCAGAGACACTTCTTCATTTGTTGGAGAAGCTGATTATACATGCACATCTTAGATAGATAATAAGGCCAGAGCCTTTGATGCTTAAAGGCAACAGGGTTTGTTAGATTCTGTTATGACACAGACAACTTTGCCATTGACAGAGCCATTCAGATAACAAGAGTAATTGCTTATTTTATTGAGTTTAGGGAATTGTGCTCCATTCTACCTCCTAGTCTATTACATTAGTTATAGTGGCCTATCTTCAGATATAATTTATGGGCCGGAGTGTGTATTCATGAGGAACATTTAAGAAAAACAGAATAGCATGCTCTATTCAAATACTTCTAAATATTCAAATGCTTAACATATTGTGATGAGGGGCATAATTTACAAGTGTGCGAAGGCAAGTGTTTTACTGGGTGCTTTCAAGAGCAAAACAAAGCATAACTCATGACCCCTACCCAGGTTTATTACATTATCCTTTAATGCCCTCTCCCTCCCCCAATGAAACGCAAGTCACACCTTTCCCTAAACAAATCCCTCAACATTCCGAAGCCAGGGTGACTGTGGCTGAATAATTCTGAACTGTATTTATGTCTCTTTTATTCTGCTTTAGAGGGGCTGCTATGGCTAGTAGCATAAGTACAAACCAGAGCAATTGCTTCTGACACTTAAAAGGATTTTATTGGCAGCTAGAAACACATTGGGGATTTGAAAATAGTACTTTTCCATCTGTAATACTTGGTGTGATCAAAGATCACAGAGCAGCCCCAGATTAGTGGAAATGAGGCTACAGTAAAAAGTTTGCTGTTCCACATAGAGAAGAGGGCTTGGGTTTGATTCATGCTAATCCCTATCACAATCTGAGTAGAATTTACAGTAATGGGATGCCCTTCTCAAGAATCTTTCTTACGTATTTTTTCAGATATCTAACAGTAGAAAATAATACAGCAGGACTTAAAATTTACTTCTAAATTCAAGCCTGATTGCTCAGCTGTCCATTTTTGTAACCATTCAATGTTTCAACTATGTTGTACACAGTTACTTCCATGGTTTTACAGGTGTTTGTTCCAGTGTGACTGCCTTTAATGGTAAAACCCTAAATAATGACAAGTTCTATATGTTTAACTTTGTAAAGTACCCAACACGCAATCACATGAAATGAAAATGTGAACGGAAGATTTCTCTAGATGGTAATGATGACAGTCACCAAATCATCTAAAAAGTTGATGAGGGATCTTCTCAAATCTCTTCTTTAGGTCCAAGGTTGCACATTATAATTGTGCAGCATTTGGTTTCACTTGTTCTTTTTTTCCCCTGTTTGTGTTAGCATAGTTATTGTGTATATTTCATTCTTGTCTGAATTGACTTCACTTTTCATCAATTCAAAAGTCCTTCCATACTTCTTTGTATTCTTAGGGTCTTACAACCCAATAATATTCTGTTACATTTGTAATGACTTATTTAGCCATTCCTCAATCAATAGAGCGAGAATGTTCTCAATCTTCTCCTTCATACTGTCTTGGCTCTAGGTTTTGGTGACACTGCACTTTCCTCATTCTCCTTTTACCTATCTATCTGTCCACTTGTTCTCAGTCACCTTAGCTTTTTAAGGTAGCCATATTCCCAAATGATATCTTCTTCTCTACCCCTTATCTTTATCTTCTATTTGTCACCCCTCTCCCCTTGAGATTCTGCTTATTAGTTCATTTTTCTTTCTTACTTTTATCTAGCTATTAAATTTTCCACACACACCCATTTTTTCCCTTCTCAATCAAGAAGATTTCACCTTTTTCTCCTCCCATTTACCTAGTTCTTTTCATAAGCTTTAAATTTTTCATTTTTTTCACCCTTTTCTAGAGCCAATTTCTCTTATTCTCATCAATATCTATCCTCTCCGTCTTTTCTAGTGCTTCATTCTCTGATTCATTATCCCTATAATTTTCTGGTCTCTCTCTAGTCTCTGTCTTCCTCAAGAAATCTAAACTTCAGAGGAACACATTCTGGGTTCTCCCCCTGTTTAATTTCTGGCACTGTCTTGTAGAATTTGGCCCTCATATTCCCATTTTCCATTGTGACTCAATATCGGAACAATGCCAATCCCTGCGGGTGTTAGAGAGGGCACTAGCCTGTGGTAGAATCCCCCTGCCACCATATCCTTTATTATGCAGCCTATCTCCGATCTCTAGTTATCTCTGCCCAGTTACTTCTTTTTCCCAATTGACTCAGAATCTCTTCCTGGGACCATGCCCTCCCACTCTCAGGTGCTGGTTACTTCCATCCTCCCCCACCCAAATGAGGTAGGATCAGTGTCTTTTCAAGTACCAAATTCCCCAGAATGTACCCAACACAGATGGTCATTATCTTCCCCCACCAAAAAAAAAATACTTTAACTCACCTATAGTCAGGATTCACACAGTTTCAATCCATATTAGCTCTACCTGGTTTTGGCCTTTACACTTGTCTTTGTATATATTTGTTTGTTTGGTTTTTTTATATTTTTTTTCCAGTTAAATGTAAAAAAAAAATTGTGTTTAAAATTTTTGAGTTCCAAATTCTCTTTCTCCTTCCCCTCTTCCCTCATTGGGAAGGCAAGCAATTTGATATAGTTATGCAATATGCATAACATAAAAGCATAACAATATGCAATATAGCAATATGACATAGTTAGATAAATACATGTGCAGTCATTCAACACATATTTCCTTATTGGTCATGTTGCAGAAAAAAAACACAAATCAAAAAAAAAATCCAAGAAAAATAAAATAAAATAAAAATTCTCCTTTGATCTGAATTAAAACTCCATCAGTTCTTTCTCTGGAGATGGATGACATTTTTCATTAGGTATCCTTTGGATTTATCTTGGATTGTTGTATTGATGAGAATAGCTAAATCATTCATAGTTGATTATCATACAATATTGCTATTGACTTTTCATTGGTTCGTTGTTTGTGCATATTTAGAAAGGAGTTCCTCACTAGTCCCTTTACTGTCACTCTGTTGCTGTTGCTCTCTGTGGCTGCTGCATTCATTCACCCCTTCTACATTCTGTTGCTGGGGTGTTTGAGAAGCAAATTATCACTTCAGGCCATTTCCTTTTTAAGAGTGTTTTAAACTTCTCTTTATTATTGAATATCTACCTTTTTGTTTTCATTTAGGATTAAGCTCAACTTTGCAGGGCAGGTCACCACAGATTGCATCTTAAGGCTCATTGTTCTTTGGAAAATCTGAAATTTGACTCAGGCTCCTGGGAATTTTCACTTTGGAGTTTCTTTTAGGAGGTGACCAGTGGATTATTTCTTTTTCCACTTTGTGCTCTGGTTCTAAGAGATCTGGACAGTTTTAAAATTTCTGGAGATAGCACGTCTAAGGTCTTTTTGGGGATTTCAGATTTTCCAGGTCAAAGAAAAAAAAATACTACAAACAGCCAGAAAGAAGTCAAGCACTAGTGAACCAGAGGGAGGCTCACACATAATTTAGCAGTCACCACTCAAAAGGAACAGAAATTCCAGAAAGCAAAAGATATGGGTTCACAGTCAAAACTAACTTATTTAGCAAAACTGAACACCATGTTATGGGGGAAAAATAAACCTTTAATGAAATAGAAGACATTGCTGATGTAAAGATCAGAGCTATGGAGAAAACTTGAAGTTTGAACATTGGAATGAAGAGAGACATTAAAAAGGTAAACATGAACGAACAAAGCTAAAAGCCTAAACAAAGATTAAGTGCTTATATTAAAATAAGGGCAGATCATACATGTGTCTCCTCCGAACACTATCACTATCATCATCTGGGGTCATGCAGAAAAATTAGACAAAGGCTGGGAGTGTTCTGCTGTATCTTGATAATTTTAAGAAAAGAATGGAAAGATATGGGAAGAGGAATACATTGTAGAGTGAAAAGGGAAAGGAGGATTAGGGAAAATCATCTCACATAACTAGAGTGAACAAGTCAATATCTATACAAACCAAGACAAGGAGATGGGGATGATGGCTGACACTTAAACCTCATTCTCATCTCAACAGGCCAAAAGAAGGGGAAAACACACACACACACATATACACACATACGTACATATATACATACATACACATGCACATACATGCATACATACAGTTGGCAGAGGATAGAAATACATTTCAGTCAACAGAGAAATAGAACAGAAAGGGGGGAAGAAGAATTAGAGTGAAAATAGATTAAGAGAGGGATTTTTAGGCACGTCCGACTCTTCATAAGCCCATCTGAGATTTTTTTGGCACAAATACCGGCATGGTTTGCCATTTTCTTCTGTAGCTCATTTTACGTATGAGGAACTGAAGTAAACAGGACTAAGTGACTTGCCCAGGGTCACACAGCTAGTAAATGTCTGAGGCCAGATTTGAACTCAGGAAGATAAGTCTTCCTGACTCCAGGCCTGTCACTGTGCCACCTAGTCCCACCTAAGAGAGGGATTAGTCCTAATCAAAACAGACTCTAAAAAAGAAAAAAAAATCATGTAAAATTTTGTTTGACTTTATATGTTTGCAAAATTTTTTGTCTTCTTGTGTTCTCAATTTGTAAGGGGAGGGAGGGTGAGATGGCTGATTTTGACTAATTACAACAAATAAAATAGTTATAATTAAAAGAAAAATATTATATACAGGTCCATTGATATATCAATATATAAGATTTACAAAGTCCTTTCCTTGCAACAAGCTTGTGATGTAGGTAGGAAATATATGGCTTTCCATATTTCTTGGATGAGAAAATAAAGACATAGCTGGATAATTAATAGATGTCTGAATTATGATTGAACACAGTTCTCCTTCCTCCAAGTATTTCCAGTACACTTAAGAACTCAGATCTTTAAAAATAACACAAAATAAACAACAGAAGATACTGTTTTAAAGAAGAGATCACATAGTTTTAATGAAGAGATCACATATGCAATACTTAAATACTTCAATACTGAATGAGTAAAATACACTCATGTGAGGAATTTCAGGACCCAAAAAGGGAAACTTTTGGTGAAGGGTAAATCTAAAACAGTATTTTTTTTAACTGACCATCTGATCAGAAGTTGCAAAGATAAGGAGTTGAGGAAAGAGATTTCAGTCCTGGCATGGAGGTATGTTATAGAAGTGATGGAAAACTTCAACTTTTTGGACATGTTCTAGAAATTACTCTCTGTAATGAGCAAATTCACTGAGAAATTATTTATGTTCCCTAATGATTATTTCATTCTTCAAAAGCCAAAGGAAGTTATGAAATGTGTTCTGGAGCTGATGAAGCTGGAGAGATAGACTCTTGCAGTGGAAGTGATAGGAATCTTGTGAGTAAAAACAACATTTTAGAATTTATGATTGGAAAGGACAGAAAATCTGGATAGTCTAATCTATAATATTCCCTAAATTCTGGGACAGCTAGTTTCAAAGGATCTGGTAGAACTAGGCCTGAAATTTAGAAGGGAAAGTTAGTCCAAGCAGGACAGAAAACTATCATGAATTAAATTCTGAATATGCCAAAAAATTAGCAAATTATATTAAAGAGTAAATATGTAAAAAGCCATAGAAAGAGACCAATATTGATACATTGGGAATTAATCAAGCAAACTTGAATTTTAAAATGACAGAAGATAGAAGCAAGATTATTTAATCAGATAATAAATGCAAAGGATGATGGCATTGTCTTTTTAAAAATAATTTAATGTAATGTTTTTTAACTTTCAAATAATATTTTATTTTTCCCCACTTACATGTAAAACAATTTTGATATTCTTTTCCCCCTAGTATTGAGTTCCAAATTCCATTCCTTCTCCCTCCCCTTCCTCTTTCCTGAGATGTATTTTCATATTAGTGATTTTGTGGAATAAAACAGAAAAAGGGGGGAGAGGAAGAGGAGAAGGAAGTGGGAGGGGGAGAAAGAGAGACAGAGAGAGAGAGAGAGAGAGAGAGAGAGAGAGAGAAAAGGGAGGGAAGAAGGCAGGGAGGAAGAGAAAAATAGTGTACTTCAGTCTATATTCAGACCCCAATCCGTTCTTTCTCTGGAAGTGGCAAGCATTTTTTCACCATGAATCCTGTGGAAATGTCTTAGATCCTTGTATTTCTAAGAGTAGCTATTTCATTTACATTTACTATCATATAAATTTTTTGTTACTGTGGATAATGTTTTCCTGGTTCTGCTCACATCACTCTGCATCAGTTAATGTAAGCCTTTCCAGGTTTTTTTTTTTCTGAAATTATCCTGCTCATCATTTCTTACTTACTACAACATGTTCAGCCATTCTCCAATTGATGGACATCGCCTCAATTTCCAATTCTTAGCCACCATAAAGAAAGCTGCTATAAATCTTTTTGTATAAATTTATCCTCCCCCTTTGTTTTTTATCTTTTTGGCATACAGACCTAGTAGTGGTATTGTCGGATCAAAGGGTATGCACAGTTTTATAGACCTTTATAGGCGCAATTCTGAATTGCTCTCCACAGTGGTTGCATCAATTTGCAACTCCACCAAGAGTACATTAGTGTCCTGGTTTTCCCATGTCCCTCCAACATTTATCGTTTTCCTTTTCTTTCATATTAGAATGGTATGATTGTTCAATAATAATTTCAAGACAGCTAAAGCTGAGGCTAATTACGAATACTGTACACATCGAGAAGGATTTATTTTTGGTAATGTTGCACCAATAGAAAAAAAAGGAAAGAAAGGATAAACTATTGCTGAGCTTAGAAACAAAGATTGTTTGGATAAAGGATAGAAGATAGAAATACTAAATTTTCTTTTTCTACTTTCTCTGTCAATGACAATGATCTTGGGACTAGAAAGGCTATGACAAATTGGAGATAAATTTGTTAATAGTAGGAAAACAAGGATTTAGTTAGACTCAATCAGTCCAAGTCACCAGGCCTGAGAAAACTTCATCACAGGGTTAAAAAAATGGCTGAAATAATCTAAGAGCCACTTACAATAATCTTTTAAATTAGAGTAATTGTTGTAGGATTAAAGTCATTCAAATGTCTTGTCAGAAAGAAAAGAGAGAGAGAGAGAGAGAGAGAGAGAGAGAGAGAGAGAGAGAGAGACAGAGAGAGAGAGAGAGAGAGAGAGAGAGAGAGAAGAGAAGGGAGTTGTCTGAATATAGGCTGGTAATACTGAATTTTGTTTCTAGGAAAAATGGTTTAAATTATGTTCCTAATAGATATATGAACATTAAATGGTTGGCTTCTGCAGATTTATTAAAAGAAACCATGATTATCCAAAGACAACATACTTCAGCAAGTATAAGTTATGCCAAACCACATTTCCTTTATTTTTTTTTTTTTGGTAGTGGTTATTCGACTCATAAATTGAAGGAATGATGTATATACTCTACATGGGTGGCACTAATTCATTTGAAGGAATTTCTCATTCTGATATTATGGACAGAAAGGAGAGTTATAAGGTACTTTATAGTATGGTTGCATATATTAAGAATGGTTGAATGACCAAAAGAGCAGTCATTAAAGAATCAATGTCAGCCTGGAGGGAGTTTTTTTTAACTGAGGGATCTTTGACTTTGTGTCGGTAAGTATCCATATCACTGTCTTGAATGAAGGCACAGATAGCAAATTTGTCAAATTCAAAATATCACAAAATTAGAAGAGATAGCCATAACATATTGGAAAAGAGTCATGATCCAAAAGGCTTTTGATCGTCTAGACACTGTCTTATAGGTTAGATGAGATGTGATTGGATGAGCATGTATGTGAAAAGATCTCAAAGTTTCAGTAGACAGCAAAATCTCCATGAGTCAAGAGTATGGCATAGAAACCAAAGAAAGTAATTGGGATCAACTTTGCATTTCATGGAGGCATCAGGTCCAGAACAAGTAGACATGCTATGCTTTGCTCTGGTGAGACTGCATATGTTGTATTGAGATCAATTATGAACACCACATTTTAGGAAGGACATTAGCAAATAGGAAGGAAGGAAGGAAGGAAGGAAGGAAGGAAGGAAGGAAGGAAGGAAGGAAGGAAGGAAGGAAGGAAGGATGGGAGGAAGGAAGGAAGAAAGGAAGGAAGGAAGGATGGGAGGAAGGAAGGAAGGGAGGGAGGGAGGAAGGAAGGAGGGAAGGAAGGAAGGAGGGAAGGAAGGAAGGAGGGAAGGAAGGAAGGGAGGGAGGGAGGAAGGAAGGAAGAAAGAAAGAAAGGAAGGAAGGAAGGAAGGAAGGAAGAAAGAAAGAAAGGAAGGAAAGGAAGGAAGAAAGAAAGGAAGGAAGGAAGAAAGGGAAGAAAGGAAGGAAGGAAGGAAGAAAGGGAAGAAAGGAAGGAAGGAAAGAAGGAAGAAAGAAAGAAAGATAGGAAGAAAGGAAGGAGGGGAGGGAGGAAGAGAGGGAAGAAGAAAAGTAAACAAGTATCTATTAACTACTTTGTGCCAGGCACTGTACTGAGTACATTACAAATATTATTTTATTTCATCCTCACAACAACCTTAAGAGGTATATACTATTATTATCCTTAGTTGACAGTTGAGGAAACTGAGGTGCACAGTGGTCAAAACATCTAGTATGTGTCTGAGGTGGCTTTGGATGCAGGTTTTCCTGACTCCATGCCCAGAACTCTATCCATTTTGCCATAAAGCTGCATTTGGACTGGAACATATCCAAAGGGAGGCAAACAGCATAGTGAGAGGACTTAGCACTATTTCATACAAGAATGGATAACTGAGCATGTTTATTTAATCTAGAAAAGAGAAAATTCATGGCATGGGAGTTGGGGGGTATGATTGGTATCTTCAAGGATTTACTGAGTTGTCAAGGACTAGAGAAGTTTAAAATGAAAGGATAGAACTAGGAACAATCAGTGGAAAAATTTAAAAAAGGACAGATTTTGACTTAATATAAGGAAAAAACTTCTTAACAGGTAAAGATAATCCAAAATATGGACAATCTATGGAAGAAATGGGGCTCCTGTTCTCTGGAGACACTCAAACAGTTTGAATTATCACTTGTCAGGAATGATATTCAGGTGATTCCTATTCAGGCAAGGGTTCACCTAGGTAAGGTCCCTTCCAACACTAAGATTCGCTGATATCCCAGAAGCTGACAGGTTTTATAAAGGGAATGCATATGTAAGAAATGTATTCTTCCAGTAGTAAGACTATTTTGACAAGTCCATATGTTGACTGAAATAGTCTACTTCAAACATATTTTGAAATAATTTTGGGGTCATTCGAGGTCTCAGAGAAAGTCGTATTTGGGTGGTTAATGACAATAACAACAACAACAACCAGGGATCTTTCTAAATCAGTGTCATGATTGTTGTCCTTTCCGTATTTCATGCTATTCCAAGAGGAGAAGCAGGTTGAGTGCAGTGCTGACCTTCACTAATACATTATTCTTTGCATAAAGTGAAAGGGCAATGAATTGTAGGAAAGGCCAATTAGTTGTTCTGTATCCTATTTGACTAGCTTTTGTAAGAGAAGAGGAAAGGAAAAGGTTGAGATAAAAAAAATAACTAAGATTTAAAGTTTTGTTGACCAATGTCAATGGGTATAAGCTCTTCCTGGAGAATATAGAAGTGAATCATAATGATTTTGATCTAAAAGAGAGTCGTTGTGTTATATGAAGAGCGCTGGGCCTGAAGCCAGGATATATCATCCTGATCTTTGTGCTCCTCCCCTTCTTCCTTCTCCTCATCTTTATGAAGAACTTTGAAGCATATCAAGCTTTTAACCAATTTGTCTCACTCATTTGCACAAAAATTCTAGTCAGTCAATAAACTTTTACTAAGCAGCTATTAAGCAAGACACTTTGCTAAGCACTAGCCATACAAAAAGAGACGCAGTCCTTGCCTTTCAGGAGTTCACAGTTTAATAAGGGAGGTAAGCAAACAGATATGCACAAACAAACTATATACAAGCTAAATATGAAATGATTGAGAAAAGGCACTAGGATTAACAGGAGTTGGGAAAGGCTTCGAAGAGAAGGGAGAATTTCAGTTAGGACTTAAAGGAAGCAAGAGGGGTCAGTAGGTAGCGATGAGGAGGGAGAGGGGCAGCAAAGCTAGGATACAAAACAGGGTCTTAAAATATTGATTTTGTCTTTTTGGGTGGGGTGCTATATCAGGTTGCCTTTGCAAATAATGCTAAATGTTCTAAAGTGCAGGAGTTTTCACCAGATAATTTAGCTATTGCTTGCAAAAGAGAGATAGAAACATAACGCTTAGAGTTAGGGGTCCTAGCTTTGAATGCTAGCTCCAAGCACAGATCTTTGAGGAAGATCTAAATTTAAGGAGATGATTGATCTAAAGATATTAAGAAGGAGTGATCAGAAAAGTAAGAGGAAAACAAAGATATCTCAGTGCCACGAAAAATAAGAGGAGAGAGCATTTTTTTTTCTTTTTCTAGGGTGTGCACTAACATTGTAAAAAATCTATAGAAAGTTAAAGAACTGAGAAAAGGTCATTGGATTTAATGATTAGAAGCCACTCGTAACTTTTAGGACAGCAATTTCTATTTTATTTATTTCAGTTCCAAATTCTTTCCCTCCCTCCCTGCTCCGTTACCCATTAAGAAGATAAGAAATATACTACTACTCATTACACATATGAAGTCATGCAAAACATATTTATGCATTAGACATGCTGTGAAAAAATGAAACAGAAAAAAAACTGCTTCAATCTATATTCTGAGCCCATCAGATCTTCATCTGGAGGTGGATAGCATTTTTCATCATATGTCTTTGGACTTCTGTTGGATCATTTTATTAATCAGTTACTAAGTCTTTCACAGTTGCTTATCTTTATAATATTGATGTTACTGCGTCAATTGTTCTCCTGGATCTGCTCACTTTACTTTGTATCAGTTCATAGAAGGCAGGGGTAGCTAGAGGAACCCATAGATAGAGCACCAGCCTTGGAGTCAGGTGAACCTGAGTTCAAACCCAGCTCAAGACACTTGACACTTACCAGCTGTGAGATCCTGGGCAAGTCAGTTAACCCCCACTGCCTTGCAAAAAACAAAAAACATAGAAGATTTCCCAGGCTTTTCTGAGACCATTCCCTTCACTATTTCTTACAGCACAGTCATATTCCATTACATTCACATGTCATAGCTTTGTTAGCTTTTCCCTAATTCATGAGCATCCCTTCAATTTCCAATACTTTGCCACCACAAAACTGCTGCCATACATATTTTGTACATATGGGTAAATTTTTTCTTTCATCTGTCTGGGGATATATACCTAACTGTGGTATTGGTGGGTCAAAATACATGCACAGTTTAATAATTTTTGGCATAGCTCCAAATTTTCCTTCAGAATGACTGGCTAGTTGACAATAATACCAAGAACATGTTAGTTTACCTGTTTTCTCATATTCCCTCCAGCATTTGTCGTTTTCCTTTCTATCATCTTAGCCAATATGATAGCTATGAAGTGCTACTTGATAGTTCTTTTAATTTGGATTTCTCTAATTGTTTCTGATGTAGAGCAATTTTTTTTTCCTGTGACTGTTCTTAGCTTTGATTTCTTCCACTAAACAGTCACTGTTCATATCCTTTGACCGTTTATGTATTGGGGAATGTCTCCTATTTTTATAAATTTAGCTTAGTTCCCTATATATCTTAGAAATGAGACCTTTATCTGAGAAACATACTGCAAAGATTTCCCCCCAATTTCCTTCTCTTCTGATTTTTGTTATGAGTTTTGTTTGTGAAAAAAAAAAGGTTTTAAATTTTATGTAATCAAAATTAACCATTTTATCTCCGGTTTACCTATCTCTTGTTTGATCATATAATTACCCTACCTATAATTCTGACAGATAGTTTCTTTCATCTTCCACTAATATGCTTATGCTTTATGTTGTTGTGATTAGAATTTAACAAAAGGATCAACTGAGGCAAATCTCCAAAGAATATAAAATTTATTATCTGGGGCATGCTGCCTGTCAATAAATAGGTCAGTGGTTGCTTCCATTTATGTCAAAAGACCCCTGAACGAAAGGACAGTTCCTTCTCTACAGGTTTTGGGGAATACAGAGCAAAGAACAGGGCAGGTGATACCATGGGATTGAGGGCAATACAAAATAAATTGCCATAAATAGGATCAACAAAAAAATGACACAGGATCAGTATTAATCTTCTCAATGTCTAAATGAGTCCTCATTTTTAGCTTATCTTAGCATATATTACTAGATGTTAGTCTATGCCTAGTTTTTGCCAAGCTACTATCTAGTTTTCCCAGCAGTTTTTGTCAAACGGTGAGTTCTTGCCCTGATAGCTAAGATCCTTTAGTTTACCAAAATTAGGTTACTATGATAATTTGCCTCTATATATTATATGCTTAATCTGTTCCAATGATCAACTACTCTATTTCTTATGCAGTATTACATTGTTTTGATGATTACTGGGTTGAAATATACTTTGAGGCCTGAGAGATTGCTTGGCCCCTTCTTTAGCATTTTTTTTCATTTATTTCCCTGATATTTTTTACCCTTTGTTCCTGTGGATGAATTTTATTATTTTTTTTCTAGCTCCTTAAAGCAGTTGGTAGGTTGATTGGTATGATACTAAATAAGTAAATTAATTTATGTTGTATTGTAATTTTATATGGATCAGAAATAATTAGTATTTCTCCAATTATTTAGATCTATTTTATATTTGTGTGGAGTATTTTGTAATTGTTTTCATATGGTTTCTGTGTGTGTGTCTTGGCAGGAAAACTTCCAAATATTTTATAATGTCTGCAGTTATGTTAAGTAGAATTTCCATCTCTTCCTGCTAGGTTTGTTGGTAATAAATAGGTGTGCTGATTGTATGTTGTTTTGTTTTTTTTCTTATCCTACAACTTTGCAGAAGATATAAATTTTTTCAACCAGTTTTTTAGGCAACTTTCTAGGGTTCTCTAAGTAAGCCATCATGTCATCTACAAGAGTGACAGTTTTGTTTCCTCATTGCCTATTTTTATTCCTCCAATTCTTTTTTTTATCTTAATGCTATAGCTAGAATTCCTAGTATAATATTGATTAGTGATGATGGATATCCTTGCTTCACCCCCAGTCTTATAGGAAAGGCTTCTATTTTATCACCATTAGAGATACTTTTGCTTGTCATTTTAAGAAAATCTCCATTTATTCCTATGTTTTCTAGTACTTTTAATAGAAATGGGGATTGCATTTTATTAAAAAAAAATTTCTGTGTCTATTGAAATAATCTCATTATTGTTTTTTATTTATGTGGGCACACCATGCTGAACGGTCTTATGCCAGTGTCTCCCATGTGAAACAATCAATTCCAAAGTTCTTGAGAGAGACCTTGAAAGTGTCCTTGTATCTCTTCTTCTAACCACCATGTGAATGATTGCCCTGGTATTCCTGGTATAAGTCGAGCCTGGCCATGTCTTTGTGACATAGTATTGTAATCTTTTGCTAGCATTTTATATGACTATTTATATCAATTTTCATTAGGTAAACTGATCTATAGTTATCTTTCTCTTTTTTTTCCATTCCTTGTTCATATATCAAAACCATATTTTGTCATAGAAGGAATGGTAAGATGCCTTTTTAATCTATTTTTTTTTAAGAAAATATGTAATGTTAGAATTAATTGTTCTCTAAATGTTTGGTAGAAATGGCTTATAAATCCATTTGGCCCTGTATTTTTTTTCTTTAGGAAGATCGCTTCTTTTTTAAATTAATTTATTATGAAAATAGCTCCTACTTTTACATTTTATGTTTAATGTTTCCTTTTCTTTCTTTTTTTTTTTACTTTCAACTTCATTCATCTCTCCTTTGATTGTTCTAGCTTCCTATTTTGATGGTCAATTGAGCTTTTAAAAATTTGTTGTTTTTCAGTTTTTTAAATTGCTTGTTCAATTCATTAATCTACTCCTTTTTTCCCATTTATTGATATCTTTAGAAATTAAAAAAAAACCCAAAGCAGTAGTTTGGCTGAATCCTACAAATTATGGAATGTTGTTTCATTTTTGTTGTTATCATTACTTAATAAATTGATTGTGTATATGATTTGTTCTTTGACCCATTTATTCTTTGGCATTATATTATTTAGTTTCCAATTAATTTTTAATCTGTACAATGAAGATCCTTTATTGAGCACAATTTTTATTACATTATGGGCACAAAAGATTATTTTCATATTTCTTCTATCTTACAATTTTGTGAGGTTTTTATGATACTACATGGACAGATTTTGTGAATGTGCCATATACAGTTGAGAAATTCATATACTCCTTTCCATTCCCATTCAGTATTCTTTACTTGTCTATCATATCTGACTTTCATATTCATCTCCTTATCTTCTTTCTTATTTATTTTATGATTACATTTATCTAGGTCTGAGATGGGTTAAACTGAATTCCTTTCTAGGGATCTCCAAATATACCGTCATCTCATCTACAAAGACTGATAGTTTTGTTTCCTTAATTCCTATTTTTATTCCTTCAATTTCTTTTTCTTGTTTTAATGTTATAGCTAGCCTTCCTAGTATAATATTGAATAATATTGGTGGTGATACACATAGTTTAGTTTACTGTCTATTTCTTCCTATTATTGTAGTTTACTATTTCTTCCTGTAACTCAATTAACTTTTCCTTCAAGAAGTTTGCTACTATGCCATTTGATGCATATATGTTCAGTATTGATATTAGTTCATTGTCTCTGGTGCCTTTTATGAAAATATGCTTTCCCTGTTTATCTCTTTAATTAGGTTTATTTTTGTTTTTGTTTTGCCTGAGATCGTTATTACTACCCTGCTTTTTTTTTTTTACTTCTACTGAAACATAATAGATTAAACCCTAGCTCCTTATTTTAATTCTGATTGTATCTTTCTGTTTCGAGTATGATTCTTATAAACAATCTATTGTTAGATTCTGATTTCTAATCCATTTTGCTATCCTTTTCCATTTATGGGTGTATTCATCCCATTCACAATTAACAGTTATGAGTACTGTCTTTGTGTCTCCCCTATCTTAGTCACCAATATATTTATCCTTTTTTTTTTTAAATCCCACCTCCTTCTTAACTTACACTGGCTGTTCAGAGGACAACCATAGAGTCATTCATTCAATGTTAGCAGTCCTAAGTTCTACAGAAGATACTTCTCATTTAGACAGGAAGTCTGTTTTGCTTCTGATTACTGCCTCTGTTCTTAGAGAATGAAGGATAACAACCAACTGCTTCTGTAAATCTCCTTTCCTCTTTTAACCCCACCCCTTTGCTTTATTTCCTACTTCCTTCTTTATTAATGCTAATTTCTGTACCAGTGAACAGTGGTAGTGGACAATGAAGAAAGCACCTCTTCCTTTGAGACAAAAGACTGGCCAGCAGCAAAGGTGGAAGGACTCATATTGTGGAAAGAAAATAAAGAAGTTGCTGGATAGGCAGTTGATTGTGGCCAAGATGGACTCTATAAATTAGGCAGTATCTAAATGATTGGAGTTCCCGGTGAAAACATGCAACAACAACAACAAAAATAAACCAGTTCAATGGCCCTTAAAGAGTGATAAAGAATTGCCCGAGGCCGGCGGGCTCCATGGGGCCCACATACTGCCTGCAGTGTGATTTATGTGCCCACCTACAAGCATAGAAATTTACATAAATGTTTTAGTAAACAAAGCCAAGCTACACAGAGCTGTGACCAAAATGGCAAATCAAAATATATTGTCTAGTGCTTCAATAAAAACCTAAGGTTGGACAGCCCGGCTATAGCAGAAAAAGAGGTGATTCTAGAGTCAGAAGACTTGGATTCAAATCCCACATTTGACCAACCAAGTCATTGAACTTCCTTGGGCTTCAGTTTCCACATCTGTAACATAAAAGGATTGGACTTGTTGTTGTTGTGTGTTTGTCCTTGGTTCTGGAAGAGGACCATGAGATGAGGGAAATGATGACATGACTTGCAGTTGACTTTAATTTTGATGAGGGCCCAGTCTCTGGGAACCCCCTTGAATCTGGAATACAGTCTCTGGGAGCCCCCTTGAACTGTCCTTGAATCTTCCAACTGGATCTGGCCTTCCCCTAAGGCCACAAGCCTCACATTATCATTAGGCCCAAATCTCTACCTAGCCTCACCCTTTATTGTCCAGCTACTTCCCCACCCTTGATATATCAGTATCCATGCCTTCAGCTATTTCTCATCCTTAATTCCATTCTCTAGGTTCCTGGACTCTGACCCCACCTTATCTTCCTTAGACTTCCCCTCAAGACCCTCCCTAAACCACTCCTCTAGTCACCCCAGACCACCCCTCAATCCCTCCTACAATCTTTGTGTATATAATCTCCATCTTGCCTCCATGAAGGCGCTCAGATTCAATCTAATTCAGTAGGTTGAATCTGGCCCGCTTGTGGAAACAGGCGTCACAAGGTGGGGGGATTTCTTAAGACAGCCCATTATGGTGAATCCCTAATAAACTTTGTCTTTTCCCTTGGCTGAGAAGGCTTGAGTCGAATTCTTTCGGCAGGACCCGGTGCGTCAATATTTCGGGGTGTCGATCACCCCTCAACCTAAAACCTCTTCATTTTTATGGTGCGTTGGCCGGGAACGACTGCTAATCTCAAGTTTTTCTCCAGCCGAGACTGGAAGGTAAGCCTCTCCCTAACCCAAACCCTTTCTGGCTCTCCAAGCATTTTGGAAGTGCTTTTCGGGCCTGACTTCCCAGGTCCCAGTAGGTCAGACAGCTGCTTGCTGTCTTGGACTCAGTCTGACTCTCTCAGTTCGGTCCAGTGGTTTATGTTCAAGGCCATGGACCTGGGCACACCTTCTGAAGCATAGAGGACAAGGACGTACGCCCTATCCAGAAGTGCGCCCCCAATTTTCCCAATTCTCTCAGTGCTAGGGAATGGGAAAATCTCAGGTACCTTTTTGTGTTTAATTTTTCCCGTCTTGCTTTGTTCCTTTTTGAGGCTTACTCCCAGATCCCCCTTGCAGAGGAAGGGACTTCCAGCCCCCTGGGCTCACAATGGGTCAAACCTCCTCAATCCCCAAAAATTCACCCTTAGGTTGTCTTTTACAAAATTGGAAAAAGTTTAAGTTCTCTAAAGAACTTAAAAAGAAAAAGCTGATATACCTTTGCAATACTGCTTGGCCACAATATCGCCTAGAAGACCATGAAGAGTGGCCTTATTTTGGGACTTTACAATATAATACTCTTTTACAGTTAGAATTATATTGTCAGCGAGAAAGAAAATGGACAGAAATTCCTTACATAATGACCTTCGTGGAGCTCTCTCAGAACCCCGTTCTCAGAAAAGCTTGTAAGATGCTCATAGCTAGAGCTCCCCCACAAAGGGGCAATGGGGGTCAACAGGATATTTTGGATAACCCCTCCCTTATGGCCCCCAGGGCTTCAGCCCCAGCCCCTCCTCCTGTTCCCCAACCTCCCTGGAGCACCCTTGTTTCCTGTGCTCACCCTTCCGTGGCCATCCCCTCTTTCTCTTGGTTTCCTGTAGTGCAACCCTCCTCTTATCCTGCCTCCTTCACGGTCCAAGTTTCCTACTCTGCAAATCCTCCCATGGCCCCACCCCCCTCGGCGACCCATGCTCAGGTGCCTCCTTCTGTGGCCCCTTCCCCTGAAGGGACCCCTACTCAGGTTCTGGCCTCACGGCCTGCCCCTATTTCAGGCCCTGCAGTATCTACCACCATGGGCCCTACCCCCGAGGCAACCTCTACTCAGGTTCCAGCCTCGGGCACTGCCCCCATGGCAGTACCTCCTCCTCTGGCCCCTCTCTCTGAGGTGGCTCCCACTCAGGTCTCTTTGGTACCTCCCTCTCTGACCCCTACTCCTCCTCAGGTACTAGCTGATCTCCCTCGCCAGACAGATGCCCTGGCCTTGCAGTCTAATCTACCTCAGTCGGCAGCTCCCAGCCCCTCCCTCACCAGAAGCGGGACTTCTCATATCTCTCCCCTAGCTCCAGGTCCCACAGCGCCTTCAAGGCTTTTTCCCTTGAGGGAAATGCCTGCCTCCCCTGCTGGGACAAGGAGAGTGCATGTTCCATTCTCCATTTCAGATCTCATCCAAATTAAAGAAAAACTGGGGAGATACTCAGAAGATCCCACTAAGTTTACTGAGGGTTTTAGGGATCTGTCCCTGCAATTTGAACTTTCTTGGTGTGATTTGCATATCCTCTTCTCTACCTGTTGTACCACTGAGGAGAAGAGGAGAATCTGGGAACATGCCCAAAAATTTGGGGATTGTTTGGCTAGCAATAACCCCATAAAATACCCCCCAGGTACAGCTGCTGTTCCCACTAGTGACCCAGGATGGAATTATCAAAGGAGTGAGGATAGAGAAGAGAGAGACCATATGGTAATTTGCCTGTTAGAAGGCCTAAGAACTGCATTTCAAAAGCAAATAAATTTTCAAAAAATCAGGGAAGTTACTCAGGGAGAAAAGGAAAACCCTGCTCTTTTCCAGGCCCAGCTAGTAGAAGCTATTAAGAAGTATACAAATTTGGATCCTGATTCTATTGAAGGGGCGGCAATAGTTAACATGTATTTCATTAATCAGTCTGCCCCAGATATTAGGAGGAAACTGCAGAAATTGGCAATGGGACCCCAAACACCTCAGGTCCAGTTGCTGCAGACGGCCTTTGGAGTCTTCAATGATAGAGACCTGGTTGCAGCAGAGGAAAGAAAATGCAGGGAAAGAGCTAGAGACAGAGAACACGCTCAATTCTTGGCTGTTGCCATGGCCAGGAAGAGACCCAAGGAGCGCCCCTCCAGGGAGGCCCCTTGGAAGCGCATTGGCTTGGGCAGTGGGGAAACCTGCCTTCAATGCCACAAGGAGGGTCACTGGTCTAAGGAGTGCCCCTCTAGGGCGCCCCCCTGGAAGAAGCCTCCAGGATCCAGGCCTCTAGCACCGTGCCCAGCATGTAACCAGGAGGGACATTGGAGGTGTCCCCGACGTTGGAAAAGTGGCAGAGCCTCCTCCCAGTACCCTGTCCTCCAGTCTTCTCAAGACTCGGAAAGAGGGGAAAGCCTGGGGCTTGGCAGTGCTCCCACTTTCTCCACCTCTCTCGCGGAGCCCTGGGCAAAATCGAGGCAGAAGGTAAGGTTACCCACTTTATCACGGCTATGTTCTCTTGCTTTAACTAGTGGCTCTGGCCCCACATGCCCCTCGACCCATCAGGTCATGGGCATCAAGGATCTGTTGTCTGAACACTCCTCTGGCCCTGCCCCCTTGGGAAGGGACCTGATGGTGAAATTGGGAAGCCAATTTTCTATAGTTAAACCTCATAACTTCCTTTTCCCTCTGTTTCCCAGACCTCCCCATGTTCCCCCAGAGGCATGGGAGAAGGTTGAGCCAATTGTTTGGGATCAGGGAATTCCTGGGCAAGCTACTTCTGCCACCCCAGCCATAGTTCCCCTCCATAGCCTTCAATATCCAATTAAGCCCAAGGCTTGGGAGGGACTGCAACCATTAATTGGCACTCAAGGTCCCGACTCACTCCCTCTAGAGTGGGGCCCCTACCCAGCACAAGCTTCTGGGACTTTGAAAACTAAACTGACCACCACTCCAGCATTAGCTTTACCTAATCTAGAAAAACCTTTCACTCACTCTGCTGTTGAAAGGAGAGGACAGGCTTTGGGAATCCTAACCCAGTCCTCTGACCCCAAGCCAGCTGCCTGTTTTTCAAAACAATTAGATTCTCTGGCTGCTACAGCCATTCCAATTGAGGAAGCTTCTAAACCTCTAGCAGACCAGCCCCTAGAAGCTCTGACTTGCCAGAGCACCCTGGAAGCAGAGGGCCACCAGTGGCTGGCTAACCACAGGCTCACCACATATCAAACCTTGCTCTTAGATACCCCCGACCTAATTTGGATGTGCTACACACTCGTGAACTCCGAAGCAGTGTGGTACACAGAACAAGTGATTAGGGGAGCTAGGTATGAAATAGTCATCTTCAATTCCCACCAGGGATATTGTCCTTTCTCTGTACTCCTATACTGCCTGTTTGCTGCTTGTTTGCTTAATCTCTTTGCCAAGTTTGTCTCCTCCAGACTCCAAGCCATCAACTTCCAGATGACTGTGTACCCCTTGAACTGGACCCATCGAGACCCCTTGAACTGGACCCATCAAGTCAGCTCTACGCCCCTTGCCAGCAGGAAGCAGTTTCAGAAGCTGAGATCTTCGTCCCTGACCCCAAAAGAATTTGGGTCCTATTTGTTTGAGGGGGGAATGATGAGGGCCCAGTCTCTGGGAACCCCCTTGAATCTGGAATACAGTCTCTGGGAGCCCCCTTGAACTGTCCTTGAATCTTCCAACTGGATCTGGCCTTCCCCTAAGGCCACAAGCCTCACATTATCATTAGGCCCAAATCTCTACCTAGCCTCACCCTTTATTGTCCAGCTACTTCCCCACCCTTGATATATCAGTATCCATGCCTTCAGCTATTTCCCATCCTTAATTCCATTCTCTAGGTTCCTGGACTCTGACCCCACCTTATCTTCCTTAGACTTCCCCTCAAGACCCTCCCTAAACCACTCCTCTAGTCACCCCAGACCACCCCTCAATCCCTCCTACAATCTTTGTGTATATAATCTCCATCTTGCCTCCATGAAGGCGCTCAGATTCAATCTAATTCAGTAGGTTGAATCTGGCCCGCTTGTGGAAACAGGCGTCACAAGGTGGGGGGATTTCTTAAGACAGCCCATTATGGTGAATCCCTAATAAACTTTGTCTTTTCCCTTGGCTGAGAAGGCTTGAGTCGAATTCTTTCGGCAGGACCCGGTGCGTCAATATTTCAGGGTGCCGAGCACCCCTCAACCTTTAACCTCTTCATTTTTATGGTGCGTTGGCCGGGAACTGTATTCCAGATTCAAGGGGGTTCCCAGAGACTGGGCCCTCATCAATTTGAGTGAGGGAGGACTGTGCAAGGTCACCAGTCTCACTTTCTCCTCCAGAGCCATATGGATCCAGGGACCAGGTATTCATCAGGATGACTGGAGATGATACAGTGGGAGCCCTTTCAGGCTAGAAGTCAACTGTAAGTCATGTCATCATTTCCCTGATGTCATCATCCTCCTCTTTGAGAAGGAAAGACAAACACAACCTGTGAGTAGCCTCTCCTTCTCTTCTTCTCTCCTCCCCTCTCCTCTCCCTTCCTTTTCCCTCTCCTCTCTGTGCCCTACCCAAAAGAAGGTACATTATGATGGCCAAAGGCTGCCTTCTTAACTTTCAGTTTATTGGCTAGATTTCTTTCTCAAAAACCAAGCCTTAAACCCAGTTCACTCTGGAGTTCATATATTGGACAGTAGGTCCCTGCCCTCTTAGCACAGAGTGAATGTAAATACTAAATAGTAACTGTTTCTCTTTTGGCCAGGAACTCCGAGGGTCTTACCTGTCACAGGGCCAGTTAGAGCCAAGCCCTGACCTCCTTGTACTTCCACGCCCAGGGCCTGCTGAGGTAAACTCAGGGCTCTGAGATATGGGTGGAGCCAGGAGGAGGGGTCTCGCCTTTGTTGCCTCTGTAGCAATTTGCCCAGACCTGCTTGACCACATGGCACTTCCGGCTCTCTGTCTGGGCTTGCCAGAGCACATGGAACTTCCAGTTCCTTGCCTGGACTGCCTGACCGCAGGGAGCTTCGGGTTAGCGCAGGAAGAGAAGGGGAGGAGAGTAGGTGGAACCAGGGCGGCCCTAATGCCTACGTAACCAAAGATATAAAAATGCTGCTTGCTGAAACAATAAACACAGTTACCCACCACCTTCGGCTCCGGCCCCATTCATTTTCCTGAGATCAGGTCCTTTGCTGGACAAAGGCCTGGGTGTTGGGGGCGGGTAACAGAACCTACCAAGTTGGGTGTTGGGGCTGAGGACCTCAACACTTACCCTTACAGTTTGAATTTTTTTTTTTGAGTTTTTGATTAAAGAGGCCATCCCTGATTAACTCCTTAAAGAGGCCTATTCACTGAATGGGCATTACCTCACTCAAAATGAGAACCTGTAAAGATCTTAGCTTGAAAGAGCCAGGGTCTCCCATTGCATCCTAGGCCACCTCCAGTCCTCCTGGTGAATATCAGGCCATTGGACCCACATGGCTCTGGAGGAGAAAGTGAGACTGGTGACCTTGCACAGCCCTCCCTCACTCAAATCAAAGTCAATTGTAAGTCATGTCATCATTTCCCTGATGTCATGGTCACCTTTGAGAATGAAGGACAAACACAATCTGTGAGTAGGGATTGGACTAGATCTTCCCTGAAATCCCTTTACATTTACCTGGCTTATATTGCCTATGTAACTATTGTTTCTCCCCAAATGAATGTATCTTCCTTGAGGGTAGAGACTTTCATTTTTGTCTTTGCATCCTCAGTGCCTGTGACAGTACTTGGCATATTTAACAAATAAGCTATTTAACAAATGAGTGTTAAGTTAATTTAAAAGGCTTTGATTGTAGATAAATTCAAGAATTTCTTATCCAAGGATGGGCTGTTTTCAGTTGTCAAACACATGCTAATCATTTTCAAATTATATTTTGAGGCCAATACTTCAGTGTCAGTACTCAAGCCAACTTTAAATATCACACATGCCAATAATATTTGAAACCAAATATAAAGCTATTTAGAAACAACCTTTTTAAATCTTCTGATCTGTGAATTCTATGACATGCCATGAAGTCAAAATGTAGGGATTTGTCAGCATATCCAACTAAGAACAGTTGATTCTCAGGGATGAGCTGATCTGAAATATTATGACAGAGACAAACTTCAACTGAAGGTGGGAACAGGAGATAATTTTTTTGGAGGCTCCCTTTGGCATTATATTTTGACATTCTAAGAGAATTTCCTACTTATATTCATAAATGCTATGATCAGCACTGGGTAGGCTCAAATGATGTTATTAAATTAGATCTCTCCTTTTAGACTCCTGAACAGATTATGTTCATGATTCATGTCATAGGCTCAGTAGTTTCAAGCCAAAAGAGACCTTAAACTTCTAGTGCAGTTTCATAATTTTTTAATCCAGGAAACTGAGGCCAAGATGTGAATTGACTTCTACTGGTTCATGCAATCAGTATCTCAAGGAACTAAGATTTGAACTCTAACTCTAAATTTGGTCCTCTTCCCACTACTATACTGTCGAACAAAAATAATATTACATTAGGAGATCCAGACTACGACACGTTAGATTCTACCTCCTTGCTTCTACCCACCATTGCTAGAGATTTGATCATAAAAGAACAATGATTGGGAAAACTCTTTTCCTCTAGTTATGAGGAAAAATATACACAATAACATTCATACCAAAATTTCTTAGACAAAAGAAAGGTTCTCTCTACAGTCAAGGACAAGGGTCATCAGGACACTGGTCTTTCTGTCACCTCTTTAAACACTTTGAAAATGTTAGCTTTTTCAGGAAATAGAGTACTTCTTTCTCCCTGACCGTATATTCAGATATAAAGCTTAGATGATGCCTCTGGTGCTTCTGGGAATTTTAATCAAGAATTCCACTTAGAATAGCAAATATTTTCATATGCTGAATCAATCACTCAGTTGACAGGCATTTATTAAATGCTTACTGTGCGTCAGACACTGTGCTAAATGCTGGAGATACAAAAAGGCAAAAATAGTTGCATCCTACTCCAGGTAAAGAAAGGGAAATATGTGACAGAGGAAAACGAGGACTTCTTAGAGAGTTGGTAGTTCTCAAGAGACAGATAAACTTCTGGTTCAGGAAACTTGCTTCTGATCTCAGTTACTATGGATCCCAAAGAGGGTGTGGTGTGGTGTCTTATATAAAAACGTTACCTACAGATCTAGGCTAGCAGTTCTCAAACTGTGGTCTGCAGACCCACTGGTGTTCCCAAGGTCAAAACTAAGTTCATAAAAATTTTCATGTTATTTACCTATTAAAATACTCCTCACTTTTTCAACTACCTATTTGTGTGAAAGTAAATTTTCTTCATATACTTCAATCAAAACTGCATATCAGAACATGTTGAATTCAAAAGTACGTATGAGACTCTAGCTGTCACCTATTAAGCCAGATATTAGAGAGATTTTAAAAATATTTAAAACAATGCTACTCTTCTCACTAATTTTATGTTTTGTATGTGTAATTATTTTTCATAAAATATATTTGTTTTAACATGTAATTGATTTATTATCTTAAACAGATTAAGGAGTTTTAAAAGTTAACCATTTTAATTTCTAATATAGTAAAAACATGTATCTGTATGTGTACATATGCATATATACACACAAGCATGCATACATGTAATTATTATCTATCTATCTATCTGTCTATTTCACAAAAATAAAAACCCCTCTCTGTGGTATTCAGTAATTTTTAAGAGTGCAAAGGAGACCTGAAAACAAAAATGTTGAGGAACTCAGATCTAGGCCATTGACTTCATTCCCCTCAATTTACAGAGGGGAAAATAAGGTCAGAATGGTTAAATAAATTATCTAAGGTCTCACAGCTAATAAATATCTGAGGAGGACCTTGAACCCATTTCTTAATGACTCTTAAATTCAGTATTCTATACACAATACCTTGTGACTTGTGTAGCCCGTATAAATTTATATGGGTGGCTAAACTCATAATGTAATGAAAGAGTAAAGAAATTGCCTCCAGATATCCAGATATGATGAATAAACCACTTCCAGTGATCTCTGAGGAACTATAGTGAATTGGAGAGTTTCTCAAATTAAAAAAAAATCATATTTATGTAGCCCCTTCCTCACAATGACCTCATGACGTAAGCAGAGCAGGCATTATTATCCCCACTTTACAGATAAGAACATTAAGATTCCTGACTTCCCAGCATTCTGTCCATGTTAGGTGGAATCTTGATGAATGGTGATAGCTGAATATTATGATGACTTTTTGAAAATTGTTATTTAGCTTGGTATTGGACCTAGCCAAAATTATAGAATAGCTTTTTAAAGGGAAAATTTTTATTGTTGAGGAAGGGAAATGGTGATCACAAAGGCCTGTGTAAGTTTAATGTTGACAGGTATATCAGAATAGCTTCATTTTTTTTTGAAAGTTACTACACTTGGAAATCAGTATGAAACTTTTGATAATTTGCTTGGATTGCAGTTTAATACTAGCTGTGTTTGTGAAAGCCATCATCATCATCATCATCATCATCATCGTCCTTAGCAGCAGGAGCAGTAGTAGCTTTCCCCAGTTCTCCTTAATCTTGATCTGAGATTACACTAATATATCCTATATATAATTTGTTTGTACACAATTGTTTGTATGTTGCCTTCCAATTGAGGCTATGAGTTCTCTGAAAACAGGAAGTTTTGTGGGTTTTTTTTTTTGCCTTTCTTTGCATCCCCAGCACTTGGCATGGTGCCTGGCACATTATAGGTACTGAAATAATTTTATTATATATACATACATATCTATAATATATATGATATATATTTATATATAAATAACAATAAATCTTAATAAATGCTAGTTGGCTGACTGATTAATAAATAATTATGATGGCTTACATTTAGATAGTACTTTTTAAAATTCACAAAATACTTTACAGACATTTCTTTTTGTCCTCATATAATTATATCTTATAATTGGGATATACGATTAATAATGGTACCTAGCATTTATGCAGGGCTTTAAACGTTTTCAAAGTGCTTTACGAATATCTGATTTTAGCATCTCAACAATCCTATTGTTATCCCCATCTTACCCATAATGAAACAGAGGCAGACAGGCATTATTGACATGATCACACAGCTATACATTATTATTGCCATTCTAATATCGAATTCAATAAGAGATTGTATTTTGGGGATAAAGACTTAGATTTGAGTCCTATCTCTGTCACTTATTACTTATTTGATTTGAAGTAAGACTCACTTTACCTCTCCCTATTTCATTTCCTTTCTCTATATAATGAAGGGATGAGCCAGATAATCTACAACATTTCTCTAAACTTTAAACTTCAGTTATTTCAAAGAATAGAAGCCTTAGAAGGAAGAGTGGAGACGGGCAAGTGTCTCCAAAATTATCTAAAACATCATGCAAAAGATGGATTGGGTATTTTCTGGACGTCTAGGGGAAATACCTAGAGCTATCGAGTAGATACTACAGGAAAGCAGATTTAGGATAAATAGGAGCAAGGACTCTATTGAGTTCTTGAGGTAGAAATTTCCAAAAACAGAATGAGCTCCCTGCTTAGATGGTAAATTTCTCCAATGCTGGAGATATATAAGCAGAAACTTGATTAATATTTCTTAGGAGGACTGGTATAGAATGCTGTAGGTAATAGGGCTTATGATCTCTGAAGTAACATGTGTTTCTAGAATTCTTTGATATTAATCCAAATTGAGACTCAAAACTAGAATTCTAAGGTAACGTTTTTTTTACATTAAACAAAATTTTTAACTAAAGGAATAATTTTATAATCAAATATAGTATAACTAAATTTGAAATCATTCAACAATATTCTGTAGTGAATGCATGTATGGCAAAGGTAGTAAAACAATGTTCATGTATTTCAGGGTCAATAAATAGCAATATCTCACATCCGTATATTAGTGTTTTTATCACAACCTCTTTGTGAGGTTGGTAGTGCTGCGCAATTATTGCTATCCCTATTTTAGTGAGCAAGAAGCTGTCACTAAGAAAAGCTTAGTGATATGCCCATGGTAACCTACCTAGGAAATAGCACCATCAAGTCATTGGGTTCTGAGCTCCCTTGCCAAGTCTTGATCTGTAGCACTTTTACTAATCCGGGTGTCACCCAAAGCTCTTGTCTAGGTTTCCCTCTGCACTACTTTGCCTGGTGATTTCATAAGCCCCCATGGTTTCAGCTCTCATCTCAATGCAGAAGTTTTCCAGACATATATACACTGAATTTCATTTTATAATTGTAATTGAATTGAAAGATAAAAATCACATTTGCTTGAATGTTGATGTATATAAGTTGGTTGACAATTAAGAATATTGGGAACATGATTATTATTGGAGTCATCAGTCACTCATCCTTTTTTTGCTCTGTGACTGTGTTCTTGCTTGGGAGAAATCCAGGTGGAGGATCACAAATTTAGAGGTAGAAAGAACCTTCAAAGTCATCTATTCCAACCCCTCATTTTATATTTGAGGAGCTGAGGCCCAAAGAATTTAAGTGACTTACCCAAGTTCAAGCAGATATTAAGTGGCAGAACCAGTATTTGAAGGCAGTTTCTCTGAGTCCAAATCCAGTACAATTTCCCTTTTTCTGTGCTTGTATCAAGAAAGTTTATTTTCCCATAGGATTTTATTAATATTTCTCTTAAGGCTCTTATCAAAAACATTTTATTTGTTATTATTATTTTAGAGAGTCAGAGTGGTATAGCAGACAGAGCACTAGCCTGGTAGTCAGTTAGACTCAGGTTCGTGTCTTTCCTGTGATGTATACTAGATATGTGCCCATTATGACTCTCAGTGCCCAGGCATTTTGCTAGAACTGTAAATTGAGAATACCTGAAAAACAGTAAATGCTTAATAAATGCTTGTTGACTGACTGATACCTATACAACAATCTCCTTCTCTTTAATAATTTGCTATGTCCTTCTAACCAATCTACAGGCATTTATTAAGCATCTGCTATGTGTCACACAGCTGGAAGAAGTTTTCATACCAGGACATCTATCGTGGAATCACAGATCTGCTTTAACTCCTATACTGGATTGTAAGCCTCTTGAGAATAAAGACCACATCTGATTAATCTCTATATCCTATTTCCATTTTTGGCATCTAGTACGATGATTTACACAAATGATTTACTCATTGAATGAATGCATGGTCAATAATTTCCCCCAGGAGTTTATATCAGGATCCTCTTATCTTTGAGGCCATATTAATATGAATATCTGACCTGCTAGATCCCTTTTTCTAACAAAATTAGCTTTATGAGGTGCTAGCAATAATACAATAGTAGAAAATAATCTTAACAAAGGAACAAATTTTGATATATACATGAGTTGCTGTCTAGTGAATTGAAATCACAACATGAACGGTAGGTATGAAAAATGTATATAAGATGGAAAGCAAGATGCGTGTTGGCTTTTCCTTCTATGATTATGGAATAATGAAAGGGAATATTTATGAGACACTTATTTTAGTTGCTATCCTTTTTACTTGTAACAGGCTTAATATCATCTGTGAATAATTGACTGCTTCATTGATAGGGTTATGAGTTCACTGTCAGCAGCCTTTGGGTCAAACTCATATGGATAACATTGCTGCTGGGAATCCTTCTCATCTTCATGATGATGAAATTAAGACAAAGTTCAGGTTCAGTGCTCATCCAAAAGAACATCTCACAAGATTTGCTCTGCCTTATAATGGGAGAGTTCTAGAAATAGAAGATTGCTCTTCTTAAAGCCAAAAGGTGCTGGAATTTAGTGAAGTAAAAGTATTTTAGTGAATTAAGTGATTAAACACCAAAGGGCCAATGAATCACTTCTGTGTTGTTTACGCCATACCAGCTCTAACTTCCCAGTGATGAGTTCCAGAGGATCAGAGAATAGCGCAGTGAGAACACTTCTTAATGGAACTCTGGCTTGGAATGTATCAAGCTGAATTACTGAGTAGGGACATTTCCATGTAAAATATAATGGATTTTTTCCCCTTTTGGTAGATATTTTAAAATCTTTTTTAAAAATCTTTTTGAGGAAAAAAAATGATGTTACTTTCTTTACCATTTGCTTTTAAAAGGATTTTCCACTTGCTCATCTTGAGAAGGTCATCTTTGAGACGTACAAGCCAGCCCTTCATTTAGGTCTCCTCTTACATTCATATTTAACTTTCTTTCATTCGGTGGCCTTTATTAGCTGAGCTCCTGGAGCTTGTAGCACATTTTAAACAGCAACACTGGGAGGATGTAAATGCAGAATAATGTATCAGGACTCAAATTTGCATGGTCAAATGTCAAAAAAATTAGGCCTTCCCCAGAACCATGTCAAGAGAAATAACATAAGTGGGCAAGCCCAACAGCAGGCATGCCATTATCATTTAGTTCAAGCTGTCATCACTGCCTAGGAGTGGGAGCAGTGGTCATTAGCTGTAACTCTGCTGGGGGAGCTCGCCCTTCTCTCTCTCACTCTCTCTTTTTTTAGATTTTTTTTATTTTTTTACACCATCTGACAGTATTTCAGAGAATGCCACGATGCAGTGGTGACTTTCTGACAGGGAAAGTGAGGCAGGGGGGATGGGGGTGGCGGGCAGGTTAGGAACTGAAGAGGAAGTAGAGAAGAAATTCATAATCGTCCATTGTCAGCTGGAGGGGGCAAGAATTGCATTGTCTATTGGATAAATACTCATTTAGAGTAATCACTTTATTTCAGCTCTGTAATGACATTAACAAGCTTGGAATACAGGGAATTACATGAGTCAGAACAAATAATTGAATATTTCACTGCTGGGGGAATGCAGCACAAGTCTGACTTAATGTCATGCCATTTCTGCAGCTAGCACAAGCATGCAATTAGATAATAAGCTTAAACAGCATTAAATTGGCACTACTACTACTACTGAGAATGGAGAACTATTAATTGTTCGACTCTCACCTGCTTGTAATTGTGTGCAATAAAAACAGTAGTAGCACTACTTTGTTTTTATTCAAGGCAAATTATATTCAGTGCTTCAATAAACTCACAGTAAAAGAGACTACAAAGTGAATGAAAGGAAATATATGACACTTAAGGAAAAAGAAATGAAAAGAAAAAAGACAGAGGTTGATTTTAATCAGAACAACCTGAGGAGTACTCTTCTAAGAAGGAAGAGGATCAAAATTTACATCATGTCTTTCATTTTGGTGTTGCAATACAGTAAATGATCTTGACTGTTTCTTATTGACTACAATAATACTATATAAAAATGCAAATGTATTCACAAATCACGTGTTAGTAATAAATATATAGATACCAAAAAACTGCATTAATTGAATATTTGGATTTCCCCCTCAAAGTTCCGTAGGTGACATTTTCCCTTTCAGTGTTAATCTCTCTTGAACACTTACATGTGCTAAGAACTCAGTCCTCCAGTTCCTGTAGTGGGTGTCTTATTTTTCAGACTTCATTAATGTTGGGCCATGGTTAATAATGCAAAAGGTTATATGTGAGCATAGATGCCAAACTGTCCAAAACTACTCTGTGTTGTGGCAAAGAGAGAGAGAGAGAGAGAGAGAGTGCTTGAAAGCTGACGAGTACCACAGATAACTTCCCTAGCTGTCTGATTTATTAGTGAGCTGCAGCACCGAAAAAGAAGGCTTAATTTTTGACACACTGTCACAACGTCACACAAGACAGTGTCATTTGGCGTGTTGTATCACCTTAAGCATGAGTTAACGTGATGTGATGCATCAAATTACACAAGCTGTTACAGAACATCAGGATGCAACCCCCAAAGATGCCATACGCCATGGTCCCCTCGCAGTTTGGACAGGTAGACTTCTCTGTCAAATTTATTCTGGATAGATTGGGCCCTATTTGGAGGAAGCAAGATTTATGTTCTATATGCGAAGTAGGATGAAAACACAAATGATAGCCTGCCGCACCACATCTCGAGCCTTGCTATAGCCTTTTAGACAAGCTAACCAAAGTTGGTTATGTGATGGGCAACTCTACAATAGCTAATAATTAGGATTGTGTAAGGATAACTAAGAGGGCACTTCACACACCCCTCAATCTCAATCTTTGCTAAACAGAAAATAGAGATTGTTGAAATGCAATCTTTCTGAAAGAATTCTTTCACTAGCTCCACAACCTGCCAATTAGCTTCTCATTTCTTATACCTTTCTTATCACTATGCCTTGACCTATGTAATTGGGAAAAATCTATTTACCTAAATAGACTGCCTTATAATTGATGTAAGGTCCATGTGATAGGCCATTGACCCTTGTTGACACTTCAGTATAAATCTACAGCACATGGAGATGCTTGACAAGTAATATCTAAGGATGGTAGAGGGAGGAGGGGAAAGCTGTCTGGAGGCTTAGGGATAAGAAAAGAAACTCAGGATTAAGTTTTCAACATACTTCAAATAAAAATACCTAGATTGCTGTAATAAAAATAATAACTCATGTTTAAAAATATTTCCTTGCAATAACTGAAGTAAGTGGTATAAGTATTAATATCTCTATTTTATAGGTGAAGGAACAAGGGATCTGAGGGCCAAATGGAGTGGCCCACTATCACACAGCTAGTAATTGTTATGGTTGAGACTTAAGCCCTGGTCTCTTGAACTATAAGTCATATTATCATGTCCTATCTTTCTGTCCTAGGCCCCCTACCCTCACCATCTAATTCCTCATAGATAAGAAAGGGCATTCCCTTTATATGTTGGAGAGGAAGTTAAAAATGAGATAACCTGATGAGGCAGGATTAGTCTCTAGACCACCTAAGTAAGCAAGTTGAAGTTAGATAATAAAGTTTACTTTAAATGAGTCATTATTATATTAGCTTTATTATTAAGCTCACTTCTATGTCTCTCCCATCTCTTTATCTCAGATCTCTAGACCTGTTCTACATTAGGCACACTTCCTAGGATAATATGCTAGTGAAGAAAAATCAAAGCAGGTTATGTCCTGTTTGCCAGAGGATTTCCCTAGGACCATTATCTACTCAGACCATAAGGTTTTTCTCTATTTGACCTCTTTCTAAGCTCTCTGCCTTTTAAACTATGAACTTAAAAGCAATACTTACATCTATTCATTAAATTCTGAAAAACTACAGATCCTCTTTTTTTTTTTCTTCCCATAGCTCTATCCACCTCATGGTCTCTTTTAAAGAAACTAGGCTATAAAAACAAATTTAAATAGGCTATTGAGTGATTTTCAGGGGGAAAAAAAAAAGAAGCAATGACTCCAAAAGAGAGCATTTGAAGGAAGAAAAGATAATCAGTATCAAATTACATAGACTACATGTCATGTTGTCACAGGCTGCCACACCCTCTCCACCCCAAAGGGAATAAGGACTGAGAAAAGATCTTTGGATTTGGTAAGAAAGAAGCCACTGATAAACTTCGAAATTTCACTTCCAATTAGGAAGGAGTCTTTTGTTGAATCTTAAGGGTGACTCATAAATCAATAGGATAATCTTAAATAGAAAAGAGATAGCTTAGTATAGTGAACTAAAGTCTGTGTCTGGAGTCTAGGCACTTTGCTTTGATGGTTGTTATGTATATGATCTTGGACACCTTTAACCTCTCTGCAAACTATGCTATCAAGCCTTTCCTGATCACCTCATCTGGAAGTTAACTTCTCTTTAATTTTTCTCAACTAATTCCTTTGGTAATTTTTTTTAATATCATGCTGTATCTTTTGATTTTCTCTATGACCTGAGATGACATTAGAGTTCTGAAGGGACACTCGTTATCATTCCCACCTACCATTAGAGTGTAAATGCTTCATCCTTATAAAATACCTTCCTATTGCTCATTTATGTTTTTCTTTTTTCTATTTTTCTTGACTCCTATGTTTGTATTTTCTGATTTCTATCCAGTCTTTTTATCAAAAATTTTTTGGAAACTGTCTATTTCATTAAAGTTCCACTTGTCCCCTATAGGGTTCTACCTAGTTTTGTCGGGATTTTTGCTTTTAGGCCCACATCTGCTACCTCTTGGAATATCATCGCCTGTGCTCAGGAATCTTTTATTATTTTAGCTAAATGTGATTCCTCAGTACTTGAACTCTTTCTTTCTGGCTGCTTGAGATATTTTTTTTTGATCTGGCAGCTTTGGATATTAACTATAATATTCCTGACTTTTTATTTTGGGGTTTCTTTCAGGAGGTAATTGGTGAATTATTTCTTATTGTCCTCTTGTTATGATACTTTCTAGGCAATTTGTTTTTATGATTTATTTTCAAGGAAGATGAACTGCATTGATTCCTTGAGTTCCATGATCTTGGTTGATCCTGTCTTTGGACATCATGCTTCCACGAATATGGCGTATAATATATTGTTGTATCACATATGATCTTGTTTCTTTAGGTGGTTTATCTTTCTTCAAAGATCATAAAAAATTCTTCCCAGATACTTTCTCTCCTATGGGTTATTATGACACTAATCTTTCCTTGTTTTTCTTCTAACTATCTGGTCTCCTCAGTTTCCTTTGCCAACTCTTCACTCGTGCTGTGTTCCCTAACTGTGGGTAAAAGATTCTGTTCTAGGCCCAATTCTTTACTTTTGATATATAATTGCATTTGGTAACTTCCTCAGTTCCCATGAATCTAATTATTGTCTCTATACAAATGCTCCTGAGTTATGTATTATATATGTGTGTATGTATATTTGAGATATATAAGATATGTATATATATATATATACACACACACACATATTATTTATTTATTTGTCTATGTACTTATTTGTGTATATTTGTCCATCCATTCATTTATTTGTTTTGTTTTAATTTATATATCATGCTCCAGACTCTCTCTAGAGCTCCTATCTCACATCAGTAACCATAGATTTGGAACTTCAGACTGGACTTTACCAAGGATATTTCAAACTAAGCAGAATTCATGATCTTTACCTCTCCTCTCCCCATCTGTATCTCTCCACAGATTTTCTTTCTGTTATCTTTATTCTTTCTTTCTCAAAAACAACATTTTTTAAAAATGCAAACATACTGAATATTTATAACCTCCAGACTACCTAGAATGAAAAGCTCTCAAATATAGCAGGACAAATCAAAGCTATGTGGGAACAAGATGAAGCACATATCATTCCCATCATCCTTTCTGTTACTGGAGTTGTTCTAAAGAGGTTTTCAGTAACCCTTTAAGACATATTCTAATATTTCTGCAATTTTATTCAATTAGAGCAATCATTTTATCCACCTGAGCAAGTTTATTCAACATTAAACACAAAAGAATAATATCAAGAGTTCAGATACTTGTCTATGATCTATGTGAAGTCTAGCAAATGAGATGAAAAGAATGAGCACTCTAATGAAAGTGCCCTGTATTTTACTTTAAAGTTTATAAAGGTGCTTTGAAAATATTATCTCATTTGATCCTTGAAACAACCCTATGGGGTGAATATTGCACTTATTATTTCCAGTTTGAAAATTAGGAAAATGCAGCTGAGATAGGTTGAGTGGCATGGTCAGTATTATAAAACTAGTCAGGATCATAAATGGGATTTAAAACTGTTTTTTTCCTTAAGGACAAAAGCAGAAATATTGCTCTTAGAAGGCCAGGGACCAGGGCAGCTATGTGGCACAGTGAATAGAACATGGGCCATGGAGTCAGGAGGACCTGAGTTCAAATACAGCCTCAGACACCTGGCACACTTAGTTGCGTGACCTTGGGCAAGTCACTTAACCCCAATTGCCCTGCCTTCCCCCCTCCAAAAAACAAAACAAAACAAAAACAGAAGGCCAGGGACAGAACTTTGAGGCACACACAGTATGTAAAGGCTTGGGAAGACAAAGAAGAGTCACAACAAAAATAGCAGTGTTTAAGAAAGATTGAGTAATTGTGTTTTCTCTTAAACCAAGAAAACATACAGAATCAGGTGGTGAACAGTATCAAATGCTATAGAGGTTGTAGAGAAGAATTAAAAAAAAAACCAGGGTGTAAGGAAGTTACTGATGATCACTGAAAGGACAGAAGTGACATTAGGAGCCAAATTACAAAATCTTCTAGAGAAGCGGGTGATAGGGAAGGAGAAACATTGGATGTAAGTAATTTTGTCAACTATTTTGGCAAAGGAGGATCGTAGGATCATGGATTTATATCACTGTAGGGAGACTTTGAGATTTACCATTCTTATTCTCTCATTTTACAAAATGGAAAAAAAAATGAGTCTCAGAGAGACGAGATGATTTGCCCAAAGCCACAAAGATGCTAAATAGAAGACCTAGAATTTGGACCTTCTGACTGCAAACCCAATGCCCTGTGTATACACCATGCTATGGAAAGAAATTGTTTACTTTTGGATGGCATATAGAGTTGTCAGGGATAGTCTTTGTGTTTCCATTTGGGGAACACCTGAGTATACTTGCTGACAAATATACCAATTGCCAGGGATTCATATAACTGTTAATGAGTTTTTAAGGAGCCAAAGTAAATTATTTCAGGAAGGAATGATAGTAGCCTGCCCTAAGACAGACACAATA
This sequence comes from Trichosurus vulpecula, assembly GCF_011100635.1. Classification (NCBI taxonomy): domain Eukaryota; kingdom Metazoa; phylum Chordata; class Mammalia; order Diprotodontia; family Phalangeridae; genus Trichosurus; species Trichosurus vulpecula. Next base: position 352,589,564 of record NC_050573.1, read on the forward strand.
CTCAATCATAAATGATGTTGTTACAAATACAAGATTCAGAACCAGATTGGTTCTGAGTTCCTGCTCAGAGCATAGAACAAGTTGGAAAGATGAAACTCACACATAGAAGTATAACACAAATTATATTTTATTAAGTTCAGAAAATTAATATAAAATTGCATGCTGTAGGAGTATTGAAGGGGATTTTTAACCTAGGTAACTCACAAGGTCCATCAACTAGAGAGCATGGGGTAAGATCTCTATTGACTGTATGATGAACCACAATGATTAGATCATAGATCCCTAAAGTACTGAAGAAATCACCTGTACTCTACTACTCATATCTGTGGTTGTCGTGAAATATTATCAAAGTAAGTGATAAGTGCTTGCTCTGGTGCTTGCCTTTGTGAGCCTTAGGCAAGTGGCCTCACTTCCTTGGGCCTCATTTCTTCATCTGTGCAATGAGAGGGTTGTATTACATGCACTCTAAGGCCCTTGCTCTAGATCTAAGGTTCTATGAAAGAAAAAAGCAGAAATGACAGGGTAATACTTCTTTGTAGAAATCACCAGGTGATCTACATCTGTTCCTGTATCTGTAAAATGAGGAGATTGAACTAGATGACTGCTAAGATATCATTCCATAGCTAGAGCTTTATATTTTTAACAGTTTGCTTTTCACTGGGTGTAGGCAGGGAGAGGAAAAGTTGCATGGAGGAAGCAACATTTGAACTAGCCCTTGAAGGAGAAGTGGCCAGTTTCAGTAGTTAGAGGGGGAGAGGGTAGGAAATGGCTTGTGATGGTGACAATGTTCTAGAACAGAGTGGGAAAAGGAACAGAGGTAAGAAAACATAGGACATGTCCAAATAAATGGAGACCGATATAATCTGGCTGAAGCATACATTTTTCAAAGAAGAATAGTATGAGGTGTTATGCTATGCTAACCCTACTCCTTGGAAAACAGTTTTAGTCAGGAGTCAATATTTCAAAGCAGGCTTATGCTCTACCAAATATGTAATAAGATATAGGAAACTAGTCATCTACTGAAGAGAGTTAAATACTAAGCAGTAAAGATTACTAGAAGGAATAATTTTAATTGCATCATGTAACAGCAAGCCCAGTTTGCATTCTCTCTTGGACCTCATTGTATTTCTAGAATACTGTTGAGGAGACAATATTGATTGGAATATATGATGGGAATAATCTATCATTTCATTCAGCCTCCTCCCTTCAGTGAACTTTTATTTTGTGCTTAGCATTCTAAAATGTTTCAGCCTAAAATTAGTGGCAAAATCCTCCCTAGTAAACCTAGATGTTTATATCCATCTATCTATTCGTCTATCTCTCTAGCCCTCGCCCTAACCCTTCTGTCTCTCCATATAGTTACATATACATATGCACGCATATACATATACATATATATTTATATGTATATATACACACTACACACACATTTATTAAGTGTGTACTATGTGCTAGGCACTTTACTACAACTGGAGCTATAAAGACAAACACACACACACAAAATGAAATAGCTACTTCCCTAAAGGTGTTTATATTCTTCATATCACTCAAAGTTCAGAAATTAGTTTAAAAGGACATTGGGGTTAAAGGCTATACTGATAAGGAAAGTAATCAATGGTTCAGGTTCCACTAATAGTCTCTTAAAGATTTTATCAGTTATTTACATGTATACAGACATAAAAACATAAATGTGCACATACTTGCCAATACACATGTATATGTACTCACATGGATGTGCATTCATGCACTATATTTAAATATGTGTTGTATGCATACATACACATCAGTTTCTTAGAACAAAGCTTTACAATATTACTGTTGAAAGAAGGAGAGTGTCCTAGAAGTCAATAGACAGCAGCCAACAGAATCTAAAGTTGGATGTTAAATATCGATTGAGTGAACCTCAAGAGAAGTTTGAATCATAGAGGCAAAGGAAGAACCTGGAGGCAGAAATGGGGATTCAGAAATATTGTAACTCTCCCATCTTGACTAATGAGTTAGGGAGAATAATTGAAAGATAGCATAATGGAGGGAGCTGGGTGGCACAGTAAGCAGAGCACTGGCCCTGGAGTCGAGGACCTGAGTTCAAATGTGGCTTCAGACACCTGATACACTTACTAGCTGTGTGACCTTGAGCAAGTCACTTAACCACAATTGCCCTGCCTTCCCCCCTTAAAAAAAAAGATAGCATGACTAGGTCATTTTACACTTTTATTGGCTAAGAATTGTCCATGTTGTTGTTCAGTTGTTTTCAGATGTGTCTGATTTTATATAACTCCATTTGGGGTTTTCTTGGCAAAGATACTGGAGTGGTTTGCCATTTCCTTTTTATAGATGAAGAAACTGAGGCAAATGAGGTTATATAACTTGCCCAGGATCAGATAGCTAGGAAGTGTCTGAAGCCATATTTGAACTCAGGAAGATGAGTCTTTCTGACTCCAAGCCTGGCCACAGTGCCACCTAGCTGACTCAAGAATTGCCATTATAATATTATTAAACTTTGGGTATTGAATATGAAATGAATTGCCATTTAATGACCATTAACATCCAGAGGGGAATATTGATGTTTGGAATAAACCCTAGGTGTGAATCTGAGGATATTAGAAAAGTATTGAAGGACTCAGTAAATACATTTCCTGGCTATAGAAGTTGATAGTAGAACATGGAAAATACAGTAAGGACCCCTCTGTCTACTAAACACCCCGGCTTCCTTTAAGTCCCAACTAAAAACCTACCTTCTACAGGAAGCCTTCCTAGCCCTCTTAATTCTAGTGCTTTTCCTCTGTCACCTGTTTCCTATTTATTCTGTATAAACTTGCTTTGTATATATTTGTTTGCCTGTTTTCTCCCCTATTGTATTGTAAGATCCTTTAGAGCAGAGACTGTCTTTTGCCTCTTTTTTAATCACTAGCACTTACTCAATACCTGGCACATAGTAGGTGCTTAATAAATATTTATTGAATCATTTACTAAGGACATTATAAAATAGGTCAATTTGATCACTCAAAAAATAGTGACAAAAATCCATGTAGGACAGTACCTGCAATCCTTCATCTGAAGTGAAAAGGTTCTTTAAAAAACAAAACAAAATAAAACATGTCAACCACAATGAGTTAAGGTGATTACACAGAACAGGAGCTGAAGTGTAGAATTAGATCTACATTAGAAGATTCACCTGTGAGTCAATAAATATTTAAGTTCCTAGCATGTCCTATGCTAAGTGCTGGGGATAGAAAGAAATGTAAGAGTCTCTGCTCTCAAGGAGCTCACAATCTATTGGAGGAGACAAGATACAATAAACAATATACAGATAAGTCTTATATAGGATAAATTATAGCCACACAACAGATGGATGGGATGAGAAATAAGAGCTATCAGGAAAGACTTTCTGTAGAAGGTAGCATTTTAGTTGAGGCTTGAAGGAAGTCATCCAAGGCATTAGGTAGAGACAAAGGAGAAAACATTGAGGTATGTGGAACAACCAGTGAAAAAGTAGAGTCAGGAGAGGTAACTTCTTGTTCAAGGAACAGGAAAAAGGCTATTTTCACTGGATGGCAGAGTATGTGTCTGGGAATAAGATGGGAAAGATAGGGGAATATTAAGTCATGAAAGATTTTGAATGCCAGAGAATTTTATATTTGATCCCATTGGGTAATATAAAGCCACTGGAGTTTATTGAATAGGGACAGGATGGAGCAAATGACATAGTGACATAGTTGGGCATTTTCTTTAGGAAGGTCAATTTGTCGACTAACTGAAGAATGGAGTGGAGTGGAGAGAGACATGTGGCAAAGGGACCTCAAAAAGTGCAGACATAAGGTAATGAGGGCCTGTACCAGTGATGAGGTTAAAGAAAAATGAAGAGGCTTGGGGTTAAGGGGTACTTGGGACCCCAAAACACTGACACTCTGGGTCCTGCCGAATGAATTAGACTCAAAACTTCTCAGCCAATGAAAAAGACAAAGTTTACTAAAGATTTGCCATTTTGGGTTGTCTTAAGAAACCTTACTGTTCGTGATGCTTGTTTTCACAAGCAGTCCAGATTCAATCTGCTGAGCTAGATTGAATCTGAGCGCCTTCATGGAGGTAAGATGAGACTTATATACAGAAAGATTGTGGGAGAGGTTGAGGGGTGGTTTTGAGTAGTCTGGGATGACTAGAGGAGGGGTTTAGATTGGACTGGGGTGACTGGGGTGAGGTCAGACTCCAGGGTGGGAAATAGCTGAAGGCTACCTGGAGATGAAAGACAACAGAAGGCTAGGGTGACAGAGCTAGGGTATAGATATTTTGATCAGGATCTAAGGTGGGAAGCAGCTGGACAATAGAGGGCTAGGCTAGGTAGAGATTTGGGCCTAGATAGTGAAAGGCTTATGGCCTCAGGGAAAGGCCAGATCAAATGGGAAGATTCAAGGAGAGTTCAAGGGGGTTCCCAGAGACTGTACCCTCATCACCAGCATAGTGGCAATGTCAGAAGAGAGAAGGGGGTATATGTAAGAGATGTTCAGGAGGTAAGCCTTAGCTACAGATTGGATGTAGGCCATGAGAGTGAAGAGTTAAGGATGAAACTCAGTGAGTCTGAGTGACTGGGAGAATGATGCTACCCTCAACAGTAATAAGGAAGGCAGGAAGAGGACAGGGTTTTGGGGGAAAGGTAACAAATTCAGTTTTGGACATGTTGATTTTAAGGGGACTAAGGAAGATCTAATTCAAGATGTTCAATGTGAAGTTGGAAATGTGTGTCTGGAGGTTAGCAAAGAGGTTAGGGCTTGTTAAGAATACTTGAGAATCATCAGCACAGAGATAATTGAAACCTTGAGAGCTGATGAGATTACCAAGTGAAATTGTATTGAAGGAGAAGAGAAAAGGGCCCAGGGCACAGATCTGTGGGATAGCCACAATTGATGGGTGTGACTTGAATGAAAATTTGTCCAAGGAGACCCAGGAGTCATCAGATAGGTAGGAGAACCAGGAGGAAGTAGTGTCCTGAAAAGACAGAAGAAAAAAAAATTTTAATGTGCTTGACGGAGTCAAAAGCTTCAGACAGGTCAACAAAATTGGGGACTGAGAAAGGGTCATTAGATTTTCCAATTTAAAATTGTTCATAATTTTGTAGGACGGAATTTGAGTTTGGAAGCCAGACTATAGAGAGTTAAGAAGAGAAGGGGAGGTGCCTATTACAGATAGCAGGCTCAAGGAGTTTGTCCACAAAGTGGTATGGGAGAGATGGAAGAAAACTACCTGGGATGGATAGATGAAAGAGGTTTCTTTGAGGATGGGGGAAACATATCCAACTTTGTGGGCAGTAGGGGAGCAGCCTGTACTGATGGGGGTGATGAGGGTACAGTCTCTGGGAACCCCCTTGAACCTGTTGGGGTACAGTCTCTGGGAACTTGAACTCTCCTTGAATATTCCCACTTGATCTGGCTTTTGCCTGAGGCCGTAAGCCTTTCCTTATCACTAGCCCCAAATCTCTGTTACTCTTAAACTAGCCTAGCCCTGTATTGTCTGTAATCTCCAGGTGGCCTTCAGATATTTCCTACCATTAATCTCACTTCTGGAGTCTTGATCTCTAGTCACGTCAGTCCCATCAAGATCCTCCTTAGACTCCTCCTCAAGATCCTCCCTAAACCCCTCCTCTAGTTGCCCCAGACTACTAGACCACCCCTCAATCCCTCCCACAATCTTTCTGTATATAAGCTCCATTTTGCCTCCATGAAGGCACTCAGATTCAATCTAGTTCAGCTCAGATTAATCTGGCCTGCTGGCATTAGTGTCACAAATGCTCAGGCTCCCTAAGAGTCTACCCAATATGGCAAATCTTTAATAAACTTTGCTTTCCTTGGCTGAGGAGGCTTGAGTTGAATTCATTCAGCTGGACCCAGCATGTTGGTATTTTGGGCTCTCAAGCACCCCTAAAAACATATGGTTCCCAACCCTCATCATTTTCTTTTAACCTCAACAGTACTAGATAGGAAAAGATTGAAAATGAGTGTCATAGAAGGAATGATAGAGGGAGAAATCTGCTGGAGAAGATGGATGGAATGGGATCACTTCTGCATGCAAGGGGTTTCCTTTGAAAAGGAGAGAGGGGCCATCTCATTACATGAGAAAGGGGTGAGGAGATAATGAAAAAAGGGATTTAGACAACATGTGATAAGGAGAGGAGAAGATAGAATTCCCACTGAATGATCTTGATTTTTTCAGTAAAATATGAGATAATGTTATCAAATGAGAGAGTGTGAGAAGGAGAAACCATGGGAGGGATATTGAGTTAATTGCAGAGGTATAAATGATTGTGTTGAAACAGTGAAAGCCCAGTTGAAACTAGGTAACAAGCATTTATGGAGGCAGCTAGAAGGCTCAGTGGATAGAGTGCTGAGCCTGAAGTCAGAAGCCTCAGACAGTTATTAGTTGTGTGACCTGGGCAAGTCACTTAACCTCTTTGCCTTAAACCACTGGAGAAGGAAATGGCAAACCATTCCAGGATCTTTGCCAAGAAAATCCCATGAACAGTATGGTTCATGGGGTCAAGAAGAGCTGGACCCAACTGAACGACTGAACAATAGTATAAAACATTTATAGTTGACCTGGTCAGCTTGGTTTTGTGATTTTTTCTCCAGTGTCATTCGACAGAAACATATTTAGAAACAAAGGCAGTGAAAGGAGGAAGTGATCCAAGGCTGACACTTTACATGGCAAGATCAGTGGTCCAGTAAAGGGGAAAGGGTCTCAGGCATGGAAGAAAGTGTAGAGGTTTTTGGTTTACAAAGAGATGAAGATGAGGAAGGGAAGAAAGTGTAGCTAGTGCAAGAGTGGATGCCTAGGAAAGAACTCAGAGCTCAAGGGATTCTGGATTAAAATATAAATGAAGAACAACTTTGGCATTACAAAGCAGAGGGAGACATAGATTGAAAACATGTTGTGATCACATAAGAGAATTTCCAATTTCGTTAACACAGATGTGGTACATTTATGGATGATGGCAATATAAAGGTATTACCATCTTTGTATATCTGATGTAGGGTGGTTGAGGAGCCAAGAGATTAGCGTGTTAGAGAGAATGTCAAAACATATGTTGAATTCCCTTAGCCTGAGGGCATGGGTTGGGGAGGAGAGAAAAACTCAGACCAGGAATAGAACTCAATGTTGAAGGAAGGAAGATGTCCTCAGAGTCAGTAGACAACAACCAACAGAATCTTGATGGGTTCATTTTCCCAGCCAATTATTTGACTTTTGAGTTCTTTGTCAAGGTATGACTCTGCTTCCAGAGTGGAGAGTGCTCTGTCCCAAGCTTCAGGGGTTTTGTGCTCTTATATTACAAACTACTTATAGGCACCTGTAAATTTTTAGTTCTTCTGAGGTAATATGATTTAAGGGGGAGGCCTTTCCTGGCCTGTGCTCTGGTCTGTGAGTGACCTCAAGCATGCTTTTCTGCCTTGGAACTGCCTGGAAGACTCCCTCTCCACAGCCATCACAAGCTCTGCCACACCAGTGCATCTCCTCACCCCAGGACCACCACCTAGGACTATGACCCAGATCCAAGCAGGGCAAAGCAAGAGAATCCTGCCTCAGCACCAACAAAGAGATCCCTGCTGTCCTGCTCTGATCAGCCACTTGGTCCCCCCACTGTCTGTGGGCCTGAAGCTCCAGAAGCAGCAGCAGCTGCTGCTGCTGCTGCCACCTCCACTTCCCAAGGCTGGGACCAGACTGGGTCTTTCTCTCACCCAGGTCCAAGAGAATTTCCCCACTGGCCTTCAACTTTGTCTTTGGCATTTGTGGGTTGAGAAGTCTAGAAACCACCACAGCTGCCAGTTTTTCAACCCTCTGAGTCTGTGCAGGAACAGCCCATGCTGGACTGTGCTCTGCTCCCAGCTTGGTGTGATAGACCCTTCATGTTGGCCTTCCAGGTGGTCTTGGGCTGGAGACTTGTTTCACTCTGTCATTTGTGGGTTCTGTAGCTCTAGAATTTGTTTAGAGTCATTTTTGCAGGTATTTGGAGGGATTTGGGGGAGAGCTCAAGTGAGTCCCTGCTTTTACTCCACTATCTTGGCTCCACCCCCCAACCCCCCACCCCAGCCACAAGAGTTTATTAAGTAGAAGGAGTGACATGATCAGACCTGAATTTTAGGAAAATCACTTTACTGGTTAAATGGAGGACGGATTGGAATGGGGAGAGGCAGCTAGGCAGACCTACCAGCAAGCTATTGTAATAAACAAGGTGTGAGGTGATGAGGGCCTGCACTAGAGTGGTGGCAGTGTCAGAGAAGAGAAGGAGGCGTAGCTGAGAGTTGTTACAGAAGTGAAATGAACAGGCCTTGGCAATGGCTTGGGTGGGGGGAGAGGAATGGTAAGAGATAATAAGGAATTCAGGTTGACTCATAGTTTGTGAACCTGAGATACTGGGAGGATGATGTTGCCCTTTATAGTAACAGGAAAGGGAAGGGAGAAAGTTTAGGAGGAAAGATGAGTTCCATTTTGAACATAATTGAGATTAAAATGCAAACATCCAGTTCAGTATAGGGAATAATGTTTGAATGATGACTTCTGGGTATTCGGAATCACTGGGATGATGAGGGATATGATCAGGGCTAAGTCTCTTAATCATTAAGGAATGAATTTAAGTCAATTTTCATTTGTTCTTAGAGGTTTGGCATCTGAGTGGAGTCATCTTAGGGCCTTAGGCAGTTCAATTAAATGGATTGATGCTTTAAGCTGAAAGAATGATGTTAAACCCCTTCCTTCAAGGTAGACAACCAGACTAGTGACTTGATGAAATAGTTTTTCTTCTCTTCCAGAAGAAAGCTGAAGACCAATTAGGAAACTCAATGTAATATTTTTTTTCCTTTTTTTTCTCCTTGTAAAGGTTTTTTCCTATTCCCATCAGAATTAAATACCTTATCTGTGAATGAGGGTGATTCTATGTTCTTTGTGAAAGAAATGACAACTTCATTTTTAAGGTGTAGGTTAGTTCTCTTAAGGTATCTGACACACCATTTGTGTATCAGGTGAGGACTAGATCTAAGATACACAGAAAAGTCTTTGCCTATGGAGATACACCAAGGATACCTCTTTGCTAAACAGCCATACTAGGCCTAAGATAGGAGGAGCTTTCTCAGGAAAGAACCCTTGCCCAACCTGGGAAGATTCAGTAGAAATATGGGCAAAGCATACAGAAGAACTACTATAGGGATTGCAGGCATCTGATAGGGACAAGATGGATTATTTGATTTAAAGTATTAAAGGACCATCATTTGAATACATCTAGACTCTAAGGTAAATAAACCCATGGAATAATATATTAGGAAAGTTCACAAAAGCTCAAGTGATTTTATTATCCTCTCTTTATAACTAAAATGCTATTTTTTGAATTTGATAATACCATCCATACAAACGGGGGGATGCCAACAAAATTTGTGTTGGTGTGGACAACTAAACATGGTGGGGGGTAGGGTGATACCTTTTGCAAAAACATGAACATATTGATTCAAGCAGCCAAAAGACTATGAAGTTGACAGTCTGCTATTACAATGAAATGGTTGTTGGATCGTGATGAATTGATAGTTTGAACCATTGGAAAGGAGCCCACAAGATAGCTACAACTGCAAAAACTCAGCACCAGCCACCTCTGAGATGTTTTTAATGTATGGGCCAGAGATACTAAGCAGGGAAGCTGCCTTGAAAATTCAGGACCCATTGGACAAAGGAATGGGAGTTTATGATAGATGGACATGCAAGCACCACAATCAAGATAAAACCTAATACAACTGCATAGTGTATGGCCATATGCAAGCTACAGCTTATAGTACATGTATAAACTCATAAGAATGATGCATCTTTGATAGTATAGAAGCGACAGGACCAGCATCAAGAATACAAAAGGAATGAACATGACCACATCATTAGTTCTTTATGGATGTATTCAATATGGACCCATAGGACATCACATAGAGGTGATAGTGAAGGATAAGAATAGATACCACAATTCTGTCTTGGTCAGTGGAACATAGGTGATTAGCATGGTGTTAGAAAAGATTTCTGAGAAAAAAATTATCTTGCAAATCTTTGAATGGTCTTAGATTTCAAGGACTAGGTGATTAAAAAAAACCCACCTATATCTGGAATGCATCAAAGTGAGATTGAAATTTCCCAAAGAGGTTTTTTCTCTTAATGTAACAATGGATGCTCTGATTCTGGTATGTCCGAATCCATTATATAATAATAATTAATAATAAATATAGTAATTATAGTAATAAAATATAAAATTATTATTATCAGCAATTATTATGATGATTAGCTAGCATTTGTACAGTACATTCTATGTGCCAGGTACTATGTTAGGAGTTTTTACAAATATTTTTTCATTTGATCCTCTGATCAAATCAAGAACCCTGGAGGTAGGTACTATAATTATCCACATGTTACAGATAAGGAAACTGAAGAAGTTAAGTGACTTACCCAAGGTCACCCAGTTAGAAATCTGGGATTGAACTCAAGTCTTCCTGACTGCAGGTCCAGAACTCTAACTACTTCACCACCTAGCTGCTCCATCTGTCAATGGAGTTTCAGTTTTAATCGAAACCAGTTTTAGCCTGTTCCTGCTACAGGATACTGTAAACCATAGACTGAGACCTAATGGCTGCATACTTTTGCCATCCAAGTAGCCTGTCCAAAGGTTTGCAAGAGAACAGAGGCAATGGTGAGCATCACAAGAGCACCGGCTCCTCATGTTCTGAAGTGGATTCTGAGAAATCTGACTTTAGTGCCTCCTGAGTACCAGAACAACCAAAGAAACAGTTACAGCAAAAGTTCAGAAAAGAGGATGAGCATATTCTCAAGGCATGAATGAAATGCAAGATGTGTCTGAGATAAAAATCATAGGATCCAGCTCAGCAATTCTGACCTGGAGATAATTTGTCCCTGATGGAGGACCTCAGAAGCCATCCTAAGTAACAAGACTAATGTGGAGGCATAGGCTCTGCCCCTAAGGATGCATAATACCAGAGTGATGATGATAACTCTACATGGAACACCCAGATAGCCAGGCTACAAGTAAATGGCATTACAATTGAATTTGGGGAACTTCGGTCAGATACCAGGCCCCCTCTTCTGCCCTTAATTCCATGCATTTTTCTCTCAATGTACTTTTTTCGTGCTATTTCTTATATCCCAAGTGTCTTCTTTTTCTTTGAGTCCCTACCTAACACAGAAAACACAAATTAAATACAAAAAAAAAAAATCTGATCTTTGAAGCTTTCTATCAGTTATGGCTTCTCATAACCCTCCCTCACAGACTTCTCACAGCACTTAGCTTTTTACCTTTTCATCCATTTACACGTGTTATAATTATATATGTGTTTCATCCTCCTATTAGTCTATAATCGCCATGAGGCCAAGGGCTGTACCTAATCCAAACTTTTTATTCACTACTCAATACCTCACATAGTAGTCTAAGTACTGTAATCGTTTGGGATCTTCTGAGTGGTTGAGTTAATACTTTTACAACCATTTATTATTTGTAGGCATTTCCTTTACCTACCTTATAATGATTTATTTGTCTAGAAATGAGTAACATAAGAGTTTTAGCCTCAAATAGGGCCAGAACTTGTCTGTCCAAACGTACAGTCTCATAAACCCGGAGGTATATTGACCCCCTTTTCTCCTTCATTCTACACATCCATTTAGTTGTCAGGTCCTCTGTGATTCCCATCATGCCTATACTTTTTTTTTTCTACTCACATAACAATTCCTCAAAGTCACAGGATCATAGACATTCAGCTAGTCCAGTCCAGAGCCCTCATTTCTTAGATGAGAAAACTGAAGCACAAGAAAGTTCACCCGAGTTCTCTCAATCCCAATCTAGTTCTCTTTTCACTGTGCCCCATCATCTCATTCCAGTCAATCATCAATTTTTTTCTGGCTCTAGACTCTTGCAACACCATCTAACTGCTGACCATCCTCTTCTCCCCATGTATCCTTTCTCTAATGTATCCTTTATACCACTTTCCTGATCCTAATTTTCTGCAAACAATAGATATAGAATCACAGATCTTTTTTTTTTTAATTTGGACCCGTAACCAACTGTAACTAAAACTTAATGTAGAACATCACCACCTGCTACATGTAATACTATATGAGCTGGCAGAGGTAAGGTAACTGTATGCATGCTCATAAATGAAAGGAAATAAGTTTAAATAAAATCATCTTGACATAAGAGGTCCAGATCACTTGTTATATGTCTTAATGTCTCCTTCCTGGGACAATGTATGAAGAATATAAACTCAAAGTCAGCTTTACATGTGGGTAGGTGAACTAAAGAAAACTTCAGAAGAGTTCATGAAGACACTAAAGAAATAAAGGATCTGAAGCTAAAATTTACTATCATTTCAGTTATATATGACATACTTTAATAATTTTTAATAATTCTATCTTATGAGCTCTTTATTGTCTGTGAATTTTCCAGGCCTCTTGTTTCTTTTCCTCTCTGCTGCTGTGTTTTGGGGTCATCTCATTGCTCATTAGCATCTCTCCAACACAGGAAGATGAAGAAAAAGAAAAATAGGGCTCTAACCAGCAATTTGCTTTATGTTATTGCTCTAATAAAGGCTAGTGTGGGAGTAGATTGAAACTAATTAAAATGAAGTTTGTGGTTTATATTTATATATGCCATTCCTCATTAGTGCTAGTCTTTTCTTTATTTGCTGAAATTTGTATTATTAAGCATTTTCATTTACAGCATAAACCCATAGTATAGGGTAGAGTATTGGTGTACATTTCATGTCTCTATTATCAGCATCATAAACATTGAAAGCATTCCATTTGCATGCTTACATCTTCCTTTTAGATGTTTCTAATCTACAGTTTTTTTTGGAGTACTTTCAAGTATAACAGATTTGGGAATATCAATATTTGGCCTGATTTTTCTAATGCAGAATTTCAGAATAGTCTTTGGATGTGCATTTTTATGATATTAACTAGAATAATTTTGAACTTTCTTGGGGAAAAAATCAGTTCTTGAAGATTTTGCTTTGCAATCAAATTTTGTGAATGTAAGACTTATCAAACAATGATGTTTATGAAAGTACACAATTATTCAAAATATTTAAGCAGATCTTCATATTCAGAAGTATTTGGGGAGCTTACAGTCCCCTTTCTCCACAAAGCCTTCTCTGATAAAGAGCATTCTGCATTGCTTTGTTGTTCGGTTTCTGCTTTATCATTCTGTATCTACTTACATGCAGCTCTACAATTGTACTGTATCGTTTGTTTTCTCATTTGGATGACATACTTCTAGAATATAGTTATTTCCTTTATAGAATCATTAAATGTTAAGACCTAGATGAGATGTGGGGCTTCTCTATTTTACTTTTAGAGATGAGAAAACTTTGGCCCTCTAAGCATAGGCAGTTTGTTCTAGGTCTCTGATTGGTCTCTAGTCCGTAGTCACAAAGCCAGGAATATAACTGTCCTAACTCTTAGTGCAGTGCTCTTCTCATAAAAAGACAATGCTAATTATTCTATACAGAGTAGGCACAGAGTTACAGAATTTCAGATTTGCCATAGGGTTCAATTCATAACCAAAAGAACCCCCACTACATGATATCTGACAAGTTGTCATTTGTCTACTGAAGATTTCCAAAGAGAAGAAACCAGTACCTCTTGAGGAAGCCCAATTAATTTTTGGACAAATGTAATTATTAGGAATAACATCAAGCCTAAATTTGCTTCTTTGCAGATGCCATACACTGCCACAGATTCTACTTTCTAGGGACAAACCAAACAAGTCTTGTCCTATTTCCCTATGACAACTCTTCAAGTTTTGACTTCAACTATCATGGTCTTTTTTGAGTCTTCTTTTCTACAAGACAAACCTCACTAGGTCCCCCAGTCTATGATTTTATAACATGCACTCAAGTTCCTTCACTAATATGATTGCCATCCTCTGGATAATCTTTAAGTTATTAATATCATTTCTTAATCTATAATGACCAAAACTGAACTTAATACTGCAAATGTAGTCTGAAAAAAATACAGAGAGATTGTTTGTTATTTCTTTACTCCTTGAAATACATACCTCTCAACCTAGGCCAAAATTACATGAGCCTTTTTGATATATCATCACTCTGCCAAGTCCTACTGACTTTGCTGTCTTAGAAAACTCCCAGGTCTTTGTTAGACAAATTGTCTAGCCATGCCCCTGATCTTTCTCCTTGTGAAAATGTTTTGAAACCAAGTATAGGATTTTTACATTTATTTCTATTAAATTAATTTTATTTCATTCATTCCAGTGCTCTGTAATTTCTCAGATCTTTTTTGATCCTGATTTTGCTATTCAATGCTTAGCTGCCATTCTGCAGACTCAATAAGCGTGCCTTTATCCATGTTATCCTAAAAGTATTAAAAAGCGCAGGATCAAAAAGATCTCTGGGGCCCAGCACTAGAGACCTAAGTTTATATTGAACTACTATTGTCTATTCTTCTAATCTTATTATTAAGTCATTTAATTATATTATCACCAACTTGAAATCTAGGTAAGATATATTTACAGCATTTTGTTTAATAACCATTTTTTTTTAAAAAGGAAATACGTTTAGCCTGGTATAACCCATTCTTGATGGCACCATGATGGTTTTTGATAATCGTTGTTTCCTTTTCTTGATAAACACTAACCATCTCTTTAATGATCTCTTTTTTAATTTACCCAGAAATGAAAGTCAATCTCCTGGTCTATAGTTTACAAATACTTCTCTTCCTTTTCTTTTCTTTTCTTTTTTTTTTTTTTTTTTGAAAACTAGACCTTTTGATATTCTCCATTCTGATGGCACCTCTCCTCACCAAGTTTTCTAGTATCACTACATATGTAATATAGTGTTACTTCCATCTTTCAGCAATCATAGCCACCACATATTTTAGTACCTCAGCATTTTCTGGCCTAGGCGATCGAAATTAATAAAGGGCAACTAGATGTTCTTTTTCAGTCTCCTTATTTATCATGGGCATTGAATTCCTGCTATTCATTTTTTTCATTTCTGGGTTAAAGATCTTTTTTTATTGGCTGAGAAAACAGAGGTAAAGTATGACTATCAATCATTGTTTAGTTAACTACTCTGTTACTATTATTAAATATATTATTTAAGAAATTTGGACTGGGCATTGAAAACTATTGAAAAAATAATAATAACCTAGTTCTAGTCTTCCTTACTAAACTTATAACACATGAAGACACTTATTTCACACCTCTGTCCACTGTATGTTCCAATAAAATTGACTGATTTTTTAATAGTCATCATATACATGCCATTGTCACAAGCTATTTCCATCCTCCCACCATGCCTGGGAGTCCCTCCCTCCTTACTTCAGCTTTTGAAAATCTTTAACTCCTTTCAAAGCTCATGTGAAATTCTATCACCTATGCAAGATCTTTCCTGATGATTCCACCTATTAGTGCCCCCCCAAATTACTTAGTATTTCCTTTGTGTGTGTGTGTGTGTGAACACACATGTGTCTATACTTATATATACATGCAGATGTATGTGTGTATGTATGTATATACACATATGTGTGTTTGTGTATATATGTATGTATGTATGTATGTATGTATGTGTGTATTTTCAGTATTTATGTTGTGCCCCCCTCCCCCTGCAAAGAACATACATTTCAGGAGAGTAGGGACATTTTAGTTTTTGTATCTACAGTACTTGACATATGTGTCCAACAAATGTTCTTGTAACAGATATCTCAGAATTGACTGGCATTTTGGGTTTTGCATCTCAGAGGGACAAGCCCTGAAAGTGAGTAGAACTCTTTTGATCTTTTAGGCAGAAGGCAGAATTGAGTTCCTCTAGGGAGCTTTAAAAAATAGGCAAATGATACCTGAGAGGACAGATTAATAGGGTGAAGTAAGGACTGTATCAACTGAGCAGTGGGAGCAGTGTCCTTATCCTGTCCCAGATAATAATGACCTGGACTAAAGAGAAATGGAGGCATAGGAGACAAGAGGTAAAAAAGAGTCAGTGAGTCAGTAAGCATTTATTAAGCACCCACTATGCCAGGTACTAGAGACACGAAGAAATGGAAAAGAACATCTATGTTTTTTAAGGAACTCGCAATGGAAGGAGGGTGACAA
Source organism: Trichosurus vulpecula (assembly GCF_011100635.1). Lineage (NCBI taxonomy): Eukaryota > Metazoa > Chordata > Mammalia > Diprotodontia > Phalangeridae > Trichosurus > Trichosurus vulpecula. Next base: position 352,605,687 of record NC_050573.1, read on the forward strand.
CATGTCGACAACTGCACAAATAAGCTATATGCAGGATAAATTTGGACTAAAGTACAGAGAGAGAGCACTAGAATTAAATGGGATAAGAAAAGGCTTCCTGTAGAAAGTGGGATTTTAGATGGGACTTGAGGAAAATCAAGAGGCAGAGATGAGGAGGGGAAGCATTTCAGGCATGGTGGCAGCCAATGAATATTCCTGAAGTCAGTGTAAGGGCAACCACACTGGCATACCCAGGATGGCTGCTAGTGCAGTTTCCTAGATCTGCTTTACAAAGGAAAGATAGCTGTTTCAGGGGTCAACAATCTTACTTTAATTAAACATACATATGTCATTCACTTAGTTCAGGGGGAAAAGTCAGCACACTGAACTTCAGAGCAAATATAAACAGAAATTATAAACAGAAAAAATAACACAAATCAATAGACAGGCTTCTAACTGTCTGACTATAGCAATACATGCAGTTACCAGAGAAAGAAGCACCAACATCTGGGTTTTCAAAGCTAGGGGGCTCCTTAACAGCTACCCAGAGTCTCATCCGGCCAAATCACACAAACATTCTTCCAATGAGTGAGCCCTAATGCAAAATGCTAACCTCAGAGTATATATACTCTTTCCAATCAAGGACTCTTGATTCAGTCAAAGACTCTTGATTCAAACAAAGGCAAGACTCACTCAAAGGCACCTGATTGCCTTAGTGCTGAGAAGCACTCCAAAAGGAAAAAAAAAAACCAGCAAAAAGTCCCGCTTTGCTTGCTATTATAGTCATTCAGCCGGTGAATCAATAAACATTTACTAAGTAGCTACTATATGCCAGGCAACATGTTAGGCACTGGCTTACAAAAGGAGGCAAAAGACAGTCCATTCCCTCAAGGAGCTCACAATCTAAAGATACTAAGAACAAGTAAACAAATGAGTACAGATACTTTCCCAGACTACAATACCATCCCTCTTATGACAATTTCCTTCACAAAATTTTATGCCATAATATTCTTTGTCTGTACTCAGATTTTTTTCTTCCATAATCAGTTCTATGCCTGACTTTCCCTCCACCTTTAGGGTCACAATATCTAAGACTCCAATCATTCAGGAGCTACAGGATTAGATGAAACCATCAAGAGATAGAATGGAGTGAGAAGGCTCAAGACAGAACTCTCTGAGATGCCTACACTTTGCAGAAGAGAGATCACGAAAGCATGGAAAATCAAGAGTGATGAGACAATGGAGGCAGATCCATTGCCTAGATAAAAGAGGCCATTCTTTGCCTCATTTCTTACCTAGTCCTAATCACTGGAAGGCATTGCTTCAGTCAAGCTAAGACCTGGGAAAGACCTTAGCTTAAAAAGGCCAAAGTCTCCCACTGCTTCTGAGGCCATCTCAACTTGTCCTGATCTATATCTTGCAAGTAGATCCAGATGGCTCTGGAAAAGAGAGTGAGGCTGATGACTTTCCACAGCCCTGCCTCACTTAAATCCAGTTCACTTGCAAGTCGTGGCATTACCTTCCTGATGACATGGTCTTATTTGAAAACAAAAGACAAACAACAAAAACAACAACAGATACATGCGAGCAGCAGTGGTAGAGAAATGGCAGAGTTAGAAAGACTATATGTGTGTGTATTTATGTATGTACACATCTATGTTTGTAAAACAAAATCAGTACTTTTATTGTAAAAGAAAGAGAGAAAGAAATGATAGAATTCTTACAGATTAAACAAGGTCCATCTGATCTTTGATTGGACATATCTATATCGGGCATAGTTTTTTGAATTCCTGTAGCAATGCAATAGGGTAGAAGTTAAATGGATGGTAGCAACATGTGGTAAATATCAATTAAAGGTAGTGGTTGCTGCTGTTGTTGATTTTTTAATATTGGGGAGCCCTGAAACACATTATTAGTGGGAAAAGAATCAGTGGAGAGGGAAATTCATTAGGCATAGTGGTTTCTGGAGCAAGGACCTGAAGGAGGAAAGACAGGAAAGGCATTAGAGAACAGGTAGAGGCCTTTGTCAGCAGTAGGAAATACATATGAATACATGCATATATATATATATATATATATATATGCAATATGCAGCATATAATTATGTATAATTATGTCTGTAACATAACTACAATATATAATATATAACATAATTATAAAATGTATTCTATATAGCATATTTATATGTGATTTATTATTATATATCATAAACAATATTATATAATATATTTTATGTTTACATAATTATAATTATCATATGACATAAACTACATAACAGTTTATGATATAATTTGTTATATATATATATACATATATATATAGAGAGAGAGAGATAAAGAGAGATAGTTATATTATAAAGCTATATGTATTTCTGATAATAGAGAGATGGAGGTAAAAATAGTGATGATGTTGAGAACTTTTGAGGATTAGAAGAGCAAAGCTGAGTTTAGGCCAACTGTGCTCAGTCTCCTCAGTGAAAGGAGACTGAGTCCTCTGTGTTAAGTGGAGGAGTTCTGGAACCCTGAGTGCCTTGCAAGAAATGAAAAAAGTTTGGAACAGTCACTAAAAGGAATAAGAGAGGTAGGTGTAATATTAATTGAGTTGGGACTTTTTTACTGTTTTAGAATGCTAAATTAATTAAGTGTCTTTGATTCAGTCTTACTAGGTGCTAAACCCCATGCCCACGCCCTTTTACTATTAGGTGCAAAGCCCCAGGCTGGTTAGCAAACTAGTTCTCTAGTTTAAGAGAAGTGGGAAGCCCCCAGGGCCCTAAGGAGAGTTGCTAAGACCAGAGCCAATAGTAGGTGCCTAAGTTCTGGTCACTCAGATGACATTTGATGATGTTTAAAGACTGTATAAAAAGAGAGAACAGAGTTGTTTGCTTGAGGCTCTCACTCCTGGAGGACTGTTGGCATGAGACTTTGGGCAGCCACTCTAAGAGCCTCCCGGCTCATCAACCCAGATGTTGATGGTTTCTTGGTAACTATGAACTGTGATCTGGTCTGTTTATTTTGTGTAAGTTTGTAACTTGTTTGTATTTGCTCTGAAGTTCAAGTTTCTGGCTTTTCCTCCTGAACTAAGTGAGTTTATATGTATATGTTGGGTTAAAGTAAGA